>NC_091801.1:30602500-30922500 GCF_041296235.1 Equus asinus | reverse complement strand
ATTTTGCTCATTCTGTTCTTAGTATATCCAGGTACCTTTGCCAAAACAAATAAAACTACCCACATAATTCACGTATGCTTAAAGTTTACTTGAAGTAAAACGTGATCTAACTATTCATTCTTGTAATAAAGAAAAGCGACATTTCTGTTAAGAGTTTGAACAGTGAACTTACAGGTTTTGATTATACAAAGAAAACTTTACAATAGCTAACGTTTACTTAGTACTTAATTTGTTTTTTTGAAAATGTTCAAAGCACTTTACGTTTATAATTTTCACCACTTAATCTTCAAAGTAACTCTGAGGTAGGTCTTATTACTACAGCATTTTACACATGAGAAAACAGATTCAGAGTTTACACAACTTGACCAAAGTTAAAGTTAGATCTGGAACTGGAACTTGGGCATTCTGATGTCAAAGCTCACAGTACGCTGACTTTAACCACCAAGGTAAGAACTCCATTGATGAGTTTTCATTTCCAAGTTTCATTTTTCTTCTTCTTAACTAAAAGAATTGCATTTTCTTTTTGTTTGCTTTATAAAATTATATGTGAACACTGACAGGATGGATATAAAATAGGATATAAGAAAAACTATAAGCAACAAAATCAAACATTAGAGAGCAATACTAACGAGATCGTGGATTTGATGTCATGTGTCAGCCCACAACAATTCCACAGCACAATGACCGCATATTAAATTTGAAGACTATCAACTAAGTCAAAATGGCCCACCTGGCAGATTCACTTAGACCCAACCAAATCTGCTTAACAAAACCACTCTTTATATAATTTATTGCTTTGGTATTCTTTGCATTACGGTGTCATGGAAGGATTGAATAGAAACATGTGAAATCATTTGTTCATTTATTCATTAATATGTTGTCAAATTCACTTTTCTATACACTATGGTGTTTATTCCATTTTCTGTACTATTAGATATACATACTTAAAAAAATATTTAACTTATTTTTATGAAGAAATTAAATATTTTCTGAAAAAGAATCGTTTTACTATTGTTCTCTAGCAACAAATCTGAAACAAGTCTCATCCAACTCAACTAACTCATTTAAATACCTTTGCTCCATGGCAATTTGTCTAAAGATCTAGTTTACACAATTCTATTCTACATAACACTGTTTTACTTTGTTACATAATATATAGTTAAAGAACATTTTTGTAATAAACATGTTTCTCTTTTGATATGATACAGAACAAGTTTTTCACACTTCCCAGTAATCACTCAAATATATTAAAAATGTATCCTTCTTTAAAAGGCACACACATTTACAGGTTCAAATCTTTATTGTTTCAAAATTCTACATGTCTTTTACAATACAATATTGTTATTTAAACGACCTTTAAATGGTTAATGTACAATGAATATCTTCTTTTCTGAAACTGAACCATGAATTACGATTTCATCAATATAATTATTCTAAACAGAATAATAAAGATGCTGGGAAAGTTTAAGAGCTGCATTTGAAATTGTCAATAACACAGACTTTTCCCTTTAGAACCTAAGTGACCAATCTGTTGAAAGTGCTTTTGAAGATTGCTGATTATGGCTGACCTTAAAAATCAGTCAATCAAATTAGAGTTCCTTTTTGTTTTGAAACATCAAAGGGCATTTAAAAAAATAAATGAAACAATTTGCTTTAGTAGTCTACAGAGGCAAACTCAAATTTATGATTATCTGCATGCAATACACTCCTCTTTAAATAGTTTTGAAGAATTTATACATTTTATAAAGAATGTGTTAAAGAGTGCAAGTTTTCTGATATTGATTTCACAATAGGACAAATGCTGGTAATAATAACTAACATTTAATATCTAGGTTCGAGCTTATGTATATGTAACAGGCAATTAATATGGCCAATCATCAGCCACAATGCACAGGGTATGCCCTTTGAGAAAATAAACTAGTTTGGTCCACATTTCTAGAGTTATTTGGATAAAAAAAAACAAAAACAAAACCATTTCAATTCAGCCAAGGGTTTTGATGAATTTATTGTTCCTACAATGTGGCCAGTTAAAAAGTAAATGATGTACATCAATGAAGTATATTGTCACGTTGACTTTGTATAAAAAGGTGGCCTGCTGTTTTTAGAGTGATGAATGAGCACTGTAGGACAAATCAGAAAAAATCACAGAATGTATTAATGTCTTCCATACGTTATACTTTCTTATTCCATGACACAGCTTTCACTCTGTAAAACTTCGTCCCCAAAGGAACTTTAAATCTGTTTTGTGCCTAAGCAGAAAAGAAAAAAGAGAATCACTTAAATGAGTAAACCAAATTACATAGGTACTGTCCTACCGTACTACTCAATGCTAGAGTCCTGGGGGAGGGAGGTAGAAGTTTTTATCACAATATACAAGATCCACTCCTCACCAGGGGAGAATATATTGAGCACTAATACTGATGGAAGAAGGAGTTGGTAATCATTGCTAAAGAATATAGTACAAAGTGAGCCATATGTCATTATTGTAAGTGTCAAAGAATCTCAATACTACAGTTTAAGTTCTATTATTTTGGAGCAGAGGGGCCCCAAATTACAGTGAGTTAGAAAGAATTCTTACTAGATTTCACTGATTCTATAGCACTGATATTTCTGACATTACAGTCAGGTGTACTTTTAGCCATCAAATATTTTACATTATCTTTCTTTAATGGAGGTAGCATATGAGAATAAGAAAACATCAATTCTATCTACAAACAGATTTCCTTTTAATCACCAGTTATGCTATGTTCTGTTTTTTGCACATGAAAACACCAATAACTTAACAATAACAGTACAGAAACTTGTAGTAGTTTTCCTGTATAGGCTGATGGATTGTTGGTAGTCTACTTCTATTATTTAAAGATAAATAACATAAATACTTATAAAATTGCTGATTCAAACTTACACTCATTGAATTCAAGGTCTAACTCAAGTGAGCTAAAGACCAAGGACAGCACTACTAATGATTTTTATACAAAGTAGTATGAGACTCTTCTTTATAATTCCCAGGTTTATATCATATGATGTAGTTGTTACCTTTTTGGCTTGACAGTATTCTTTTTCCATTACTTTTCCAAGTACCCAGGGTCTTCTAGATGCACCTGAAGCTATTGAATCAAACTCATTAATTTCTTTTTGAAAGGACACACAATTACTTACGAAAACATAGCTAAATGTCAGAATCAAAACAGACTAATAAAGTTCTCAGGAGTGAAAGAATGTGTAAGACTTTTAAAACTGCTGAAATCACTGAAGTGCGTAACAATTTATTAAAAAAAACTAAATTCATTTTACTTTTTCAATCAGTAATTTTAGCTTTATTTACTCATTAAATTCAGATGGTAAGCTAAATCATAGAACCAACAAAGTTCAAGAAATATAAGTAATCTATGTACAAATCCAACAAATAAATCTAGGAATTCCAAATTAGCTCAACAGTGCCCTCTACCGAAAGTGCTAACACAGATGACCTTTTCCATTTCTGAAAGCAAAGTAATGCAGGCAAAATTTACTTTCTAGGTTCAAAATAAAGGGCAGTGCTTTTATCACTAATGCTCAAGGGGCAGGAACTGTATCTTTCTCACATCTGTACCCCACAGTGCCTGGCACGGCAGTGTGAACGTAGTTGGTGCACAATAACTAATAATTGGTGCATAATAACCCTTTTAAGGGTTAAGAATCAAAGAAATTCTAGAAGGGTAGTACTTGTGTGAAGAGAAAATGGAAAATGTGGAGGACACAGGATCAAAAAGCTAGTCCTTATAGAGTTAAAGTGTGACAAGCTAAGAAGAGGTAAATACTCATTTTCTTTTTAAATTCATCAGAAGAGAAGGCGTCAAAAAAAAGTTGACTTCAAAAGTATTTGGCCAATAAATTATCTGTTCAGGCTAAAGACTTCGAGATTCCTAAGAGAAGCCAAAACTGACTTTTTATTCCATAAACACAATTTGACAAGATATAAATGAAAGATATTCTGAATAAATCATCAGAATTGAACACATATAGATACTATCACATGATAGAAAGATAAAAGCTCCAAGATATGGAATATATGCTGAAGAGCAACATAGTACTTCACAGACAATTCATAATTTCAGAAAAGAATCATCTAAAACTAAATGCTTATGTTTTATGTGCAAGGAGTAATGACAACCACTGTCAAACACATAAAAACAACATAGGGGTAAGGTAGCATTATTCCAATTGCTCTCCTCTGTTCTGTATTTCTCAAAAAAAAAAAAAAAAAGAGGGACCATGGGATTCCAGGGGAAAGTAAAATGGTTAAATAAAGTCTTTTCTGCAGGACTTTTGAGAGCCTTTAAAATGGTAATGTGCATTGTAAATCTCTAAGAGTACGCAGTGAGTGTTTCCTAGATTTAAACACTGAACTCCTCCTATTCTTAGAAAATGTACACTGAAATATTTAAAGATTAAGGGCCATAATATAACTTAGCCTCGTATGGTTCTGGAAACAAAAATGTGCACACATTTGTGTATATAGTCATGTGCTGCCTAATAACATTTTCTTCAACAATAGACTGCATACATGACAGTGGTCACATAAGATTAGTACCATATGGCCTAGCTGTGTAGTAGGCTATACCATCTAGGTTTGTGTAAGCACGGTAGGGAGGGAAGACATTTTCCTCTACTCTTCTAGGTTCTCCTGGCTGGTCTAAGAATTGAATTGGCATGAAACAGGAGAAAAACAAACAAAAGTTTAATAACATGTATACATGGGAGAAATCCAAGAAAACCGAGTAACTTGACAAAATGGCTGAAACTCTCACCTTAAAACACCCTCCTCAGCTCAAGACATAAGAAGCTGTTGGGGGTGGGAAGAGTCAGAGACTTCAAAGGGAAGGAAGGCAATTCACAGATAGGTGAAAAGTAGTAAACATTTGGAAAACAAATGATTATTTGTCCATACAGAAACAGAAGAACACAGAGGGGAGCCCAACAAACAGGCTTTTCTAGGTTCCTCCGTGTCTGCTACTCAGTTCATGTTAGGCTAAGGTGATAGCTCCCTTCCTGAGACAGGTTTTTTAATCTGAATTCTATTAGGTGGTTAAGGGGGAGGTAAGCAGAAAAACTTTCCGAGTCTTTTGTTTCTTAAAATAATCAATCCAAAATAAGACTCATGTTAAAGAGAGACAATTTGGGGTGGCAAATTTTGTTCCCCTTCTGTATACTCTATGATGTTCAAACAACAGCCAAATTGCCTAATGATGCATTTTTCAGAACGTATCCCTGTCATTAAGTGACACATGACTTTATTTATGTATTTGTACATCTAGACATACACATGTAGAGATAACGAACGTGGGGCAAAATGTTAACAATAGGTAAATCTGGGTAAAGGCATATGGGTTTTTTTCGTACTGTACTTACTATTTAACCTTTTGGTGAATTTAAAAATCATTTTAAAATAAAAATTTTAAACAATGAAAAAACAAAAAAATCAAAGAAAAAAAATCAAGTTCATTGTTTTCAAGGTACAAAACCAGTAAGCTATAAGTCTCTTTTCATTTTTCACAGTTACATAGAAACTGTACATCTCCATGGACATTCTATATAACCCACCGCCAACAGCCATGGAGTAATCATGTGACATTGGCCTAGTTCAGGAATTGGTATTGACTATGTTGGCAACTCATTCCCAATAGGGACATCAATCTAAATGGAGATATATTCTTGTTTTGTAATAATTCTATTTAGGTTACGTATTCCAGGGAATCTATTCTGTTCTTTTGGAATTCTTTAAAGATCAAAGTAATAGAAGACAGACATTATAATTTAGTATATTTTAACAAAGCTTATGGGCGTTTTTTTAAAAAATGAAATTAGTGATAAGTTTAATGAAAAACAAGGTGGGATGATAAATAGGATAGAAAAGACATTGTATAATTTAAGAGAAATTTTTGTTTTGCCAAAAAAGACAATGCTTTTATAAACAAACATGTATTAAGCTTAAATAGGTTGTATTTATATGAGAATTTTAACAATACAATTCTGCTATTGCTAGGGTATGAGATATGTGGACCCAATTGCATTAGCTACATTCTAGTTTTGAATTGTCAATAGAATCCAGGAAAATAATCTAGATAATGCAGACTTATAAAAAACAAGCAAAAAACCCCCCAGATTAAGCAGAGTTCCCTCTAAGTGAGTTAATTCTGATATAATTGGACAACAGGGGAGAAAAATCTTTAATCTAGTCTCTCCATTCCAGGTTTATTATTTTAGTTATGGATGTGACACTTACCACCCTCACCTGGTTTGAGATCCAGGGCAGGCAGAGACTCTGAATGCAGAAAATATAAGGTTGGACTAACAGTAAATAATACATAATTGTCGTGGCGTTCATCTAGGATGATGAGTACCAAATCTCCCACCTGAAAACTGAATAAAAGATGTGTAACTTTATTGCCCTAAGAGTTACTATCACCCTACTCTGCAAACTTTAAGTATATATTCTGCAATGCTCAACCATATATTCAAATATCAATGCAACATTAAATTGCACATTTGCATGACATATTTATTTTTACTCTACCCAGCTCCTAATGGGAGTGATGTTCATATACAGTAAATGTTCAAAGGATGAAGCCAGTGACTGTCAAAGACCACAAGCTTTTTAAAATAAAATTTCCAATACTATCTGCCATTTAGAAAAACAAAACAAAAAAACGCTTGGATGAGGGGTAGAAAAAAGACCCATTATAGTTTCATCTAGTCATAGAAAGAAGGTATTCCTCTTAATCTTTCATTTTATAACAAGAAACATATATTCAGAAGGAGAGAATTTATTTATAGTCACAGTGGCAAAGAAAGAACTATACACTATTTCCCCAGTCTCCAAGGATAGTATTCTTCAATTTGAAAGAAAAACGAACTGAGCTAGCTTCATGTACTTCTAATTAGTTTCAAACAAATAAATGGAAATTACCAGTTTAGGGTGAAGGCCTGAAAGAAGGGAGTAAGAAAAGAAAACTGGGTACAACTTGCCTACCTGCTTTGAGTGCTGACTCTTCAGTCTTTTTTTTTTTCCTGAGGTACAATCACCCTGAGCTAACATCTGTTGTCAATCCTCCTCTTTTTTCTGAGGAAGATTCACCTTGAGCTAACATCTGCTGCCAATCATCCTCTTTTTTCTTTTTCTATGTGAGCAGACACCACAGCATGGCCACTGACAAGTGGTGTAGGTCCATGCCTGGGAACCAGGCCAGGACGCTGAAGCAGAGCACACAGAACTTAAACCACTAGGCCACTGTGGCTGGCCCTCTTGAGAGTTGAGAGTCTTTTTTAGAAATGCTGTTTAAAATATCAACAGGCCCTGAAAATTAATCTCGGATTTCTCAGCTGTCAAGGTAATTTAGTTTAGTAGGTCCTACGTCTGTTAAATCATCAAAATGACTGGAGAAGCTCCAAAAATACTTGTTGCCTACCTAACAAGAAGCAGCAGGCACTGTTTTGGGTAAACACCAGACGATAATACATTAAAAAAGGTAGATGTGGCCTCCCTCAGGCAGTGTTTTTTTAGCTCACCTCTCCCTAATCTTTGAAAGACGTGAGTTGATTTGATTCGATTTGATTTTACATACTGCTGGTAGGTAAAGATAAATATAACCCAGCCCTTTCAAATCACTGAGTAAAGATAAAGGTAAACGTCAGTAACCACAGATATCAGACAACCAATTTGGTCGACAAATCTATTACAGACAAAGTAAAGGGTCTCTTAAAAAAATATTTTGTTTACTAATTTTTGTCAGTCCTGACAGGTACAGACAACTGACAGTACTCATGAGCTGCTAACAATGTTTTCTTTATTATTCCAGAGACCTTCCTTTCAAATAACCCATGCCCAAAACCAATAAATTACTATGGAGTAATTTGGTCTAGGAAGACTGACTATTACTCAACTAATAAATTTAATAGTGCATTATGAATTTGTAGCATATTAATAAAATGAAGTGTGAAGGAAAGGAACTCTTTTCCTTCAATAATTATTGTCAGTGGACAATAAAAACAAGGAAACACTGCAACTTAAAAAAATAAAGACACTCCAGTCTAAAATGGGATTAAAAAGAGGTGGAGGGCCAGCCCTGATGGCCTAGGAGTTAAGTTTGGCACGGTCCTGGCTTTGGCAGCCTGGGTTCAGTTCCCAGGTGCAGACCTACCACCACTTGTCTGTCACTGGCCATGCCATGGTGGCAGCTCACATACAAAAAAAGAGGAAGATTGGATGTCAGTGTAGGGCAAATCTTCCTCGACAGAATAATAAATAAATAATAAAAAATAAAAAAAAGAGGTGGCACTAGATGAAAAGTGAATTAGAGTCAAAAAAGCTTCAGTAATATTTATGTGTAAGTGATAATTAAAGCTGTAGTAAGAAGGACTTGGAATGCAATCCTAACGTTCCCCAAATAATTTAGAAAAACCTTGCTTTTCAATAAAAAATTTTGCTACTAATAAATACACAACACTCAGCTCAATGAACCTGGATTTGAAGGATTATAGCCTTTGAAATAAATTTTCATTAACAATTCAATACCATTCAATTCAGTAAACTTTTTTCACAGAAAAAACAAAAAATATAATACTTACTCTCTAATAGCTATCTTTTCAGAATGCCTTGAGGATACCGAAGACATGCTCTGAGACATCTAAAAAAAATGAACAGTTCATAAAGCTGATACAATTAAAGCACTACCTGTATTTATTAGGTCCTTAGTACAAAAATTTCTTTCAGTGTTATACACATTCACATCTGTGTCCCAGCTTTTGGAAAGACCAAACTTACATGGATCATTAATACAACTCCTCTCCTTCAACAATTACTTTTAGTGGACAAATTTACCTATGTTTTTACTTGTGTTATTTTCTTAATCAAATACGGCTGGATTAAAAACTAAATATTGTACTTTATTTATGATTACATATTTAATGTTAAAGATATCACATGGAAGGAGACTGACATTTCTCAAGAAGAGTTTGAAAATTTTAACACATCAGTTTCAAATCTTTCCTTTTGGCAAAAGAACAAACCAAAAAACTCTTCAGAAAAATCTTATTCAAAAGCCCAATATCAAACTAGGAAAAACAAACAAAAATACAACACCACTCTGGTTGAAATAGGGTTGGGAGGGTAAAGTTCTGAGAGTTGGTAAAGTTCCTCCTCTCTCCCTTCCAAGCTAACTCCTGAGATGCCTAGTTTAAAAACCGGTTATTCTGAGCAAGCACTAAATAACAGAAGGGTGTGATTGCCACCCATTTCCTCTCCTGATAACAAGCACAGTGGAATGGGACATGCTAACTGCTTTGTTGTTGCCTTAGCTCAGCTAGGACTGCTTGCTCTTCAAACAGGCTTCAATCCAAGTGTCCCAAGGTCTTGGGGCCAGAAAGGATGGCACAGATACCTATTCTTCCCAAGCAGAGTGGGCCCAATGCATAGTCAGACAAATCAAGTTCAGATAAACGGAATTCTGTTTGTTTATTAAGTCTAATTTTGATGCTCAGAATTTCTTCTATTTCCCTCTGAACACTATCTGGAACAATGTAGGGTCTCAATTAGCGTTCAAAACAAAAGGAAAAGAAAAGAACAACAACAACAACAAATACCGAACAGGAAGGCCTCAAAGTATAGAGCAACTTGTTATCAAAATCATCCAAACGGGGCCGGCCCAGTGGTGCAGCGATTAAGTGTGCACATTCCGCTTTGGCGGCCCGGGGTTCGCCAGTTCGGATCCCGGTGCGGACACGGCACCGCTTGGCACTCCATGCTGTGGTAGGCATCCCACGTATAAAGTGGAGGAGGATGGGCACGGATGTTAGCTCAGGGCCAGTCTTCCTCAGCAAAAAGAGGAGGATTGGCAGCAGTTAGCTCAGTGCTAATGTTCCTCGGAAAAAAAATCACCCAAACGGTCTATATGGTACAAGTGAAGATGTCTGACCATCCATTTTTCAGACTATATTCAACTTTATTTAGATTTTTTTAAAAAGGTTAAGTTTTCCATATATTTGTTATAAACGAGGGCTTAGATGTGAGGAAACAGTATGTAAATACAGTTGTAAACCGATATATAAATATGATTTACATTGAGCCATCTCTCTGGGTGGGAGTGGGATACTCTTTGGATCGGAAGGGCAAAATTCTTTCATTCATTAGCATTTCCCAGGCTTCTACTGTGTACCAGTTACTATTCTAGGTGCGAGGAATACAGCAGTGAACAAAACTGACTAAAATTCTTGCTGAATAGAGCTTATATTCTATTGGGGATACCGCATAAAACACAATATTGAGTGAGTCTGGGATAGGCAATTCTTCTAAGTCTTCTTGAAAAATGGTTTACTCTACTAACAGCAATAGCAAATGGCCTTATGATTACTTTGGTGATAAATTAATTATTGACAGTCTAATGACTATAGGATACGTGATTTTTTGCTGTTCAAGAAAGGCATCCTAAAGAAAGCAGATGTTTCCCTACAAGATGCTTTATTTTTGAAAAGCTCAATTCTAATATCTTAAAACTTTTCAAAAGTATTGAACACAGGCCTTAAACTGTTCCTATTTCCTTGTAAATTATAATGATTAGAATTTGAAAAATGAATTGCTTTATTAAAGCATATAAGATTGATTATAAAACTAACTGTTCAAGAAACTGGTTAAATTCACAGGTTAGAGTAAAGCCAAGGTAATTCAAAAGACCACAGAGGGTCTCACGCAAGGTGTCAGGTTCAAATACTTTCAGTTAAAAAAAAATTCAAAAAAGGATAAATTAATTATGCACACATATATTAACTGTGTGAATCTTCAAAAGGCTTTTAAAGAGTGGCTCTAACTTATTTACTGACTTAAGAATCCTAACTTGATGGTACAAACACATATAATTATGGAATCCTAAGAGATTATAGCTTATTAATAACCAGAAAAGACTGTCTTGATTTTGTTGATTGCTTTAAAAATTGTATTAGTAAGGTCATTCATTTGGTCAGGTCTACAGTCACAGATGGTTAGTCAGACCTGATGTCATCACTGTGAGAATCAACAGTCAATCAATGACCAAAATTGCTCAATGAAAACTACTAGAAATAAATTAATCAGGGGCTGGCCTGTGGCTGAGTGTTTATAGTTCCATGTGCTCCACTTTGATCGACCAGGGTTCACAGGTTTGGATCCCAGGTGCAGACCTACTCCACTCATTAGCCATGCTGTGGAGGCATCCCACATATGAAAAACAGAGGAAGACCGGCACAGATGTTAGCTCACAGCTGATCTTCCTCAAGCAACAAAAGAGGAGGATTGGCAAGGCATGTTAGCTCAGGGTAAATCTTCCTCACCAAAAAAATTAATCAGTCAATCAAACCATACATCCTTCTGATGGTAGATCTTAATAATGAAATATAATGCAAAAAAATTTTAAATGTAAAGATCAATTGGGCAAGAAAAAACTTACCAGTCTTTGATTTAACCGCTTATTTTCTTCTTCTTTCAATTGTAATGTCTACAGGGGAGAAAAAAAGAGACCTGTGGTTTATCCTTATACCTACTCAAATCTAAACACAATGATTGTCAAAATTTTCTTAATCTTCAGATGAATGTTCGGTTCTAGTATGACAGGTTAGTGGGGGTATTCTTCTTTATGGATCTTTTCTGACTGTTTTAATTATTTATGGGCTTAAGAGAGAATTAGAATAATTTTAGGTACATTTACTTAAACCAAGGGTTCTCAAAGTTTAATATACATTGAAATCACTTGTGAAAATTGTAAATATGCAGTAAATATCTGAGATCTACCTCCAAACACTCTGTTATTAGGTCTGACCTAAGAGAAGGAAGCTGCAGTTATTACACACGCCAGTTGATTCTGACGTAGATGATCACACAACCCTTTAATAACAAAAGAACGCATGCTAGAACACAAACTTGTACACTTCTGACTTTGGACAATTAAGCTTGTAAAGAACAAAAGAAACCATTGACAATCTTAAAAGCCTACAGAATGAAAAGTAGTCTATGAAGAAAAAAATGTTAAATTTGAATCAAAACTACATTTTATCTGATAGTACGACTGGGAGGAGACCTCTGACTGCCAAGTTTTTCCCTGTTCATTTCAATTAACCTCTATAAAAAAACATAACTTTCGGCTAGCCCCAGTGGCCTAGTGGTTAAGTTCAGCACACTCCACTTTGGTGGCCCAGGTTCAGTTCCCGGGAGCGGACCTACACCACTGTTAAGAGCCATGCTGTGCTGGTGGCCCACATACTAAGAAACAGAGGAAGACTGGTATAGATGTTAGTTCATGGTGAATCTTCTTCAGCAAAAAAAGAAAAGCAAAAAAACAGAACTTTTCTTCTTCATTTTCACGTATTTTATTTTTTGTCCAATTCTAGAAAATATTTAAAACTTTCTTTGAAATAAATATGTAAAATTCATATTTATAATGTTTTGCTGAATTCTGAACTTTATTGAATAAAACCATTATTCCATATATTTACTTCATAAAGACCATCAACCTTTTTCTCTAATACAGACTTCATTTACTGGGAAGACAGGACAAATAGGAGGCTTGAAATACTATAGTCAATTGTTTAGCTGCTTGGATCAAAAATGACAGGATTTCTCAAAACACCAACTACAAAAATAACCATTAAACAAAGATCTAATTTATAAACACAAACACAGTATGTCTTCAGCATAAGGTTTAACAGTATCCCCAGAGTGAACATATTAAATATTGTATTTCAAGAAAACAATTTACTTACTCGTTCTAATAGCATTATCCTCTGTTTTTCTTCAGATAGCATATGGATATTTTCTCTAAGAGAGAATGATTTATTTTAGTTTAAGTCTTTTAAAATTTTGGACTTTACATTCTTCACAAAATTTTGGAAACTTAACTATTAATACAGGGCACTCAAAAAATTGAAGGGTTTGTACTAAATTTTCAAAAGCAACCTGTTTAAGTTAGGATATATTTCAATGGTGTATATTCTTTGTACCAGAGTCCTGAATGTAGATCTATAAACCTTTTGAAATTATAAGCAAAAGTGTGCATGCATTTTTCTAGGGATAACATCTTTTAAATTTCAAGTTTTTTTTTTCAGGGATTAAGAGCCACTCTTCTTTCTATGCATGGGTGAATCTACATTACCAATAAAATGGTAGTTCTTGGGTAGCTTCACCATTAAAACTAAAAATAAAACAAAACGTCACACGTCCTTGAGCAAGCTACAGAACTCAAAGCTTCAGTTTACCAAATCTCAATGAAGACTTCAAATATATTACTAAGTGGCTACAATGTGCTAGTTACTGTGCCATGTATGAATTTGTCATCACACTAAAATATTAAAAAATTAATTAGAAAGAAAAAAAGAAATAGTGTGTAGGCTTTTGGTTTATATTATTATTATTATTTTTTATTGAGGCATTATTGACAAATAAATTTATAAGATATTTAAAGTGTACAACAGCCTGGGAAGAGAAGGCAGCAAAAGGGGTAATAGGGTACATGTGTATGATGACAGATGGTAATTAGTCCTTGGGTGGTGAACATGATGTAGTCTACACAGAAACTGAAATATAATGATATACACCTGAAATAATGTTACAAACCAATAAATAAGGTTATAAACCAATGTTACCTCAATAAAAATAAAAAGAAAAAAGAAACAAACCATTCAAAAAAATAAATAAATAAAGCGTACAACGGGATGGTTTGATGTACGTATACATTTTGAAAGAAGTCCCTCCATCAAGTTAATTAACACATCTATCACTTACCTTTCTGGGGGTTGGGGGAGAGAAAACATTGAAGTTCTACTCCTTTACCAAATTTCAATTATATAATAGTGTTATCACCTATAGTTACCAGGTTATATATTAGATCCTCGGACCTTATTCATCTTATAATGGAAACTTTGCATCCTTTTACCAACCTCTCTCTATTTCCCCCACCCCCTAGCCTCTGGCAACCACCTTCCTACACTCTGTTTCTATGAGTTTGACTTTATTTTTTTATAGATTCCACATATAAGGGATACTGTGCAGTATGTGTCTTTCTAGGTCTGGCTTACTTCACTTGGCATAATACCCTCCAGGTTCATCCATGTTGTTGCAAATGACAGGATTTCTTTTCTCATGGCTGAATAATAATCCATTACATATATATATTCATCATTTTCTTATCCATTTTCTTTCTAAATTCGTCTGTCAATAAACACTTAGGATGTTTCCATATCTTGGCTATTAGGAATAATGCTGCAATGAACATGGGAATACAGAAATCTCTTTGAGATAAAGGCTTCGTTTCCTTTTGAGATATTTCCAGAGATGGGCTGCTGGATCATATGGTAGGTCTATTTTTAATTTCTTGAGGAACCCTCATACTGTTTTCCATAGTGGCTGTATCAATTTACATTTCCACCAACAGTGTACAAGGGTGCCCCTTTCTCTACATCCTCCCCAGCATTTGTTAGATCTCATCTTTTTGATAATACAGACCCCAACTGATATCTCATCATGGTTTTGATTTGTAGTTCTCTGATGATTAGTGATGTTGAGCACCTTTTTGTGTACCTATTGTCTGTCTGTATCTTCTCTTTCAAGAAATGTCTACTCAGGTCCTTTGTCCACTTTTTAATTGGATTATTTATTTTTTTTTGCTATTGAGTTCTGTGAGTTCTCATATATTTTGGACATTAACAATTTATCAGATACATGATTTACAAATATTTTCTCCCATTCCATAGGTTGCCTTTTCATTTTGTTGATGGTTTCCTTTGCTGTGCAAAACATTTTTAGTTTGACATAGTCCTACTTGTTTATATTTGTTTTGTTGCCTTTACTTTTGGTGTAAACCACGCCCCCCCGCCCCAAAAAAAATCATTGCCAAGACCAATGTCAAGGAGTTCACCCTTTACATTTTCTTCTATGAGTTTTATGGTATCAGGTCTTATGTTTAAGTCTTTAATCCATTATGAATTGATTTTTGTGTGCGGTGTAAGACAGGGTTCCAGTTTCATTCTCTTACATGTGGCTATCCAGGTTTCCCAATGCCGTTTTTGGAAAAGACCATCCTTTCTTGACTATTCTTGGCTCCCTTGTTATTTATTAGTTGACCATATATGTGGGGGTTTATCTCTGGGATTTCCATTCCGTTCCACTGAGTCATGTGCCTGTTTTGATGTCAAGACCATATTTTGATTACTATAGCGTCATAACATATAGTTTGAAATCAAGAAGTATGATGCCTCCAGCTTTGTTTTTCTTGCTCAAGATTGCTTTGGCTACCCATGCACTTTTGTAATTCTATATGAAGTTTAGGATTTTTTTTTTTTATTTCTGTGAAAAATTCCATTGGAATTTTGAAAGGGATTATATTAAATCTGTATGGTTAGTATGGACATTTTAACAATATTAATTCTTCCAATCCACGAACATAAGATATCCTTCCCTTCGTGTCTTCTTCAATTTCTTTCATTAATGTCTTACAGTTTTCAATGGATACATCTTCACCTCCCTGGTTAAATATATTCCTAAGTATTTTATTCTTTTTGATGTAATTGTAAATGTGATTTTTTTTCTTAAATTCTCTGATATTTCATTGTTAGTGTATAGAAATACAACTAATTTCTGTACATTGATTTTGAATCCTATGAATTTACTGAATGCAATTATTAGTTCTTACAGTTTTTTGGTGGAGTCTTTAGGGTTTTCTATATATAATACTATGTCATCTGCAAAGAGGTAATTTACTTCTTTTCCAATTTGGGTGCCTTTTCTTTCCTTTTGTTGCCTAACTGCTCTGGCTGGAACTTCCAGTACACTATGCTGAATAAAAGTGGCAAGAGTGGGCATCCTTGTCGTGTTCCTGATCTTAAAGGAAAAGTTTTCAGCTTTTCACTGTTGAGTGTGATGTTAGCTGTGGGTTTGTCACATATGGGCTTTATTACGTTCAGATATATTCCTTCTATACCCGTTTTGTTGAGAATTTTTATCATGGAAGGATGCTGAATTTTGTCAAATACTTTTTCTGCATTTATGACCATATGATTTTTATTCATTTAGTTAAGGTGGTACATCACACTGATAGATTTGTGGATGCTGAACCATCCTTGCATCCCTGGAATAAATACCACTTGATCATGGTACATGATCCCTTTAATGTATTGTCGAATTTGCTAATAGTTCAATTTGCTAATACTTTGTTGAGGATTTCTACATCTACGTTCATCAGGGATAACGGCCTGTAATTTTCTTTTCTTGTAGTGTCCTTGTCGGGCTTTAATATCAGGGTAAACCTGGCTTCGTAAAATGAATTTGAGATTGTTCCTTATCCTTTTATGTTTTAGAAGAGTTTCAGAAGGTTTGGTTTTGTTCTTTAAAAAATGTTTTGTAGAATTCACCAGTACAGCCATCTGGTCCTGGACATTTCTTTGCTGGGAGGTTTTTGATTACCAGTTCAATCTCCTTACTAGTAATTGGTCTGTTCAGATTTTCTATTTCTTCATGATTCAGTCTTGGAAGGTGGTATGTTTCTGGGAATTTATCCATTCCCTCTAGGTTGTCCAATTTGTTGGTGTATAACTGTTCATACTAGTCTCTTATGATTCTTTGTATTTCTGTGGCATTAGCTGTAATGTAGGCTTTTAAATTCTTCTGCAAGTATAATTCCCCAAGTATATTTTAAGAAACTGGACTGAAGGGAGAAATTGTGTCTTCTTCTAAATGTTAATTCTTGTAGAAAGAGGCTTTGCCTAATCTAAGGTCATGAAGACTTACTCCTATAAGAGTTTTATAATTTTAGCTTTACATTTAGGTCCATGATCCATTTTAAGTTAATCTATGTTGTACGGTGAAGATCCAATTTCATTCTTTTGCATATGGATATCCAGCTGTCTCAGCACCATTTGTTGAAAAGGCTATTCTTTCCCCCATTGAATTGTTTTGGCACCCTGGCCCCTAATGCAAGGGTTTCAATGACTATAAATGTAACGGTTTATTTCTGGAATCTCAATTCTATTTCGTTGATCTATATACACGTCGGGCTAACACCACATTGTCTTGATTATCTTAGCTTTGTATTAATTTTTGAAATAAAGACACGTGTGTTTCCAACTTCATTCTTCTCTTTCAAGATTGTTCTGGCTATTTTGGATGCCACACATTTCATTACAAATTTTGGGATCAGCTTGTCCATTTCTGCAAAAAAGCCATGTTTAAACAAGAATTGTCTTGAATCACAGATCAAATTGAGGAGTACTACCATCTTAACAAGATTGTTTTCCAATCAATGAACATGGGATGTCCTTCTAGGTCGTCTTTAATTTCTTTTAACAATGTTTTGTAATCATTAGTGTACAAGTCTTGAACTCCTTTTGTTAAATTTAGTCCTAAGTATTTTCGTCTTTTTGATGCTATCATAATGGAATTCATTTTCTTAGTTTTATTTTTGGATGGCCCACTGCTAGACAAATGATTTTTTTTCCCCTAAAGATTGGCACCAGAGCTACCAACCGTTGCCAATCTTCATTTTTTCCCTCTGCTTTTTCTCTCCAAATCCCCTCAATACATAGTTGTATATTTTAGTTGTGGGTCCTTCTAGTTGTGGCATATGGGACGCTGCCTCGACGTGGCCTGATGAGCGGTGCCATGTCCGTGCCCAGAATCCAAACCAGCGAAACCCTGGGCCACCACAGCAGAGCACGCGAACTTAACCACTCAGCCACAGGGCCAGCCCTTAGACAAATGATTTTTGTATACTGGTCTTGTATTGTACAACCTTACTGAACTAGTTTACTAGTTCTAATTGGTTTTTAGTGGAATCCTTAAGACTGTCTATATATAAGATCACGTTATATATGCAAAGAGATAGTTTTCTTTCTTTTCCAATCTGGATGCCTGTAATTTCTTTTTCTTGCCTAAGTGTCCCTCACAGAACCTTAAGTGCAATGTTGAGTACCAGCAGTAAGCAGTACTTCTTGATTTTAGAGAAAGTGTCCTTCTTGATTTTAGAGAAAAGCATTTAGAGAAAATTTATGCAAGTGTTCTTGATTTTAGAGAAAAAGCATTCAGTCTTTCACTATTGAGTATATGATCTTAGTTGTGGGTTTTCACAGATGCCTTTTATTAGGTTGAGGAAATTCTCTTCAATCTCTAGTTTGCTGAGTGTTTTTATAATGAATGGCTGTTGTATTTTGTTAAATGTTCTCTTTTCATCCATTGATATTGATATGGTGTATTACAGAAACTGATTTTCAGATATTAAACAAACCTTGCATTCCTGGGATAAATCCAATAAAAATCTCTTTTACATGTTGCTGGATTTGGTTTATTAGTATTTTGCTGAAAATATTTCCATCTCTAATTATTAGAGATATTTTCTTAATATAGTCAAACTTATTGATGTGGAGTTTCTGATTCAGTAGGACTGCGATGGGTCCCAAGATTTTAATTCCTAAGAAGTTTAATGGCAATTTTGATGTTGCTTGTATAGAGAATGAATCTGAAGAATGACTGTGCTAATCTATTGCCTCTAACTTTTTAAAAATGAATAGTTCTGTTCTGTAACTTTAGAAGCACAAATAGAAAATTAAGGAGGATTTCTAAAGTAGGCTGAAACAGGTAGAAACTCAGCACATGCAACAAACAATCAGAAAAGGACCAAGTTCGCATTACTAGCCCTAGCTTTTTTTTCTTTCTTAGCTCTACTGAGGTAAAACTGATATATAAAAATTCGTACACCTATAATACATACATCTTGATGAGTTTAAATATATGCATACACCCATGATACCATCACCACAAGCAAGGAACTAAACATACCCGTCAAATTAAAACATTTCCTTGTGTTCTTTAAAAAAAAAGAGAGAGATTTTCTCTTGTGATTTATTTGTTTGAGTTGAGAAGAATTCTCTTCTAGTTTTTGAAAAAGATTGTGAAGAATTGGCATTGATTATTAACATGTTTAATGCTTTTATCTTTTATTTGTTTAAAATATTAACCACTAGTCTTTTGTATCTTCTGTTGTACTCAAGTTTTAAATTTTGATGTAACAACATCTATTACTCTTTTCCTTGTGCTTCCCTACTCCACATTCGGAGTAGTCTCCTATTTTAAGAAATTCTATAGGTTAAAAAAAATTTTTAGTCTTTAATACATCTGTAATATTTTTTGGTATATAATGTAAAATATGGATTATCCTCCACCAATGGACAACCAATTACTCCAATGTCCTATTTCTTTTTCCAAACTGATTTAAAATGCCATAAATAAATTTCCACATATCCATGGATTTATTTCAAGACCACCAATTTCAGTAATCTATCTGCCTGTGACTTTACCATCAATATACTGAATTAATTACTATCTATATAGCTTAGACTATACCTTAACACCTAACAGGATAAATTCTTACTCACTGTTAATTTCTGAAAATGTTAACTATATTTGCACATTTATTTTTCTATATAAATTTTAGCATCCAACATCAAATTTTACCTAACTTTACTGTATTTCCATCCATCTTTTACTTTCAGGCCTTTTCACATATTTCATCAAGTTGTATAGTTTTCTCCACAAGGGTCTTATACATTTTTTGTTAAATTCATTACTATGAAATTATTTCCTTAAATTTTTATTCGGATCTTTTATATATATATTCAAATCAGCTTTTGCCAGTAAATATGCAAACTGCTCTTTTTTTGATATATCTATGACCTACACTCAGATGCCGTCTTATTAGTTTTGATAGTTTATTAAGTCTTTGTGCTTTCAAAGGATATTCTACTGAAATGATGACAGTTCAGACTTTACTTGCCAATTTTTTTTATTTATTGGCTTGAATAGTGATGGTGACAGCTGGCATTCTTGTGTTCTTCTTAAATTTAAGAAAATGCTTCTAAATGTTTCAACTTTGAATCTGATGTTTGCTGTAAGTGTCTCACATATACTCTTCTCAAATTAAGAAAGTTCCCTCTTCCTAGTTGGCCACTTTTTAAAAATTTTTATTTATTTTTTATTTTTTTATTATTATTATTTTTAATGAATGGGCACCAAATTTTATCAACTGCCATTTTTTCTGTATCTACTGAGATGATCATATAATCCTTCTCATGTGATCATTGAATATGGTTACATTGAGAGACATTCTGATGTTTAACTATCATTACTGCATTCCTAAAATACTCCACTGAATCATGATGACTATATCATCTTAATACTCCACTGTATTTGACGTGCTAAAATTGTCTTTAGGATTTTTTACATCTATATTCACAAGTGAGATTAACTTATATCTTATTCTCTGAAATTTTTAAAGCCATACCTGTGATTATGATTCTATTCATTCCACATATTTATTTCTCCTGCTTTTTACTTGATTGTATTTATTTATCATAGCTCATTTACTTTTATTTACTTCTCTAATAAATGTAATTGAGGTTATACAGTTCTCCAAGTGTACCACCTTGATTATATCCCTCATTTTTGATACTATTGTTTAGTGTTAAATAATTAAATTTCCATTTTCCAATCATGCCTATGTATAGATATGAATATACAGGTATTCAAATATCCAGATGTATAAACTCCTATTTTTGTTACTACTTTGTAATAATGTTGCTTATGTTTTGTGGCCTGAATTATATCAATATTCAGAACTTTTGAAAGTTCCTTTGTGATTTGGTACGTAGTTAATTTTCTTAACTGTTTCTCTGTTGCTTGCTTTATTTTTCACTTCATTGTTTCCTGAGAGGAAAAAGTATCCTAGCCAAATAGTGGCTCTGGAAAGTTCTTATTCTAGTTTAATCCACTTTTGATTCATACACAACTGATCACATTTTTAAGCACCTACGAGTTAACAACTAACTGCTTATAATTAAGTGTGCCCTCTCTCATAAAATTTCCTCTTTATTTTTTTAAAACTTTTTTTATTTTAAACAAACCCTCAAGGCATTTTTTTTTTAAAGATTGGCACCTGAGCTAACAACTGTGGCCAATTTTTTTTTTTTTTCCTGCTTTATCTCCCCAAACCCCCCTGGTACATAGTTGTATATTTTAATTGCAGGTCCTTCTAGTTGTGGCATGTGGGACGCCGCCTCAACGTGGCCTGATGAGTGGTGCCATGTCCGCGCCCAGGATTTGAACCAGTGAAACCCTGGGCCGCCGCAGTGGAGCACGTGATCTTAACCACTTGGCCCCGGGGCCGGGCCCTAAAACTTTTTGCTTTGAACGGTTTATGCATTTTTTCCTTATTATTTGCCCTATATATCTTTTTCAATCGCATTATATTAAAGGTTCTGTATAATTTTTCTTTAGGTGCTTCTCTTGACACAGAATGCAGTTGAATGTTCTTTTTTTTCCTGAGAGGTTTTGTTGTGATAGGTCGGTTTACTTTTCCACATACGTTTGGACTTAATTCTGTCATTTATGTCTTCTAGTTCCCATGGTCTCTTTAAATGTTTATGCCTTGCTTTTTTGAATTACATTTGTTCTACTTCTCACATACATTCTTAAGCCTTTTATCTTTCCAAGACTCAAGTTAATCAATTTATAGTCCTATCTTTGAACTAAACAGAAACCTACTTACATTTTTACTTTTCAAAAAATTCTTTTGCCTTCCCCCCCACCCAATATACCCTCACCAAAATGAATATATTTGTTACTATAGTAACACCTTTTCCTCCCAGGTATTGAATGTCAAAGTTTAAACACTCCCTGTAAATAAGAATAGCTCGACAGCACTGCAGTGATCATTACCCCGGCAGCCTACAAAAATTCTGGTGCACATACAAAGTATAGTATGAAAATATGCCAAAGCAATTCATATAGACACACAACCAGTAACATTAAAATATTTCTCACATTTATAGCTTAAAGAGTTAAAATGGCATGACTTCCAGATATACAACCAATATTGCT
This sequence comes from Equus asinus, assembly GCF_041296235.1. Taxonomy (NCBI): domain Eukaryota; kingdom Metazoa; phylum Chordata; class Mammalia; order Perissodactyla; family Equidae; genus Equus; species Equus asinus. Next base: position 30,900,578 of record NC_091801.1, on the reverse strand, counting down.
AAACATATTTTCAGAGTTTCGGGTTTAGAGAAGTGCATAAGTGGTTTAAAACCTGTGTTATTTAAGACAGGTGAAGACAGATGTACTTACTGTACAGACATCATGCTTGTTTCCATTGCTGAATCCATTCTTCCTTCATCTTGTGTTTCCATGGCTGATCTCTCTGTTTCACCTAGGAGTTCAGGGGCACAAGCTCCATAAAGTTCTGGGGCTGTAGCCACATACGGTGAGGGAACAAAACTGCTACCACGCAACTTACTGACTTCCTCTTCAAGTTTTTTCTTTTCCTCAAGCAAACGAGCTCGATCTTCAGATAGTGACTCTATCAAATCTGAAGGCCCCCCCCCAATTGAAATAAGCATTACAAAACATTTCATATGGTTTTTTTTAATTTTAAAAAGGAATTAAAAATATCATATTACAAAACATTACTAACCTTTATCTCGCTCTTGCTGCTGCATTGTACTTTTCAACTTATCACTAAGATCATTGATTATGTTTTCTTTTCTCATTTTCTCTCTCGTTAAAACAGTGTTAAAATTGGTCTGGAACAACAGAATGACAACTGCTTAAATTATCTGCAAACACACAGCAGTGAGGGTTAAAGAAAATACACTTGCAAATATTTTTGCATGGTGCATTTGAATATGGAAAAGATAAAGTAATTCACAAATGACGTTTATTTTTAAATAAAAACGCTATACTGCGGTAAACACAATGCAACTGTATTTTCCTGTTTCCATATTAAGATATGTTCCCATTAAATATCTTGAAAATGAATTCTATCTTTCATTATTGCCCACGTATTTATTTATTGGCAGAGGAAAAGCATTAGCAAATGATTTTAAAATTTTGGGGAAAGAAAGAAATAAATGATCAACAACTTAACAAGTGGTGTTACACACTTTTCTTTCAGGAATCTTCCTGTCTCTGGAATTTTCCTTTTGTCCTTAGCTAAATCATAAATGCCACAACAACATTTTAGAGATGACTTTATCCCATTTCCTCCTCTTATTTGGATATTTGTCATTGCCACTGCAAACTCTGGTTTATAATGGCTAGACTTGTTACTCCTCAACTTTTATAAAAGCTGTCTTACTGTAAAGCTCATATATCCAATTGCCTGCACAGGTCTCATGAGTCAATCTGACAACTCTAACTGCACAGAGTTTCTTTCATAAAGATGACTGAACTATCAAATTTCATTTATAAGCTCTCCATTAAGATCTTGAAACTTAAGAGCAATAGTTGAATGATGACATGATCTACATTGACTCTTCCCATCTGCCCAGCATTTCCACTTCCGAAATTGGAGTCTATGATCCTTCAATCAATGCATTATCCCAATAATGCTGGAAACAGGGAGATTCAACATGAATATGGCATTTTTAAATCCAAATTAGTGAATTCATTAAATATTGAGTTAAATATCATTTCTAACCAGAAAGCATACAGGAAGATCCCTCAAAAGCAACATTTATGACATGTCTTTGTATTAAACCAATGCTATATATATTATTTATGCATAGAAAATTCATAAATATTTATAATAGCATATTAGTCATTTTGTTTATTTTCATGATCTCTGCTGTTTCTGTAACATGAAATGGTTTTTAGAAAAGTTAACACAATTTATAATAAGCATATTAGAAACAAGGGCTAGTTAAGAAGGAACTACACCCAAGTCACCCATATAAAACCAGTTGCAAATCAAGTTAAATAACTATCACTTAACATCCAAACTATTTAAAATTAGAAGGTACCTTAGAAGTTGCCTCCCCTAATCTCATTTTACAAATATTTTTTAAAAGAGGCCTTAAAATAAGAACTAATTTAAATTAGATAGCTGTCAATTTCATATTTTCAGTTTCAGTCAGTTAATTCATCCCCTACTTAATTCTGGAAATCTGAGAGTGCATATGTGTTCACAAAGGAGCACACGGAGAAAAAGAAGGCAGAGAGTGAGAAAGGTCTATTTTAAGTAAAATGAATCATGAAAAAGAGCGTACAAATTCAGATTTCTAAAAACATTACTGACCCTGTCATTGATACTTCTTAAAACTGGTGGCTATTCCCCCTCTCTAAACTTGGCTTCTATACAGCCACACTCTTCTTTTTTCTGGTTACTCTTTCTCATTCCCCCTTTTCAGGCTCTTCTTTCTTTGCCCAGGTCTTAAGCTTTAAAGTTCCTAAGGGTTTTGAACCATACTTCCGTATTTTCTTTTTCTTTTTTTTTTTTGAGGAAGATTAGCCCTGAGCTAACATCTGCTCCCAATCCTCCTCTTTTTGCTGAGTAGACTAGCTCTGAGCTAACATCCTTGCCCATCTTCCTCTACTTTAAATGTGGGACGCCTGCCACAGCATGGCTTGCCAAGCAGTGCCATGTCCACACCTGGGATCCAAACTGGTGAACTCGGGCCGCCGAAGTGGAACATGTGCACTTAACCGCTGCACCACCAGGCCAGCCACCATACTTCTATATTTTCTTTCCCTTCCCTGACTGACATTTTTTTAAACTTTAAAAAGACACTAATTTAATCACACCATTTTAGGAAAAGGAAAACAAGAGAAAATGCTGTGTACATCAACTTTAAAGTGTACCAGTTTCAGAAATACATTCCTTGAGATAAAAAATGTATGTCAATAGTATCCCTGGCTTGAATGACAACAGCAGACACACAACTGCTCCTACGCCTGCCTGTATCCTCTACTCTTCCTCCATGTTGTCAGTGGGCAATCTTGGTTAAGGATAAATCCAATCCCTTATTTCCTCTTCAACTGTTGTCCAGTACCTAAGGTAAAGCAGAAGCTCCCTAACAAGGCATCCCAGTCCTTAGAGGCCTGGTTCCTGCTTACCTCACCTTACATCTCGCCATTGATCAATATTAATAAGTGAATCAGCAAACTTCAACATTATTCTACCTTAATCTACCACCAGCCTATCATAGGGATAATAATTAAACAAAATACAAGAAATTTGTACTGATCAGCATGTAATTTGGAATAAGTTTTTAGAGCTTAGGGAAAAAATTTCAAGTATCATTTATGTAGTAGTATAAACACTTTCATTTTACAAAAAACTAATTTGAATTATAAAGAAGTTAAATGATATATCCAAGATCACTCAGGTAATTAAGAAGCCAGAAACAGAACTCACATTTCCTAATTTCTAATCTAGGACTACTTCAGTTTGAGTCACCTGTCTATGTGATATAATGACCATTAAAAAGAAAACGCTTTTTATCATGAAGAAGAGATATTTAATAAATATTAACAGGGTCAATGTAGGAAAATCACATTTAAGATGTAAGAAACCATCAACTACACAAAGAAATTTTATTTGTTAATTTATGTTTGCCTTCTTTAGACCTGAAATAGATAAAATGAGGACAGGGGAACATACCTGTTGTTCAGCAATCAAAGATGTTCGAACATTTTGCATTTCTTCATTCTTTCTCTTCTCTTGCTCTTCAAGTTGTTCTAGAAACTTAGCTTTTTCTTCCTGAAGCTTTTCTTGAAGTTCAGCAACTAGGCTTGAAGAATCTTCTCTGGTAGATTCAACGGCAGGACTTGAAAATTAAATATAGTATCAAAATTTCTTTTCAAAATTACAGATGCAATCACAAATATGCCAAATACCATAATTAGTTGACATCAGAAAGGGCATATATCTTCCTTAAACCTAACACTAGTTAAATGATGTTAAAGATACTTCTATGTGAATCCTCTCTCTTTTATCTACCAAGGAAAAGGAAACAAGTAAAAGGGAAAAGTTCACTATAGATAATAAACTCTGACACCAAGAGGGGTGAATGATTTTATCTGATAAATTCAGGATCTGCTTCTACCAGCAAATGGTAATGTTTTCAATATAAAAATCAATATACTTGTCAAGAATTCAGCTTCAAATTTCAGTTTTATTATTCCTACAAATGCAACATACATGATTGAGAGGTGAAAAAAGAAACAAATACCTGATTACAGATGTTAACAAGTTTTTAATTTTTAAAATAAGTTTTGGTTCATTTTGTTAGCTAATGAATAAATAAAAAACTAAAGCTGAACTTAAATGTTCAAACACAGCAAATCTACATGTTCCTGAATGCATATTCATTTCCCTCAAACCTTGCTAACCCTTAAGGGGTTGCTGACAAAACAAAGCACCAGAGAAGAGAAGAGGACCAGGCAAGGAGAAAAACACAAATACAAGTTAATAATTATTTTAACTTCTGGTATAGAAATTCATCTTATCTACTTTCAACATAATAATCCTTTACATCAAAAAAGTTTGTCCAAGACATAGATAATTAATCCCATCAAAGGTGTTAAAATATACTAAAACCACAGGAAAGAGACTGCGTTGTTAGTAAACATTCCTACACTATTTTAGCAACAAAGTCAATGGACTGTTTTAAATGTACATTTATTCAACTTTAAATGACACTTTAATATTAGTTTTTGGAATCAGGATGCATTTTACAATCAACATGGATATTTAAAATTGTTTGTTTATTTCCTATGTAATTTCCTAATCTAATTATAAAATGACCACACTATTAATATTATAGCAATTGATAATCAGAGAATTGTTAACTGTGACTCTTTTATTCATACTTCCAAATTTACTGATAAAATCTAATGATTCAGAAACACTTGCCGCCCGTTTTCTTCTAAGGGATGGCTTTAAATGGCCAAACAGGGAATACACAGTTTGAAACATAATGCTTCTATCAAAGTCTGTGACTTCTTGCTTAGTTTCCAGAAAGGCTTGAATGGGGAAACCCCTACCCCATAATATAATTAATTAAAAGGACAAGCTAAAGAATTTGTTTTCAGAGGTCCACCTTTAGGGCTAGATGCAAGAGGGCTATGCGAGGTAAATAGCACAGATGGAAACCCAACAGGCTGCATAGATCAAAGTGTTACTGAGGAACGAGAATATAGAGATTCAGTATAATAAGAATAAAAAGCTTCAGAGAAAATCAGGCACGGTAACGTACCGCATAATGACGTTTTGGCCAAGAATGGAGCACATACAAGACGGTGGTCCTATGAGATTAGTACCATGTAGCCTAGGTGTGTAGTAGGCAAAATCATCTAGGTTTGTGTAAGGACATCTACAATGTTCAAACAATGATGAAATGGTCTAACGACACATTTCTCAGAACGTAACCCTGTCCTTAAGTTACACATGACTGTATAGGCAGGGCTTACAGATGAGTTTCTCTTCAATACTGCGTGGCTAATGTCTACCTTTTGCAAGTAAGAGACGCACCTTGAATTATCCCTATAGTTACAAGGTAAGAGAACTGGTATGGGGAAAAGAAAAAGCCAGGTTGAAGGCACGTAAGCAAGGCAGAGCATGGTATGGAATGAAGTTAGAGAAGTAGGGGGAAGTCAGATCATGAACAGTAAACGTTTTGGATTTTATTTGAAATACAGTCATGCGCCCCATGTTTTGGTCAATGAGGGACTGCATATATGAGGGTGGTCCCATAAGATTATAATGGAGCTGAAAAATTCCTATCGCCTAGTGATGTCCTAGCCATCAGAACATTGCATAGCTGAAAAAAGTCAAGAGAAAAGGAAACTGCAGAAGAAAAAGACAAGCCCCTCGCCCCCCACAAATTCAGAGGGAAGGGTTTAGCAGAAACTTTTGCAGACTTCAACAAGCTCCCTAAAAAATTTGAACATGGACCCCAGCACTGAAAAGTTTTCATTGAGCGAGAGGAAAATTCATAGTGCATTATCTGTTTACAAGCAAAGCTATGATAAACAAAAGAAACAAATCGAGAAAACCACCATGGACATATTTCTAAAGAGTGACACCTCCCAAGAAGAGCCCCAGGCAGGTCCTTCAGGAGAATTCCAGAAGAAGGCATTGTTATCTTAGGAGATGACAGCAACATGCGTGTTATTGCCCCTGAAGACCTTCCAGTGGGACAAGATGTGGAGGTGGGAAGAGTGCTATTGATGATTCTGACCCTGTGCAGGCCTAGGCTAAAGTGTGTGTTTGTGTCTTAGTTTTTTCTTTTTTTTAAGATTTTATTTTTTCCTTTTTCTCCCCAAAGCCCCCTGGTACATAGTTGTATATTCTTCGTTGTGGGTCCTTCTAGTTGTGGCATGTGGGACGCTGCCTCAGCGTGGTTTGATGAGCAGTGCCATGTCCGCGCCCAGGATTCGAACTAACGAAACACTGGGCCGCCTGCAGCAGAGTGCGCGAACTTAACCGCTCGGCCACGGGGCCAGCCCCTGTGTCTTAGTTTTTAACAAAAAAGTTGACAAAGTAGAAAAATTTTAAAATTTTAAAAATAGAAAAAAGCTTATAGAATAAGAATATAAAGAAAATATTTTTGTGCAGCTATACAATGGGTTTGTGTTTTAAGCTAAGTATTATTACAAGGGTCAAAAGGTTAAAAAAATTGAAGTTTATAAAGTAAAAAAATTACAGTAAGCTAAGGTTAGTTTTTTAAGAAAGAAAAATGTTTTTAAATAGACTTAGTGTAGCCTACGCCTACAGTGTTTCTAAAGTCTACAGTAGTGTACAGTAATGTCCTAGGGCTTCGCATTCAGTCACCACTCACTCACTGACTCACCAAGAGCAACTTCCAGTCCTGCAAGCTTCGTTCACGGTAAGTGTCCTATACAGGTGTACCATTTTTTACTGTTTATACTATATTTTTACTGTACTTTTTCTATGTTTAGATACACAAATACTTGTCATTGTGTTACAACTGCCTAGAGCATTAAGTAGAGTAACATGTTATATAAGTTTGTAGCCTGGGAGCAAAAGGCTATACCATACACCCTAGGTGTGTGGCAGGCCATATCAAATAGGTTTGTTTGCACAAAGATGAAATTGCCTAATGATAAAGTATGCATATCATTAAGCAACACATGACAGTACAATGGAAAGTCATAAAGAATTTTGTCTAGAGGGTGATACAGTGTGAATTTAGGTTTTTAAAAGACCATTTGAGGATACTGGTCAGATCACTGGAGCACAGTAACAAAGTCTGAAGGAGAGAGGTTTCAGCATGACAAAGGATGCTAAGAATCCCATAAGAGAGAACGAAACAGTGTGGTCAAATTGCATGTGTGTGCCCCTGTGCATGCACAGGTAGGTAGTACTTGTAATTCCTAGATGTCTTGCATCTTTGGATTGCCTGGTGCACTCTGGGGGAGTGTTATCTTTATTTCAGGATCAATGCTATGCCACGATGAGGCAGGTAGGGAAGGAGATAGTCCCAGGCATGTAAGAAGGTACAGATACCACTGTCTGTTAGAAAATACACAATCATCCCCAATACTCAGAATGACCACATTAGATGATTGGCACAGGGTATATGTTGAATTGTAAGGTAAAAGACTTATGGTGGTAAAAGCAAAGAATGAAGAGTTTATGACACGAAGAACAACTAATACTCATGCTTTGCTGGGAAAAGGGGTTTCTTGCGGCTGTATTAATAGTCTGACCAGAAGTAAATACTGTATCACATTTTGTGAGGCTCCCATTAGAAAATGCTCCAGGTGATCATCAGCCACATCACTGTTTCATTTTCCATTACTCTAAGACCCAAAATGGCTCTGACATCAGGGGGAATGAACTTTAGCAACGAAACAGTAACAGCTAAAGTTTTGTTTTTTATAGCACTACTGCCTGGCTTTCTCTGGGGAGTAAACAGCTGTGTGTGTGTTGGGTGGGAGGGAAGGCATGAAGAAAAGCTTTCAGTATCTCACGATATAGTTAAAAATATATTTGATCTAGTAATTTATCAATAAATGCCCCGCCCCAAAAGAGAAACTTACACAATCCTGTCTTTGCATATATTAATACTCTAACAAGGCCTGGAAATTAAAACTCAAGGAAGCAGATATATTTGTTATCAGTTGGGAATTTTCACACCATTACATGGAACTTCAAATAAAGTATCTCTAAATGATAGCTCCCCCCACTGTTAGTAAATTAGTATGTACTAGCAAAAGGTTCTATTATATGCAATATTTCTAGTAACTAGAAAACCTGCACTGAATACAAACTAGACTGTCTTGATGCTTGAACTCTGTCTTACCACTGACTATATTAGATGGGGGCCTAGTAAACAATTACTGTTTACCACGAGTAGAGATTTAAAAAATAAGAGATTAAAATTACAAAATTCAAGTGCTCCCATTCTCACTCAGATCCACATCAATTACTCACTGGAAGCACAACTATGAATACTGTAGTAGGCAGATTTCCAAATATGTGTAAATTACACAAACATATTTTGCACTCATTTTCTTTGTACACAAGTGTATGAGAAAGTTCTTTCCCCTAAATTCTCAAAAATAATGTACACTATTGATTTAACTTTTCCCAATTACATAGGGAAAAAGGTATCTTAATTTTGCACTTCCTTTATCCCAAGTAGACTGAACAGCCATTCACACATTGGCTATTTGTATTTCTTCTGTGATCTGCCTGTTCAGATCCTCTGCCCATTTGTTAATGGATTGTTTGCCTTTTCCTCATTGACTTGTGGGAGCTCTTTGACATTACAGATACAATTAACACTCTTATTCATATCTTACAAATGTTTCTCCCAGGCAGTTGGTCTCTCAATGTTGCTTCTGGCATACGTACAACCACCCAAACTGTGGAAGGCAAGGAGATGTAGTGGATCATGTGTCATCAGATCAGCATCATTTCTTTTCAAAGGCTTCCTCATTCCTTTTCAAGTATTTCCTTTGTGTGACAGAGAAGCTGAGAACTACATTATCCAGAATCCCCTTCCCAGTAAGTTCCGGGATCAAGTTTGTCAACGAAAGATACCCACACAAGATCTGGAATGCTAAAGAGAAGAGAAGTCTATCATTCTCCAGAGGTGGCTGTAACCAAACATGTGGGTAATGTAAGATTCACAAGGGGTTTCCAAGTGAACTACCTGCATTGGTGTCTTGGTAGACAATTGGTAGAAATCTCCAAAGAAACACAGCAGTTTACTAATTAGCCTACCAGCTTTGGTACTTCAGATGATTTTGAACCTACAGATTTCTAGATCTTTGGCAGTGACTCCCTTACCCTTCACTGCCCCAGCTCTCCCCAAATTCACGTAAGTTCTAATTCTAATACTAAACCCTTTAATCCTGGAATATTTAAAAGAGGTTCTGTTTTCTAAACTGGATCCAGACAGATAGAAATATAATCCTAGGGGTAAAAACCATAAAGATGGGAATCTGGAATTGATTCTCTGATCTGATCGATCTGAAGGCAATAATGACCTCACCGTCAGTGCAAGATGAAACTCTGGTAGAACAGGGCATTCCACAGCAGAAGAGCTGACAATTGTAATCCAGTGACTAAGAGATGGCAAGGTTTTGGAAATGTCCCAGCTGTCCCTCCAAATCCCATCAAGCCTCCCTTGCCAGCAGCAGTGGCTTCTTCTCCCATATCTGAAGAGATTAGTGTCACCTTGCCTGAAGTTCCCTTCTCAACAAGTTGATCCTTCTTAACAACTTCTCTCACCACTGCATTACTTACAGACCCACTGCTACTTTCAAATCCCCAGATCCCAGGGGAGTTAAAAATCTAACCAAGGAGAAACTGCACTTGGAAGATTTCAGTTATTTTGGCAGAAACATAGGAAATATGTATGGGAATAGATCCAACGGGAGTTAAGAACAGAAAGGACAAACATAATGCTGAATCAGGCCAAAACTTTCTGTATGGATGTACTGACCAGACATTCTAGACTCACTATTAGCTATTAATAGTCTGCTAGGTTGATTGCCTGAAACTTGGACCTAAAGGCCAACGTTAAATGAAAATAAGAGGCCAAGGTGAGATACTCTGGACCACAGGTAGGCAAACAATGGCCTGCAGGCCAGATGTAGCCTGTTACCTGTTTGTGTAATTAAAGTTTTATTGGAACATAGCCACATTCATTCATTTATATTGTCTCATTAATCTCTTGCTAGGATAGTAAAGTTGAGTAGCTTGGAGAGAGACCTCTTGGTTCACAGAACCTGAAATATTTACAAGGTGGCCCTTCACAGAAAGTTTGCCAACCATTCTCTATACTAATGATCCTCAAAGTATCATCCCCAGTACCCTGGGGGTGACTAGAACACTTTCAGCAGATCGGTAAGGTCAAAACTATTTTCATAATACTAAGATGATATTTGTCTTTTATACCTTGTTGACATTTGCACAGACGATAAAACTGTTGACACCTTAACATAAATTAAAGACACTACCACCAAACTGTACTTTTAGTCATTGTATCCTTTACTTCAAGGCACTCAAAGTGAAAAAGAAAAAGGCAGATTTATTTTGGAACATCCTTGATGTATCATAATTAAAGCCTGACCACTGAGTACACGTCTTTTTAATATTCTCTGCGACAAAATGAGGAGTACATATAAAGCACTTCTGCCACTTACAAAGTATGTTTGTCTCATGGAAAAGTACCTGTACAATTGTTTTGGCTGTGTGTTGAACTAGCTATTCTTTCCATGGTGCACTCTCTCTCTTTGAAAAATGAGAATCTTTGGTTGCTTAGACTCGGGTTTTTGACATTTTCTCAAAAATGAACAATGTGAGCCTGTTACGTCAATGAACAACTGACAGAATTTGTTACCAATGATAAAATGTAACTCTTTAAAAAGAAATTAAAACTTTAGAAAACTTCTATCTGCCACTATGAGCTTGTGAGCTTCCCAGTACCTAGGATCTTTCTAATAATATTGGTAGGTATATTAACAAATGTGATTTTTCTATGCTAATAAAATGTGTCAACATTCGCAAGATCTGCATAACTCAGTGAACCAGTGTTTTTCAAATGACCAATTCAATGGCTATGAACATAAAGAGTATGAAAAAAACTCCACTGACATAGTTTCATATTCTACAATGAAACTAATGTTTAAGAAATTATCATTTGTTGACTTCTGATTTAGTATCAAGGAGAAATATCCAAAATTATCTGAAAAGTCTATTTAAATATTCCTCTCTTTTACAGTTACATATGAGTGAAAGGCTGGATTTTCATCATATACTTTGATCAAAAGATACTGTAACAGATTAGATGTAGAAGCAGATATGAGAATCCATTAAGCCAAACATTAAATAGATTTGCAAAACATAAAACAATGCCACTCTTCTCACTAATTTCCATTTTAGAAAATAGTTTTCAATAAAAAACCCATATTTTTTTATATGCTAACATGTAGTAGGTTTATTATTTTAAAATGACTAAATATTTTAAAATTTGCTTTAATTTCTAATACAGAATACACTGATAGATATAACCCATATAAACAAGATCACTTTGGGGTCCTCAATACCTTCTGAGTGTGTGAAAGGGTACTCAGACCAAAGTTAGAGAACCACTTGCTCTTGGTTTTTACATGTTTAAAGAGTGGTAACACACACACACAGAAAAACGTTACAAGTACTGTGTGTGACCAGCAAATCCTAAAATATTTACTATCTGGCCCTTTAAAGAACAAATTTACTGACCTTTTAATGACTTTGAACTTGCTGACCTTTGAATCACCAAAAAATGATGGTGATTATAGGCATACTGGAAGGGATTTATAATGTATACCCTGGGAGGGTCCAGAGAATACTCCCTTTACCAAGGCTTTGAGAAATACAATCTCAAACGCTCTGTAGTAGTGCTCTATAGGACAAGGGATGCAGAAGGAGATAGAACCAGTAAAATTCAATGAATTTAATGGAAATAATAGGAACAGGAATCTAGAGTGGTAATAGCACTTAACCAGAGACATGACATGGTGCCATTACAGGCAACAGAGCCAGAGCAAACAGAAGGTTTGACCCAGAAAAAATTTTGGCAGTGGCTGTCCCTGATAAAGGCTTATTAAAACTTTTTAAAAAACTCAATATCCAGTGTTGAGAGATCTAACTTAAATCAAGAGAATCACCATCCCTCACCCAATTCCAAGACCTGAGTCAGTATACTTTCTAGCCTTCACCAAAGGGACCTGTGGCCATTTTGCAGACTGTGTGTGTATTCAGGGAAGGTAACTAACCAACTTTTTGCGGATTACTGAACACTGACTCTGAGGGGATTCTAATGCCACTGTGGTCCACCAGGAGATTACTGATAGTCAACTGATAAACTGACTTTGGGCCCAGTAGGTCCATCACCATAGGTAAGAAATATATCCTTACATCCAGAATCTCAGTGGAACAGACATAAAAGCAACTGTGAGGAATCCCTGTTGGTCCTTTTACCATGGAATGAATACTTATGGTAGAAAGAGCCAAGTGAAATCCCTCAAACTATCTCTCACTCCAAATGACACAGGGGAGGAGATTTCTATCACATTCTTAATCAACTTAAATATGCGTCTGGTAGAAAACACATAAAAACAATCAATGAATTACCATAAATTTAATCAGGTAGTGACTCCAATAAAACTATTTCATCTACAACCTCTTTGCTGGAGCAAACCAACAAGGTCATTACTACCTGACAAGTAGCTGATTTGATGATTTCTTCCTCCTCTATTCCTGTTAATACTGTATAGAGCAGGGGTCAACATTTTTTTTTTTTTTGCAAAGGAACAAAGAGTAAAAATGTTAGCCAGATGATCTCTGTCACAACTACTCAACTCTGCCAAAAGCAGCCACAGGTAATAGGTAAAGGAATGGCATCGCTGTATTCCCATGTAGCTGTATTTACAAAAACAAGTGGTGGGCTGGATTCCCATGGGCCAGTTTGTCAACTCCTGGTACAGACTACAGTAAGCAGTTTGACTTCACCTACAGGGACAGCAATATACTTTCACTGTCTTACCTCTGGATTATATCTCTAGTCCTATGTTAAAATCTAGTTGGCAGGAATATTGGTGTTCTTGCTATTCCTCAAGACAGCACACTAATCCAGTACATTTATGGCAATATGCCTCTTAGACGTAGTAAATAGGAAGTAACAACAACCTGAGCTACCAGGGCAAGAAACATGAGTGCAAGAAGGTGAGCAATAAAGCCCAAGAAAAGTCAGGAGCATGTCAGCACAGTAAAATTTCTAAGTATCCAGTGGTCTGGGCATGTGAGATGTCCCCTCTAAGGTGAAGGGACAAGCTAATGCTAGGGGAGCATCGCTGAATAATGGAGGCAATATACAGTACATTTGGGTATGCTGCTGACTCATTTACCAAATAACTTTTTAAGGTTGCTTGTTCTTAAGGCCCAGAGCCAGAGGCTCTCTTGCAAGAGGGGAACACAAACGTGCAAGTTGCTCTGCTATTTGGGTCATAGTTCCCAGCAGATGCCTGAAGTGTATGTAGCAGAAATGGATACTGTATGAAGCTTTGGCAAGTCCTAAAGGAGAATCACAGTTGAGACCCTTAGGATTTTGAAGCAGATAACTTTTCCTTTTGTAAAATAGCTGTGGCTTGCTATTAGGCCTATAAAGAGAATGAAAGAGTGAATGGTCTCACAAGTTACCATGTGACCCGAGGCTGCCCATCATAAAGTGGAAATTGTCCTAATCCATCAAGCCAGGAAGTCAGTTACAAGAGGTTCAGGTTCCCAAGGTACTTACTCCTGCTAGATTGCTTCCTTTTTCTCCATCACAACTTTGGCATTCACTAAGAGGGGAAAAAGCTTGCAGGCCTGGTTTCCTGATGATTCTGCACAATATGCTGACACTATTCAGAAGCACAGTTGAAGTATTAGAGCCCCACTGAGGGACTTGGAAGAAACTAGATTAAAATCCAGTGACAAGGAAATTTGTGGAAGAGAAATAAAGGCGAGTCTCTCAAAAATGGGCACAAAGTATGAGGATATATAAGTTCTCTGAGTATACATGTCCCACTGTGAGGAACCTCTTAATCATCAGATGGGCAAGTTGAACATTCTGTGAATATCAGTCAACTTCTTCCCCCAGCCACACCAGTCCTGTTCAAAAGGCTAACGAACTGTTCATAGAGGCAGGGAGTGCAGGCTCAGGTGTATAGATTTCTATACATCCAGTAACTAACACTGAGCCCCTCATATTGCTGTGCTTCTTTGGGTGACCAGCCAGCCACTTGGTGGCAGATTGATTATACTGAACCACTAATATCATGAAAGGACAATAACGTGTCCTCACAAGAACTGTCCATTATTCTCCATATATATTTACCTTCCATGTCCACAATATTTCCGCAAAAACCACAATTCCTGAACTTACAAAATGCCTTATTCACTACTATGGTATTCCACTAGAATTGCCTCTGAATAAGGGATTTCATTTTACAGTGAAAGATAAGTAGCCACAGCCTCATACCCCATGGAAGTCACTGATCTTACCAAATATGCCAATCTCCAAAGCAGCTGGTCAGATACAACCATGGACCAATCTCCTGAAAACTCAGTTATGGTACCAGATGGCTGATATTCTGCATGGCTAGAGTAAATGCAACAGATGCTCTAAACCAGACACCACTTTGTAAGACAAATTCTCCCATAATTAAAATACACAGGTTGGAGAACGAAGGACAGAAATTGGAATAACTACTCTATTACCTCAATGAGCCATTAACAAAAGTTTTCCTTCCTGTCCCTACAATTTTGGGCCATGTGATGTAGGGAGCTGACTTAGTTCCCGAAAAAGGAATTCCCTTTACTAGGAGACACAACCAAGGTCTTACTGAACTGGAAGCTTAATACCACCTGGCTACTTAGGGTTCCTCATGCCACTGAACCAATATACAAAGAAGGAGGGCTGCTGTATGTATTGATAAGACTGAACGTAATTACTAATGGGAAAGTTGTTCCTATATAATGAGAGCATGGAGGAATATTACTGGAAGTTAGCGGCTTTTCTAGGGTTTCTCTTGGCATTGTCACGTCCAGTGATAAAGAGTCAAATGAAAAACTACAGCAACTGCATTACAAGAAGGATCATTAATGGCAGTCTCTTCAGGTGAAGAAGTAAAATCGGCTGAGGTAACGTCTAAGGTGAAAAATGGAGTGGGCAATATAAGGAAGCTGTAAATACTCACTGGGGCTGCAAGGATAGTTATAGAAATAGACTATGATAATTAAGCCTGTACATATTAATTAATTTTTATCTTTATAACCCTTCTCCCATTCTTCTACTGTGTACTATGTGTTGTGATAATGGTAGTTAACCCTATATTTCAGCATTTAACCTACAGAATATCAAAGAAAGACTGTGTCTGCACAGAAAGATGAATGAACATCAATACGTTCACTCTAGAATGGCTAGAATGACATAAGTTTGAGTCTCCCCTTTTGAAGAGAGGGTGAGGCTATCTGAGGTGATGTGAGGAATATAAGCTGAATCATGTTAGACAGAAATATGGCATCAGAAGGTTCTTTATTTGGAAGTTCAATAGGGGTAAAAGACATTATGTAGGACTGCTGAGTTTAAAACGGGGTACACAGGGTTGGACTGTCTGCTGTCATCTTGCCATTGTTCTCACCCCTCTTCTAGAATCTCATTAGCACTGTAATGCAGAGATTCTATATTTCCCCGAATCCCCTTTATAAATTCAAGTTTGCCAATGAAAACAACATGCAAAATTTGGATAGAAAAGCAGCCCTGGCTTACTCTCCAGAGGCCAGATGAGGTTTCACAGTAGCTTCCTGTCAATTAACCATTTCATGCAGACTGAGCACATCACTGGGGCTTTGAAGAAACTCTTGAGTGTTGCAGCAGCTTCCCAGTGAGCCATGGAAAAACAACAGCTTTGGTGGGTGCTTTGGTGTCTGTTTTCCTGAAATTTCACTTAGAGCTTTCCTGGCCTTCAGCAGTGACTCCCTTGACCTTAGCTGCCCTTAGCTCTGTCAACATTGGTGCAGGCCCTAATTCCTATATTAAACCCCCTAACGCCCCCAGAATACATAAAGAGTTTTTGTTTTCAAAACAGAGGGGGAGGTTGAACTGTACACCAATATATGAATATTACATAACAGAATCAATCACAAGAGACTGTAAAAGTCATAAGGCAAAAAATGGAGGTTAAAATATATAATGTATACATACCTATAAAAATATTCACTTGGAAGAATTAATGATAGAACTGATAATGTTCTAGAAATTGTTTATTAGGTCACAAAACCCTTTAATATTTTAACAGTAAAAGTATTGAAGGTCATTTTTTCTGATCAAAAGGCAGTAACATCAGACAGTAAGAATAAAAATGAAAAAAAATCCACCAATGTAAAAAACTTGGAACTTAAAAACATCTTTTGAACTACAGAGGAAATACCTAAAATTGTCACATCAGAAAATAACAATGAAAACTAGATAGCCCCAATCTAGGATTAGCCTTGCTCTTCTCAAAGAAAACTGTTACCTTTTACACATACATACACAATTTAAAAAAATGAAAATCAGTAATTTTCAACTGAAGAATTAAGGGGAAAAAAAACTTCAAATAAACCAAAAGAAAGAAATTTATGAAATAAAAAAGGCAAAAGAAGTTCCTAAAAACATTTGAAATTTAAAAGAAAATCAATTCTCTCAAAATCTAAAATACTGATCCATTTTTAAAAGCCACTAATGGATTTATGTAGTCTATTATTTTTACATTGTTTCTAAGAAACTTTCATTATTTTAAAAGTAAAAGTTTTCACTTCATAGAAATATCTCAATTCACCTAAGATAAATGAGTAAATCAAGGTACTATGATTATACAATTAAAATTTGAATCACCAATATTTTAACTTTATAATTAGTCTAAAGTTAATTCTTACCTTTTTGCTATTTGATTCTCAAGATGTTTAACCTTTTCTAATAACTCTTTCTCAACAGCTTCTCTCTCCAATTTAAATTCTTTTAGGGCAGCCTGAATAGCTTCTTCTTTTTCACAATTAAGCTTCTGAATTAACTGTTCTCTGTCCTGTTCCCAGCTCAAGACACATTTCTCTTTATCTTTCTCAAGTTTCTGGATAATAGCTTCGTACTTCTCTTCTTGTTGAGTGATTTTTTCATCTTTTTGTTTTTCAAGAGCACTCAATTCTGAGTCTAATTTACTCTGCAGTTCAACTATTTCTCTTTTCAGTTTTTTTTCTATTTCAAATGCTTGGTGATGCAATGATGTTACTTTGTTTAATTCAGCTTTAAGCATATTAGATTCTTCTTCATGTCTACTAATTAACTCTGAAATGCACTGATCTTTTTCAATTGTCATTAAAGTTCTTAGCTCTGCCAAACCCACCTGATAATTTTCATTATTATCCTGAATCTTTTGGTTTAGATTACTTATCTCTGTTCTCAAATTTTCTGTCTCTTGTTCAAGGAGAGATTTTAAGGTTTCCTTCTGTTGGGCTCTGCTTTCTTCAAGCAAAATTTTTATTTCATCAGTTTCTGCTTCCTTCAGTGCAAGTTCAACCTCTAACTTACATCTCATGTCTGACAAATCAGAAACCTTGAGTTTTAATTCCTGTAGCTGTTGTTCTTTTTCCTGGATAACTGTGGCATGAGACTCTTGTATCTGATCAATTCTTTGTTGATTTTCCTTTTTTAATTTCTCCAAAGAAATTCTGTGGTCTGTCATAACTTTCTCAAACTCCTGTGTGTGCCTGACATGAAGAGTGTCCTCTAATTCCTTTAGATGACTTTGCTCTAAGCAATGAAGTTCTGCCCTCAATAACTGGATCCTCTCATCATTTTCAACATGGAGCTTTCTCAAGTCTTCTAACACTACCTCTCGTGATTGTTTCAGTTCTTTAATTTCACAATTTTGACTGTGCATAATATTTTCCATCTCTAACAACTTCTGATCCTTTTCATTCTGCAGGCAGATGACAGCTTCTTTTTCATGTTTAACCAAAGCAAATTCATTATCTTTATTTTGTAAAACCTCCTCAAGGCATACTAAGTCTCCTTTCAGCTTTTTGATTTTGTTTTCATTTTCTTCACTCTCCTTTGTTAGTGCATCGAGTTTCCCTTCATATTCACTTTTTAAAGACTGTAGTTCTTTTTGATGTTTTTCATTTAGTGTTATTTCCAAAGAATATTTTACTTTTTCAATAATGTTTCTTATTTCTACTGCTGTACATTTTAAAGAGTTTGAGAAGTCACACTGTTCTTTTTGTACAAATGTTCTGAAGTGGCAAAGGTCTTCCTTGATGGTTTGTATACTGAAGTGCGAGTCTTGGGCAACAGCTCTACATTTTTCCAATTGGACATTTAGAGACGCATGATCTCCTGAGTCCTCTTTACCACAAATATTTGTATCCTGCATACGTCTACTGTCTATTGCATTGATAACTGAGGAATAAAGTGATTCTACCATCATTTCTGGACTTTGAGGATCACTTATAGGATTAGGAGATGATAAATTTTCTTCTATTACAAACTCATTCACAGCAGACATAAAATCTGATTCAGGACTTTCTGCCAATGAATCCAAATCTAAGGAAACTTGGTGAATAGTCTGTTCTACATTTGGATGGGGGATAGTTTCAAAATCAAACGTATGTGCATCAATGCTATCTGGAGATAACTCTTCTAAGGGACACACTGCAGGACATAAGGGATCCTGAACAGTGAGTGGAGGAGGAGTTCTCGGTGAGGTAGTAGTTGTAATTCCTGTTGCACTTTCTATTCTTGGTGAGGAAGCTGACTGTGGGGATGTCTGACTCATGGATGCCTGAAAAAGAGAGAGACAGGCTTACAGAGCTGTGACAACATAAACGTTTTACACTAATGAAGCAAACCATCTAAAAACTTAATTTGCCTTTTGTTCACTCAGTAGATCTGTAATAGTCTGTGACATTTCATCCAAACTTTGTGCTGCTTTTACCAAATTATGTAGAGCAAGTACATGCTGGTGTAGAGGTTCAAAGTCACAAAGTAAGGGAACCCTGAAATGGAATGCAATCAAGTTAGATTTCTGATTTCTTAATGATGATAGGTAACTACAAGCAAATATTTTAGTCTAAGTCAAAAATAACTATGGCATTATCATACTTTCAATCAATACCAGGAATAGTTTAAGAAGCCTAAGACATAATCATTCAAGTGATAAATAAGAAATCTCCCACAGTATGCAAAGTCAGAGTAACTATTAGAAAAAAATTAACTGCATGTAGAGCACTAACTTCCTTCTACTTTGTCTTCATTTTCTGATTATTCTTACATTCCCCAGAAATTTTCTAAAACAGCCATAGGAGAGCCAGTCTATCATAAAATATTTCTCTATTTTGGCATCTCCTAAGAATACTGGTGCTATTTTCCATAACTCCAGAATAAGGAAAACCTTAAGGCTATAACTAAAGTTAAAAATACTAAAGATATTTACCTGAGGAATGGCTGAACTTCTGAAGGACAAAATGATTGCAGAAACTGTAAATCTTTTAATGAAATATCTGGAAGTTCACAGTCAAACTTTCGAGGCTTTTGTGTCTACAAAAAAAGTAATTTACCAAAAAATATACTGGATAAATTTATAAAAGGTTTCTTACTATAGTCAAATTCAATAGAGCAAATAAGAAAAGTGTTTCAAATGATCTACTCATGTATACGAAAAAGAATAAAATAAAACAAAGGATTATTCAACGACAACATGGTATACTATTTTCTTGAGTCTTAAAATAATGGGGACACATAAGCTGTTGGTGATCAACTGATGTGCTTGTTCCTCCCCTCTGTTCATCAGAATTCTAATATTCCTATCAACATTAAAGGAACCCATTTGTTTCACTAGTACATACGGCTATTCCGCAATTTTTCCTTGATTTATAGCATGATCATGAAGATCTCTCCAGCCTTAACCCTGTATCTATTTCTATCACCTATTAGCATGCCTTGTTTTAACAGAGTAAAAATCGTTTTGTCCTATGTAACATTTATTTCCTTATCCTTTACTTGACCTTTCCATTACATATTTTCTGAATTACAAACTATTAGTCAATTTCAAGCTTCCCTAAAAAAAAATTATCTGGTGAGTTCTACCATTTCTTTATAATATTATCAAGAAATATTACCTTTTAAAATAACTCCAACTGTTTCAATCATTACTTAAGCCGATATAGAGATGTCAAGATGCTCTTCATTAAACAGGGTTCCCAAATAAATGAGTGTGGGAAACTGTCTAATACATCACTGATTCTTAGATATTCAAAAATACATATATTTAAAGCCCTAAGAAATCCTGCAGTACAGAAACATGTTTAGCAGCTAAGCAATATGTCTGAGGAGAAGAAAAAAAAACTATAGCATTTCCCAAACTTCTTTGACCCTGGAACAGATTTTCTCATGTAATAAAATTAATGGTCCCCAGATAATCTTGGCTTAGAAATATACTAAACTTATTTTTCACTGTTTCAATGGAGACCACCTGAAGAGTCACTCTATTCTGATTTGTCACAACATGAATGAAAGCAAGCGTGGTAGAGGGGAGTGGGGAGAGTTAACAGAATGAAAAAGGGAAGGGGCAGGGAGGGGAGGGGAGAAAACAGGAAGAAAAGGAGGAGCAGGGAGAGGGAGGGAAAGAGGAAGGGGAAAGGTAAAGAAAGAGGAAGAGGAGGAGGGGAAGGAGAAAGACAAAATATGAGTAAGAGAATCTATTCCCACCAATCTTAAAAGTGTAGTATGACTTATCCTCCTGTGTTATGAAGATTCTTAATCAAAAACTATGACATATTTTAAAACTTTACGACAACTGGCTTTTAAAGCCTAAAACACTTTTATCTACTAAAAAAATATTTCTGTTTCTAATAACTATCTCTATGTCTGAAATAAAGGTTTGAATATGTACAGAATTTAGTCATGGTTAGAAAATAAATACATACACAAAAGGATGGGGGCCAGGAGTCCAGTCCCCTAAACAGACGATTTCTTAAAAAAGACTTCCCTGTGTAAAGAAAGTAACAATATGGTTATTTTACAATTTTATTTAAGATAAAACAAAAACCCATTTTTCTTTTTAATTTGATAATTCTTCATATTTAAAATTTAACAATGGATTCAATACTATAGACCTTAAAAGGAATGCTTCTCTTGCTAATTAATAGCACATACATGTTATATGATGCTACATTTGTATCTACAAAATAAAAACAGAATATTTTCCTTAAAAAATAAATTTAGGGGCTGGCCCGGTGGCGCAGCAGTTAAGTTCGCATGTTCCTCTTCGACGGCCCAGGGTTCGCCGATTCAGATCCCTGGTGCAGCCATGGCACCGCTTGGCAAGCCATGTTGTGGCAGGCATCCCACATATAAACTAGAGGAAGACGGGCACAGATGTTAGCTCAGGGCCAGTCTTCCCCAGCAGAAAGAGGAGGATTTGCACCAGATGTTAGCTCAGGGCTAATCTTCCTCAAAAAATAAATAAATAAAATAAAATACATTAAAAAAAATAAATTTATTAATGAAGAACACTTACTAAATAATTTCCCAAAGGATTCCCTTTTTGACTTTTCAGCTTCATATAATCGCTTTCCATCTTTGACTAAAGCACCAGCCCACTAAAAGGAGGAAAGCTTCTGTTAATATCACATACCAATCATTAAGGCTCATACATAATTAAAATAGAATTCAACTTGCATACCTCCCTGTAGTGTTTTATGAACATTTTTCTCCTTACAACCTCAACAACAGCTAAGCAGTACATCTGAGGAACTGTACTAAGAGCTTCAACAATTTTGACTCTTTCTAAGAGCTCTATTACGAGGCGCAGCAAAGCTTGTAATTTCTCTCCATCTTGATCAGCATGAAGCATTACAAAGCAACACCACCTATAGAATGAAATCAAGACAAACTGTATAAAAATAATCTAATGCCAAGTTAATCAACCAATCAAGTATTTCAATATAGTGATTAGAGAAAATTACTCTGTCACTTGGAAGAAATAAAAACAGTCAACTCTAAACACCCTAAATTAGATATAATAGAATCACTTACTTTAGTCTGACATGTAGGTTATTTGCTAGTTCTTGTTTGGCAGTGGTACACTTCTGTTTAATATCCAACAGCTTTCTATGATTTTGCAACATAATCATCAACTGATTTGCATGACTCAGGCACAAATCAGGTAACACAGATGCATCCTTCAAGTTTTCAGCTCTCATCTGATTAGCTAAAAATCCCTTTGAGAGAAAACATTTTAAAGGATATTAACTTTGTTTCATGAAAGACATGAACATTCATTTAAGAGGAAAATCTTCATGTTAAACATGAACCGTTCTACTCTGAAACTAAATTTTAAAATTTCCCACTTTTCTGAATGTAGTAGATGTGTTCATAACAAAAGATTCAGAGTTTTTAAGAAATCTGTGCTCATCTAATTCTGTTCCATTTTCAGGCTAGAAAAAAAATGAAAGCTAGGAAGATAAAGTAACTTATCAAAGAACACATTTCATGGCCAAACTAGAACTAGAACCTATGTATCTACCTTCTTACTATATGATGGGTTAGTCAGAGCATGACATTAAATTAAACATGGTCAACGATTTTAAGCCTTGAAAATTAATAAGTGATTCAATCTAACCGATGATATTCAATAGTATATTGTATATGTCCTCCCTGTCAAAAAAACAATCAACTGACTTTGCACTATGTTTTGAAAAGTCATTCTTCTCTCTAGCATTTCTGGACTATATTTTTTCCACTGATCTGGGCTTTATCTTTAGCACAATGACTGAATTGTGTAACTTTACAGTACATTTTATTATTTCATAGAAAAAATTATTAGACTTTTTTTTGAAAGAAGAAAATCAATTTAATGAGGGAATAAAGGATTCTTTTTAATAGGAACTTATTAATAGAAAAAGCAGACAGAAGGTAGTTGCTTCATTTACATTTCATTAACTTCTAAGACTGCGTAGTATGTCAGAATTTTTGAAATTTTGTTTTTCTTTGTTTATTGTTTTGGTTTCCTTTTAAAATTTTTTCTACTTTTTTTATTGTGGTAACACTGATTTATAATATTCTATAAATTTCAGGTGTACATTGATATATATTTCAATTTCTGTGTAGATTACATCATGTTCACCACTCAAAGACTAATTATAATCTATCACCACACACATGTGCTTAATCACCCCTCTTTTCGCCCTCTTCCCTCCCCACTTGCCCTCTGGTAACCACCACTCCAATCTCTGTCTCTATGTGATTGTTCTTATTGTTAGACTTTTTCCTTAGCTATCTTTACTCATTTATTTTCATAGGTGAACTTCGCATCTTTTTGTTAAATAGGGATTGTGTTTAGTCTATAAATTAATTTAGACATATGTACCATATTCAAAATAGTCGTCTTTAGTTCACACAACCAGCCAAACAAGAACTCAACAGCAAAAACTTAAAAGTCCAAAGACATCTTGATGAGATTATTACTAAGTTTTTATTTATAGGCTTTTTTTCCTACTCTATTTACTAAATTAGTTAATATGTTATAGAAGTTTTAAGATTTGCACATCCATCTGACTGCCATACTTGCTAGTGTGAATAATTATCCTTCTGGGACTCTGGCTAGCATATGACAAGCAAAGGACAACAAGTCCATCTTCCTACTTTGTGGTAGCTTGCTCTCTTTTCTATTTCATGTTTCATGCTTTTCTAAATATCATGAAAATATATATAATATATAAATGTCATTTAACACTATTTTTTTTTCTTTTGCTGAGGAAGATTCACCCTGAGCTAACATCTATGCCAATCTTCCCTTATTTTGTATGTGGGTTGCTGCCTCAGCATGGCCGCCGACAAGTGGTGTAGGTCCACTCCCAGGAACCAAACCCAGGCCGCTGAAGCAGAGCGTGCTGAACTTAACCACTAGGCCACAGGTCCAGCCCAAGTACTAATATTTCTAACATGTAAATAAGGTTTGATAGCTACATGATTTACAAGTTTAAAAGAAAAATTACATAGCAGAATGAGCAAAGAGATTGAGAGCAAAGCGTAAACTATACCATATCCTAATTCTAAATTTTGCTATATTATCTAATAAGAATTAAATAATCATGGCAATATTCTAAGGAAATGTTTAACTACTTGCTAGTTACTACAGTACTCAAAACTCCCCTCAAGATGCATTCCATAAACTTCTGGTTTAGGAAGAAGATTCCCCATTATTTTACTTTGCTGATAATCCTTAAGGATAAGAAGATGACTAGAGAAACAACACACTGAATAAATTTTCAGGGCTCCAATGTTACAAACCTTCATAGGTTTGGTGAAGTTTCTCTGCCAGACCAGGTAGACCCATCTACAAACATCCTCACAAATGTTGTGGTTTAAAAAAATTAATTTTCTAAAGCTGTCTCAACTGGTCTTTATCATATAAGATGTTCAGGTAATAAATCTCTTACCATTATTTCTTTTCCCTGCTCTTTAATTAGGACTACTTAGAAGATTTCATCACTATGTAGCTAGAATGAACTACATAAAATTTTAAGTGTTTATGCAAGATTTAAAATCAACTCCCAAAACTGATTATCTGAATTTATCTACTTTCACTAAGCACATTCTGAAGGAAATATTGATAAGCAAAGAAAATATCTGCAATGGAGAAAAAAACTTAGCAGTAACAAACCTAACAGATTAGACATCTGTAAATAATAAAATGTGACAGACGCAGACCAAAGAGAAGTCCAACATTTCTCAAACTCAAGGCAACAGGAACCCAAACTCTCGTTCCATAAGGATTGATTTTATACTTACGAAGTGTCAGGAACTGTAGTAAGGCATTTTGGACAGAGCAGTGAGGAAGACAGACTAGAGGCCTGCCTTCCTGGAGCTTATATTCTAAGAGAGGAAACTGTATAAAAAACATGTAATTGTTCAAGTATAATTATGACACAGGGTTAAGTACAGTACACTAAGAGAAAATAAACCTGCTTTGATCAAGACTGCAAGATCAGAAAAAGCTGGTCTGCAGAAATGGTGTTTCTTAAAATCTCCTGGCAGCCAAACACAAAGATATAGGAGTGAAAAGGTACTAAGTTTTCACTAGCTACTACCTAACTTCAACAGGTTATCCCTCCCCCCACCCCCCCCATCTCTCATGAACACATGGAGAACTATCTTATTATATCCAATTTCTCTCACAGCCAGAGCCATTCGGGCAAGCCCAGCTGAAATCCATTTACCTTAGGGCCAACTCCCAATATGTAATGAGGTAATTAAGATGATTTCTACATACACTCATATTAAGAAGTACACAGGTGTATCAAGAAATATTCACTGAAGAATAATTAAATGAGTATTTAACTGCCTTTCAAGGTCTAAAAGGACTATACTACTTCAGGTATCAAAATCAAAGAAAGAAAAATATTTCTAATAAGTAAGAATATTATCTCTGGTTAGGATGACGTGTTCTAAAAGCTAAATTTTATGAGCTACTACTACAGTTTAAAACATTAGCAAAAGCTACAAATATATTAGGGAGAAAGAACATGTTTAGACAGAGTACTTTTATGATCACAAGACATCAAAAATTAGTTTTTTAATTTCCACAGGAATAGTATAGGAGATTTCCATTGAATTTTACTTCAGTTTGGGTTCAAGAAGGTTTAAGGGTCAGTTCTGGAAAGCAAACAAGGAAGGCTCAACTTGGAAAGAAATCATTCTTCTATTATTCTGATAAAATAAAAAAATAATACTATTACCCCCTTCATCACAGCAACTACACTCCCAGAAAAATGACTTCTCCTTGTATGACAAAACTCCACGCGCTGAATCCAATGTGGATTTTGAGGATAACATCCGCAAGAGACTTTTTAAAAACTACAATCAAATGTAAAGCCATTCGATGTAGCCTGAGTGTAGTAGAAATATAAGCAATATGTTTTAAAAACCAAGGGACTTGCAGTAGCAAAGAGAGAAAATAGATTTTTCTAAGATAAGAGAATGGGAAGTCCTGGTTTATTCAATCTGAAAAACAGTTATAAAGAAATCTGGAGATTTTAAAGGAAATAATGGGTTCACAAAATTAAATATGAAAAAATAACTAATATATTTGACTAAATCAAAATTAAAAGTTTCTGTACAACAATATATATAAACTGTCAACAAAGAGACAGCATATGTGTTATTTATAATAAAGGATTATCCAGATTATATATAATAAATTCCTACAAAAACATTAGGAGAAAGAAAATTTGGCAAATGACAATTCAGAGGAAATACGTGGCAAACAATGATAAAAAGAAAATTGCTCTTCTCATTAATTACTGGGAGTGTTGATTGATTTTTCCTTTATGGAGGGTAGTATAACACTATTAATTAATATTTAAAATGCACAAACAGCTAGTCCAGCAATTCCATTATTGGAGATTGTACCTAAAGAAAATAGTAGAATAATGCATGTAACGATAGATGTATTGGGATATTAAAATAAGGTTTGTAATAACGAAAAATGGAAACAACCTAAATGACCATCAAAAGAAGTATGGTTAAATAAATTATGTTTGATTCATTCTATGGAGGGTTAAGAAAGAATGACATAGAAGAAGAAGCAAAAGATCAGGAATTCAGAGTTCTGCCCCTAGTAACAGTAGACTGTAATGTAATGGTAACACAGACCAAGCTTCCTGTGGCATTAGTTATTGGAGATCTAAGGAAGCAGGGAAGGAGCCAGGATATAGGAGGAAACCTAGAAAGGGAACTGAGATGACTGGCAATGCTTTGACCTAGAGACAACTGCTGATTTCTGAAGAGGATCCCAAAACTAAGAATAAGATGAGCAATCCTTCTGATATTCCCATGAAGCCAGGAAATAAAAAATTGGAGATGAGTGCCAGGCAAGGTAAATAACAATGGAACACACTTCGCACTAGTGTGCCAAAAAGCTACAGCCTAGGATATAAGAATCTACAAAAGTAGACTGGCTGTCACAGGGACTGGATGACCAACTTCCAATCACCTAAGCCCCTGAAACTCGACTAAGGTGATCTAAGATTGTAAATGCCCCTACCATATAACAAAAGCAAACAAATTTTCTCTAGAAGAAAATGTATCCTAGGATTCATATTTCTCTGATTTTTCTTATCAAAAATAATCAGACACATGAAAAGGCAAGATCATGTGAATTAAAACTATAAGAAACAAAATATACACAGACACACAGACATAGATAATGGAGTTAACAGACATAGACTTATTACTATATGCTTAATGTGATTAAAGAGATGATGAATAAGATGAATATCTCGGTAGATAACTTGAAACTATATAAACAAAAGAACGAAATTGAAATTGTAGAGCTAAAAAATAAAGAACAAAAATAACACATCAATAAATCGGTTCAACAAAAGCTATTCACAGCTGAAAAAGGAATTAGCCTGAACTGTTGGATCAAAAGAAAACATCTAGAATGAAGCACAGAAAGATATAATGACAGAAAATATAGGAAACAAGGGTAAAAGGAAAAGACAAAGTAAAAGGTCTAATATATGTGTAACTGGAATCAAAGAAGGAGAAGTTGGAGAGTAAGACAAAGACAAGATCTGAAGAGAAGTTGATTGGGAATTTTCCCAAATGATATTAAGTCATTAAATCACAGGTTCAAGCAGTACTACAAGCCTAATACAGGACAAACACAAAGAAAGCCACACCTTGTCATATCATAGTAAAACTACTAAAAACTAAACCAAAGTCAAATTGCTAAAAGTAAACTGCAGAGCCTAGAATTCTACATCAAGAGAAAACATCCTTCAGAAATAAAGGTGATTTAAAGAGATTTCCAAATGACAAAAACTGAATTTGCCACTAAAAGAAAATACTAAAGGAGATTTTAATGTTTATTAGACTTTAAGACATCAAGGATGCACATATTACTTAAAAGGAAAAAAGCCAACATCAAGGACAGAACAATAAATAAAAATAACATAATTTTTAAAATAAAAATAATCCAAAAGGCAAAAGCAGAGGGAAAAAAAGGACACAGAATTGAAAAAAAAATAGAAGGAAAATCAGAATTCATAGATTTAAAGACAAATATTCAGTAATTACATTAAATAAGTGGACTAAATGTTCCAATTAAAAGATTTCTCCACTTATTTTGAGGCCATCATATCCTTGATGCCAAAACTTGACAAATATGTAACAAATGAAATATACAGATGCACAAGTCAACATAATTCAGTTTGCTAATATGTTAAACTAAATCCAGAAATACATTAAAAAAAAATACACACAGTATGACAATGTTGAGTTTATCCCAAGAATCCAAGGATGGTTCAAGATTAGAAGTAGAATATAACTTTCTTAATGTGAGAAAGGGTTTCTATTAAAACAAAGAGAATAAAAATAGTACTACAAACAATATAATGTTGGAATGTTAACCACTTTCTATAGATCAGGAATTAAACAAGGACATCCACTACCAGATCTATTCAGCATTGTACTGGGGTTCCATTCAGTGCAAAAACACAAGATAAAAAAATTCAGTTCACAGTAAGGTAACTGGATCCAAAATCAAGACAGAAAAGGAGTGAGTCTGGGAATTAAAAGATGAATACAATTAGGAAACTATAAAAACGCACTAAATATTTTAAACTTTTTTATAAAGGATAAAGCAAGGCTATACACATTTTGTCTGCCTACACTATACTATATATATTCTACCATGCAAGTGAAATAAAAACATTTGTACCTATTAAAATGATTACTCATGTGTTCTAAAGAAAGAAAACATTTAGAGGGAAAATGCTGGCAATAGAAAGTTAAACTAGAAAACCGTGTGTCAGTCAAGATAAGTCAACTCTTTTGCTACAAGATGTTTTACCAGAGTACTTACTAGGGTGGGTGGAGGACAAGCAGTCCTGAATTAAAGAGAATCACTAGTGTGGAGGAAAACATCTAGGTTAACCACTCTTATCAATTCCATCACCTTCTTTTGGTTATAAATGTAATTTGATAACAGAGTTCTTTGCACAATGTATTAAATTAGACCTAAAAAATACGTATTAGTAAAGTCTTTAAGATTTCATATTTTCCTTCTTTCATAAATTTCATTTATTTTTTTTTAATTCTTTGTAGTTTTTTGAGGGGGGAGTAGGAGGTACTCAAGTGTTTAATACAAAGACTGTTATACCATATTCTTTCAACATGTTTTTCCCCGTTGCTCATAGCAGTTTCCTGGTTTATCCTTCCAGTTGGCATCTAAAGTAGCCTCAGTTCACTTTATCTTAACAAACCTGAACACTAAGAACATGCCTTCTTTATCACATGAAAACAATAATACTGCCTTAAGAATATTCAATGATCAAGTGAAAACATGCACATAAAGTACTTGTACAGAAAAACTACAAATTCCTTTCCCTGAGAGAAATTTGAAATAAGCACCTGAGCAAGTTCTTTCTGTTCATTCACCAGTCGGCCACAGCTAGCGATCATCTGGTCCAGGGCATAGAGCCTATCTTCAAGCCCTTTAATGGCTTTCATATTCTGATTATCAAGTTTGGCAATAGTCTGACGGCATTCTGCTATAAATGGTCGAATAATCCTTGGATCAAGCTAAATGACAAGGAAATACATACAAATAAAATTTTCATTAAGTAGTTTAAAATATATTTCACACTATTTGGACATAGTGCTTCAGAGAAAAAAGTAACAGAGAAAAACACAGAAAAGCATGGGAAATCTAAGTTATATTTCCATAAGAAGGTCAATAATAGGATAATTATTATGTTAATAAAACACAATTATTATTGATTACATTAGAATACATAATTAAGAATATAGTGCCGGGAATTACACCTTTTAATCAATGCCACAATTTATCCAATTCTCAATATCCCACAGAAAATATTATTTTCAAGATCTTATGAAATGAAACAGAGTTAATAACTAAAACAGATTCTTTGGTCAGTAATTGTCTTATGAATCTAACTTCCCTCTAAAGTGTATCAACATCTTCAAACTTACCTCCCTTCTGGAAATATATTTATTCTGTCTGTAGCTCCTCAAAGAATTTGTTTGATCAACTACACTTTCTTACTGTTCAATCTCTCCTGTTCCTGGCTTTAATTCTCCAAATTTTCTGGAATTCATGGAAACTAAAAAATTCTCTCAACATTGCTCCCTTTTTCCTTGAAAGAATACTTTATACTGGCAGTCTTTTTATATGCACTCTCCAGAAACACCATTTGGCGAAAGACCACTGATGACCTCGTTTCACTTGAGGTTCTTATATGTTTAGCATTAAAGACAACCTTTTCCAAACTCTATAAGCTTTGGGGCACTACCTCTGCTGTTTCTTCATAGTATCTTCTCTGGGTCCTTTTCCTGTCTAATCAATAAATATAGATGATTCAGAAGGACTTTGTGCTTAGCCCATTTTTGCTATTCCTTATATAATTTCAGCATTAAGCATAACTTCTACGGAGGTAACTCCCAACCCTTTTCAATTCCTGATCCTTCTCACAAATTTTCAGTCTGTGTTTCTGACTGCTTGCTAATATCTGTATGAGGACATCAACCATGATATCTTCCATTACTAACTCAATATAGTTGAAAATCCTTTGAATAGCAGTGACTAAGTGAGTGAAAAAGACTGAGAAAAATTCCACTCTGCTGTACACTGGACTGCTAGGAGTCAGAATCGACTTGACGGCACTAACAACAAATAGTTATTTCCTTGTGAAACCTCTAAATGGCTTCCTTCTGCCCACATCATCATCCAAAAAACACAGTAATGGCTTCAGTGATCTGACCAATAAATCCTTCCAGTCCTATCTTCTTTTCAAACTGAATGAATTCCCTATGACATCCAAGCAAACACTGTGTTTTTCTAGCTCTGATCTTCATTCACACTGATTGCTCTGGCTAGCTATTTAAGCTCATTTGTCTCCATGTAATGGTTCTAGTCAAAAACTACCTCTTTCATGATGCCTTCCCTGATCTCTACAATCTCTACAAATCGTAAATTATTTATGTACAGTTTCTGGTGCACAGAGAACATACAAAAGCAGTTAAAACTGAACTATTCTATTGTTATTATCAAGAATCCAGTACAGTGAATAAGAAGCTGCATTTCTAACACCATGAAAAGAGTTAACGGTGCCATTACTTAAATATAGGAAACACTTGCTTTGCACAATATTAACTATAACTTGTGCATATGTGACTATTTCCTCGCTTTGCTCAATTTTGTGGTGACTGAGTCCAGTGTGTGCACACATTTCCAATCCAAAGTATTATACAAACCAAAGACTAGCTACAAATCATTAAGGTGATAAAAGGCTAAACAAGATGACTAAAATATATTCCAATTTTCAACTTGAGCAAAATTGTAACTATACATAAACTTAACATAGCCATAATTTAAAGAAGATAAAACAAACCCCAAACCAGGGCTCCTTATTATCATGTTACTGTACTTCATAATTCACTGAAGGAATAATACAACTACTCTCAGCATGGAAGAACATTTTGTGACTCACTGAATACAGGTTACATAACTTGACTTTCTAAAATCTTATTCTACTTTAATATTTTATTCCATTTGTCCACAGGTAATGAAAATAAAAATTTCCAAATAAAGTCTTTGAAGAAATTTTTTAAATTATGTATTTTAAACCACAGAATTATAATAATAATTATTTAGCAAATTTTCAATAATTAAACACAGTGCTACACTTATTTTTTACTCTTGGGCTCTTTCCTTGACATCTACAAATAAACATTATTGTTGTCTTAGAGGATAAGAAACTATAAAAACTTTCTTACCCTCTCTATTCTTCCCGTTCCACCTCTAAACCCACCCACAAGGCATAGAACACAAACAATAATATTCCAATAACATCACAAGTCTCCTGGATGAAATACAAGGAAGAGATTCAATAAATTATGCCAGCATTATTCTGGACAGCTTAGAAATGAGCTAAATGCACATTTCCAATTATTAATCATCAGATATACAAAGCAGTTTGCCATCTGTAGTATAATTTGAAATAGAATATCCAAGAGTTGTTCTAACATGAACATACTGCAATCTAAGAAAATATGTAAGTACACAAAAATGCAGCATCAAGCCCAAACTTTTCTTCATATATGAAGGGAGGAACTACATAGTTCATGAAATTAGCATCTATCAATCCACACAAATATTATAAAACAAGGGATTTGAATGACTTATCATGGATGACAGAGGTAATAAATGAATGGCAGTGCTAGGATTTGAGCGCTTATGATTCCAAATCTTATGTAAGTTCCATGATACCTGTCTTGACTAATTTCTTAAAAAAGATACTCGATTTTGGCAGTTGGAACTACATGTTAAACAAATACTGATAAAATTGGGATTAGTCTGTAAAAATGATGGCTTTAAACAGAATTTGCTTTTATAGAACATCAAAACTACCAAAAATAGAAAAATACTAAATTAATAAAAACATCACAGCAAAGTGCTATTTATTATGTGGTACATCCCATTAAGAGAACATCCTGTTATTGTGTAAAATACAAGCAGAAATACATAAACAAATTCTTTAAAATGAGTTTGCACTGCTTTTAATAATATTTTTTTAACCTAATGGGCATGTGCAACTGATGAGAGTGCTGTATTATAGGCAGTATTTTAAGTCATGTTAACTAATTGTATAAAAATAAGAGTTTGGATTTTGCTTTCACAATATAATGGCCATGTAAAATATCACAAACACTTCAGATATGTCCTATGAAAATAACCATCAACCTCTGAGAAGTCAATAATGTGATCCCGTGATAATAATACTATAGCTAATTTCTATTTTCTCTAGGTGTAAATTCTTGTGAATTTCATTAAGCTAGAGAAGGGTCATTGTTTCTTCCCATTTGCCATATAAAGTGAATAAAACTTATGGTTCTGTGAGATTTCATTTAAACATGCAAACACAAAGCCAATTTCCAGTCCTTTAAAAAAGTGGTTCTTATAGTCAATAGCCCCATTCTGGCTCATGAGAAATTATAAAAAATGACAATCACCCTAATCACAATCATGCGGCTGATTTTCCACAATCATAGAGGGAATTTTTAGGCTACTAAAATGTCAACAGTTTAAACAGGAACATTACTTTTCATTTATTTTTGGCAGTAATCATTGCATAATATACTACATACTTCCCTGCCCTGGCAAATGTCTTTCTCTGACAACAAATAATGAACAGGCAAAATGAAATGCCTTCTCTAAAGGATGTCATCAAGAAAATGGATATTGAAAGAATTACAAAGAAACCCAGAATTTATTCTTAAAAGTTTTCCATTTTATTATCGTACTACTTAAGAAAAGTATGTGTTATTTTCCACGCATCCCAGACAATGTGCTGCCTTTCTTTCAATAATCAATTAAAGATCAAGTCTCTTTTCCAATCATGTGCTCTTTTAGAAAAGTTTAATAACTATTCTGCCCATTATCTTTAGACAAGAGCAGCCTTCAAAATATTGTTTCATCTCTCTGCTGACATCACTGACATATGTGCCCCACCAACTTCCTTCCTGGCTTCAAAGATTTTCTATCATATTATAGATCAGATTTGCAGAGGAATTTATTCCCCAGGTTTAGAAGTTTTCCTAAGTGTATTTGGGGGAGAACTTAATCCAAAACACGAGTTCACTATAATTACAAAATACAACTAAAAACATGTCTTAGTTTTGAATTTTAAAATATCTCAGGCAGATGCAGTATTTAAAATTTCTTCTTTTAAATGTCAAAAAGAAGTTCCCTCTAGGGGAATGGTGATTAGAAAGAGGTACATGGGAATTTTCTGGGAGATGAAAATGTTCAATATCTTCTTTTGGATGGTAGTTACTCCAGGAACTAACCACTCAAGACTTATATATTTCACTGAATGTACATCATCTCAGTGTAAGTAAAAACAAATTTTATCTTTAATATTTTTCAAAAAAACCTTGAAAATTCTATAGCATTTTAAATGTGAACATCTGACCCATTATTAAACTGATGTAAGAATTAGGGCAGGCCAGAAGTGGCCAAATATTATCATTTTGCCTATTTACTTATATAGAGAGAGCACTCACAATGCAAGGCACAGGAATGATAAATAATAAGACTGTTCAAGTTTTACCTAGCAGAAAAAAGAGCCTAACTGTAGGAACAAATTAAAGAACAGGAGATATTCCAACTTCCAAGTAATATTACAGGGTCAGGAAAAAAAAAAATTTCAAAGTATTACCACCACCCAAACCATTGCCATTTGAATGGACACTTTAAGGTTTAGCATTGAAGTAGAAATTTTACCTATATTTTAAATCTTCACAAATAAGGTTATAAGTTAAATGATTTGATTTGCCCAAGGTTATAAACTTGGTTACGAAGTTTCACTCCACAGCTCATTATTTCTACTACAACATAATGCCCATTAATAAAATATTTAGTATAAATAACATAATTTCAAGTAGTTAAAATGACATAAGAAATATCAAATTATTATTACTTACCCTGCTCATGGAATCAAAGCACTTCCTGACCAACGATTCCACATCATTTGGTCTATCTTGAACATTTATCCAGTCTAACAAAGAAACATTAAAAAAAGGCAGATCACCGTCTTTAGCATCTACTGAAGTTTCATCCTGCTGGACAGTACTTTGACAAGATTCTCTAATTTCTTTTCCACTTTCAGCATCTGTGGTATCTGGGGCTACATGTTCCACTGACTTGTGAAATGAGGTTAACAAGGATTTGCTAGTTGTTCTAGGCATATCAGGAGAGAGCACCAGTTCAGAGGAGGTTTTTATCTCGGCCTTTTCTGAGCCTTCATGTTCAGGTAAAGAATCCAGTCTTCCCAAACATTCTCTGTAACTATGTCTGGTTAGGCACTCCAACAGTGGAATCTTGGCCATTACTGAAACCGCAGTTCCTAAACTTAAAAAACAAAAGATCTGTCAGTAAAAAAATAATGGTTCTGCTCTAATTACAGATTAGCATTTTGAAAGAAATAACATTTTATTACACACACAAATCTTACCACCTATTACATTATATATGTATAAAGTAGTCTATGAAGTGTTCTTTAAAAGAAACACAGATGGACAGAGATGGATATCATAAACACATTAAAACACCACTCTAAAGTAAAGGTAGCAAGTTTATACCAAACAAGTGAACACTTGTTTTTATCAAACCTTAAGGTATAAAAATTCAAATTTAAAAAAAAGATTTACTATAGCAGTCCCTTAAAGTTCAACTTTTTCTCTTTAAGTCAATCAAGTATTTTTGATATACTGAAAGCACAGGATAAAATTAACAATGCTATTAAAGATTAATATAACTTGCATTCATTACACCCTGAAATAAACAGACAGATAGATGTATGTTGTCAAAAGGCAAGATGAAATTGTGATAATTTCACTTCTGTAAAAACATATGTAAAATGGTTTAGGCTCCTACATTAAATTAACATATCTGAGAGAACTCCCCAAAAAAACCAGTTTCTTGAAGAGGTTATTATAAAAACTTTTAAAAGCTTTTTCTAATTTTAATTAATCATTCCTTTCCTACCCAAGATTAGTCCCATTGTCAACTTAAGGTTAAAATCTTATAACTACTCATACCACAAAATAGAGAAACTTGCATTAGTAAGGTTCACTTGAATTTAAAAAAGAGAAAGAAAGAAAAAAGAAAGAATATGCTACTTCCCTCCAATTCAAGTTAATAAAAAAAATATACAAAAACAAACTAAAAAAATGAAGACAAAAAATTGAAAGCATACACACAAAAAGCTACATTCATGCTGAATTACTGGTATATTTTTACATTCATTATAGTCCTTTGTAAAAATAACCAGTGGGTATCAGATGCGCTTACATGCAAAGAACCAGAAAAACATCTAAACAAGAGCTAGAACACAATGGCTTTTTTCTATCATAGTAAGCTTCTATCATGTGGTAATATTTAAAAATAAAATTTTCCTTGATTGCCTAATGTTTGAAACCACTTCCATTTCCATTAGATATATTATTTTTACATTTGCCTTTATTTTATTAGAAAGGTGGTAGCAGGGCAAGAAGGAGGCAAAGATTCTTGTGTTTATACGTGATTTCAAAAGTATTTTGAGCCTTTAACATAAACAACACAAGAAAAAGAAATGTGGGAGATCTGTAAAATATGTGGCGGATAAAACTGACCATAATTTTTAAATTTTAGAGTCCAAAAAAGTCTCAAAAAATGAACCTAAATTATAATAAATATACAGCCTATTAAAGGCATTTTAAACAAACATCTTATTACCCATTTTAATGGCAAACATACTGAGTAAGTTTTAACTTGATGTCTTCTATGGATTGCAGATAATTTGAATAAATACTTTCAAACTTGAAAAGTAGCTTTTGGTAGGAATTTGAACAGTCCTCCAGATTGGCCATGATTGCAGCCCAGCCTTGGTGTTGAAGATGTTCATCATGGACCAGACCTTCACAGAAAGAGCAAAGTTTCTTGGCAACTTCATACATTTCCTATATTGAAAAAGAAGAAACAAATGATAAAAGAAGGTAATGTTTATGTGCATATTTGCATATGTGTACTTACATGTATGCATGAGTGCATTCTAAATACATTTCAAAGAAAGCACCATTAAAGGAATGTTTTAGTTTATCTTATTGTTCCTGTTTGTTGTGATAATGAGGAGAAAGAGAAATTCCTAACTCATTGCTGCTGGGAGCATATATTGGCAGAAGATCCACAGAGGGCAATACAGCAATAACTACCAAAAGTAAAATAGTATTTATCATTTGGCACAGTGATTCCTCTTTTAGGAATTTATCCTATAGAAGCTTAAATAAATAAAGAATACTAAAAGGTTATTTATTTCAATAATATTAAATGAAATAGAAACAACCTCAATGTCTATCAAGAAATTATTTTTATCTATATAACAATGTACATAGCATTACATAAGATGAAATACCTTTATATACAAGGATATGGAAAGATCAATATCCAGTATTAAATTTAAAAGGCAGGGTGCTGAATTCATAAATATAAAAAAATCAACTACAGGTGACCTACGGATCTAAAGGTGAGAGATTTTAAAAAAAGGTGGGAGGGGATGCTTCTGGAATATAGCATACCATATATATTCCAGGGCCTCTCTACATTGGTTGTTCCCTTCATGTCTTTGGGATAAGTAAATGTTTCTTAAATAAGATCCAACAGCAAGTCTATTGATAAATTGGATATCAAACTAAGAATTTCTATTCATCACAAGACACCATTAGTTGAATGAAAAGGCAAGCCATAGAATGACACAAGATACTTTAAGCATATAAAGTTTGCAAAAGATTATATGAAGACTATATAAAAGCACTTATAAATCAATTAGAAATGTATTAACAACCCAATACAGAATAATCAAGAAACTAGAAGAGTAACTTCACAAAAAGGATATACAAATGTCTCATAAACACATGGAAACCTGCTCATTCTTGTTAATTATCAAAGAAATACAAATTAAATCATAATGGCCTACCACTACACACCCATCAGAATGACCAAAATTAGAAGTACGAAGAAAAACACGTCTCAGTGAGTTTGCTGAGCAAGTAGAACAATCACACACTGCTGGTGGGAGTATAAATGGATACACCCACTTCAAATAATAATAGTAGTATGTAAAGTTGAAAAGAGGCATACCCAAGAGAAATGCAAAAGGTGCACCAAACAATGTATAAGAATATTCACAGTAGTTTTGGTCATAATAGTCTAAAACTGAAATAACTCTCAGTATCCATCAATAGTGGAAACAACTGTGGCATACTTCTACAGTAGAATACTATGGGCAATGAACACAAAGCAGTAATACATGCAATTACATGAATGAATCTCAGAACATAATGTTGAGTAAAAGAGGCTGGACACAAAAGTAAATAAACCATATGATTCCACTTATGTAGAGTTCTAAAAGAAGCAAAGTAATCTATAGTTTAGAAGTCAGCATATTCATTAACTTCAAGGAAGACAGATGATAGTTATTGAAAGGGAGAAAGCATGAAGCAGGGCTTCTGGGGTGACACCATATTTTAAAATTTGTGTTCATTTTGTGAAAATGCACTAAAAATTAATGTACAATTATGATTTGTGCACTTTCCAATATGTATATATCTCAACAAATAGGCAATCATATCATCACTCAAAATGGATGTTTTTCACTTCTTTTCCATTAATTTCATCACTTATTTCATTTTCTTATTTTAGTACATTTCCCAGAAGCTCCAAAATACTAAATAGATTGTTCCTGATTTATGCAAAATGGCTCTAGTAATTCACTGATTTGAAAGTTGATTATCTTTTTATATTTGATTAAGTCTATAGTATATTTATTTTATTTTCTTCTAGGGCTATTTTATTTATTAGGAACACCTAGGTGCTCAATTTTAACAAATGCCTCTCCTGGACAATACTTGGTCATATAGGGACATAAACCCTATATGTTTTCTCCTGTAAAGTATTAATGATTGGGGTAACTAATTATATTAACACATTTCTCAATATTGAACCATCTTTGCATTCTCATAATATATACTCTTTGCTATTAATATATTATTCTTTTGATACTCTTCTGGGTTTTATCTATAAGAAAAAAAGAGAATATTCTGTATTTTCAGGATACAGAGTATTAAATCTTGTTCACAAGAGTTTTCTGACTATGAAAGATATAATAAAATTTTCCTTTTTAAAAATTGTGGTAAAACACATAAAACTTACCATTTTAACCCATTTTTAAGCGTACAGTTCAATAGTATTAAGTCATTCACATTGCTGTGCAACCATTACCATGATCCACCTCCAGAACTTTTTCATCATCCCAAACTAAATTTTTTTATCCATTAAACAATTAACTCAACATTCCCTTCAACCAGTAGCCCCTGGTAAACAAAACTCTACTGTCTCTATGAATTTGACTATTCTAGTAACTCACATAATTAGGATCATACAATATTTGTCTTTTTGTATTTGGCTTATTTCATTTAGCATACTACCCCCTCAAGGTTCAGCCATGTTGTAGCTCACATCAGAATTTCCCTCCTGTTTAAGGGTGAATAATATTCCATTGTGTGTATATACTATATTTTCTCTATCCATTCATCTGCTGTTGGACATTTAGGTTGTTTCCACCATTTGGCTATAGTAAAATAATGCTGCTATGAACACTGGTGTACATCATTATGTTTTATTAAATTATTATCATTTACTCTGTGTTGATAGACAAATACATATTTGACTTATCTTTTTCACAAATTAAATCTTTTATTATTAATTTCACTTTGTTCTGTTTAATGCCCTGTCTACTCTGTAAAATATTAATATTGCCATTTTTATTTTTTTCTACATTTATTTACTAGTTTTCTGCATAACTTTCTATTCATACTTTAGCAACCTGTTTTAACTATTTTTTTTTTTTTTAAAGATTAGCTCCTGAGCTAACAACTGTTGTCCATCTTCTTTTTTTTTCTGCTTTTTCTCCCCAAATCCCCCCAATACACAGTTGTATATTTTAGTTGTGGGTCCTTCTAGTTGTGGCATGTAGGACGCCACCTCAGCATGGCCTGATGAGCAGTGCCACGTCCGCACCCAGGATCCAAACCAGTGAAATCCTGGGCCGCTGAAACCGGAGCATGCAAACTTAACCACTTGGCCACAGTGCCGGCCCCTTGACTATTTCTTATGATAACATAGTTGTGTATTTTTAATTATATCATAAAATTTATCTTTTAGTAAGGAAAAAGCTGGCTAAATTAATTAAAAACAGATATATTGGACTGTATTCATCTCATTATTGTATGTTTAGTATTTACTTTAACTTGCTGTTTCTATTATATCCTTTCTAGGGTTTTGCTAGATTAACGAAGTTATTATTCATTCCTAGTTTTTCCTGCGACTCTTTATGCCCTCTCTTTCTTACTTCTGTCTTGATCCTTGCCTGGACGAAACCTTTAGAATGGTTAAAACTTCTCACCTTGGATCACTAATATTGCCAGAAGTGTTTATTTCTAGATTAAACCTCCTTCTCATCTAATTTTTTTTTTTTCTTTTAAGATTGGCACCTGGGCTAACAACTGTTGCCAATCTTTTTTTTTTAAGGATTGGCACCTGGGCTAACAACTGATACCAATCTTTTTTTTTTTCTGCTTTATCTCCCCAAACTCCCCCTGTACACAGCTGTATATCTTAGTTGCAGGTCCTTCTAGTTGTGGGATGTGGGACGCTGCCTCAACGTGGCCTGACGAGCGGTGCCATGTCGGCGCCCAGGATCCAAACCCTGGGCCGCAGCAGCGGAGTGCGTGAACTTAACCACTCGGCCACGGAGCCGGCCCCTCATCTAATTTTTTTTTTTTTTTTAAGATTTTTTATTTTTTTCCTTTTTCTTCCCAAAGCCCCCCAGTACATAGTTGTATATTCTTCGTTGTGGGTCCTTCTAGTTGTGGCATGTGGGACGCTGCCTCAGCGTGGTCTGATGAGCAGTGCCATGTCCGCGCCCAGGATTCGAACCAACGAAACACTGGGCTGCCTGCAGCGGAGCACGCGAACTTAACCACTCGGCCACGGGGCCAGCCCCCTCATCTAATTTTTTAATCTCTTTAATATAATGCATTTTAATATGAGGTCTTTGTTCAATTAAGTTTTATTTGTTTTTTTGATTTTTCTCTAATCACTTAAAAACTATATATATCCTACTTGGTTCTCCTTTAATTTTGCACCTAATATTATATTTTTCGATTAGCATGTAGTATCCATATTTTTCAACCAAATCAAAAGTTCATGTGTTCTGCATGGCATGCAATTGTGTAACCTAAACTTTTATTAGTTTATTTGTACACTAATATTCTTGTTTTGTTAATAACCAGAAAACAAATCTTAAAGAGCTCTACTATACAAATTCAGTTTACAGAATTTGTGTTTTTTTAAAAAATAATTTTGTTTCTCAAAACATTTCTGGACTCTTTAATGCTTATTAAATATGTTCCAGAAAGACAAGGTTATTCTCTTTCTTTGTTGTATCATATGTGGAAAATGGGGTAGATTCACAAATGTATATACTACATTAAAACAAACTGCTAAGAGATTTACTAAGAAAAGTAAATGTTAACACTAAATAATTTATTTTTATTAATTTGTTTATTTTTATAAAAGGTAAATACTGTTATTTGGTTGATTCTACAGGGTAACATTTTCTCATGTCTAAAAGCAAAATGCGTCCTACTACTGGTATCTTAGAGCCGGTATTACAGTAAAGTATTAGCAAGTCAAAAAGTAAAACCAAATGACTAGGAAACAATCCATAGGGATTGCAAGAGCAATACAAGAGGTATGTATTGGAAAGAAACTTGGTTCTCCTCCAGGATCTAAATATGGATATGTGAAAAAGAATCAAACTTTTAGAGTTATTTAAGCTCTCTTTGTCTATGTCTATTCTAACACAGGTACTTTATCGATAAAAGAAATGTTCAAAAGTCATTATCTGCATACCATCATGTAGAAAAGTTGAACGAATCATGGTTAAGACAGCTGTTCCACCACTGTAGGATCTTGTAATTGTTAGCAATTGTAGAATGACTAAAAATATATGGGCCTGAAATGTAAAAACTAGACATAACTGTAAAATAAATTTTCAAAAAAGTTTGTTATTTTTCATGTTTTTGGTGTGCTTCCTCTGTAATTTATACTATTTTGCTATTTAGATCTGAATGTTTTTAGGAGTAATCTATTTTTTGGATTGTTCACTGACACCTAATAGGCTAAAGCTTCATGAAAATATTAACGAGTGTATGAATAAGACATCATTTTGTTAAATACACCAATTTTTAATTTTAAATTGTACTAGATGTAAGTGTTATAATCTCAAAAAATAATTGTTTATATCTTACCACTGCAAGTTGTGTCCTTGAAGCAACAGTGTGAAAAACTGCAGGCATCATAAGAGACTCTTCGACTTTTATTTCCATTTCATTTTCTGTTGAAAAGGTAGTTTTAGGAATAGCAGGTGGACGATCACATAAGATCATTTCTTTGTTAAAAAGAAAAATTGGATTTGTGTCCTACAGAAGCAAAAATGCAAAAAAAACTGAAAATGTTACAAATACTGAACATGTACACTGCCCTCAATATATAAAACAGATAAATATTACTTTCAAATGTTGAGTTCCCAATTCCCTCTCTGATGTGAGGTTGGAGCACATTTACATGAAAGGGCCCTTGGACACCTACCGTCCCAGCACTGTAGGTGCACACTCTCCGATCTGCCGCCATACATTCTCCTCCATTGACCACCAGCACCTGGTGCTGAATAGCAATCTTGTATTTGGTATGAATGGCATGCTTCAGGTCTGCCACACTTTTTTAAAAAGGCAAAAACATCAGTTATTTACATTTGCCCAATGACAAACTTTATTATCAAAGTAGCACTATATAAAAATATGATAGATAAATGAATTTCATTCTAAAATATTCCCCCCAAAAGCAGTAAAAAACGTAAGCTTCCTGTTTTTGGAATTCGATTCCATAATCAACTGGTGGATCTTAGGTGAATAAATCACCCATGTGCCACAGCTAAAAGTGAGTCTATGAAATACAGGCAGTAGACACATTTATTTTTGTCCTCTTTATATAACACAGCAAAGGAATATGCTGAAATTAGCATCAGGTCTGTTAAAATCCTCAGAACATGGGATGTGTGTTAAAATCTCCACATCACATTACACAAAATACGTTCAGTCTAAACTATATGAAAATTGCTTTCTTTTCCTAAAACATTATTCCTTTAACAGATAAATTGTATTTTATAAAAGCTAGAACTTTAAAAAAGAAAACAATTTCATAATTCTATTTTTAAAACTTAGATTATATATTCTACAAATTGTTTATAACCTCTTCAGCGTCAGATTCATTTGTTCTGTATTGTTATCAAGTCTTTGCTATTATGGTCATTATAAAAATATAAGCAGGTTTGGAAATATGTGCTACTTCTTGTTCCTTTCTGTTTGTTCTCAAAATATATCCTCTTTCCCCTGAGACCTCTCCACACTTTTCACAAATATAAGAGGGTATTCACTGGTCAAATATTTGAAACCCGTGCAAAGCTGGAGAATTATCAGACATGAATCTCACTGATTTGACTATAAATATTAAACTGATTTTATTCTTTCCTTAACAAACAAAACAAACGCTATTAACTTTATTCATACAAGAGGATAAAAACAAATGACCAAAAAACATGAGACTGATAAACACGCTGCTTTATCTAGCTAGCAATAATTTCCTTAGCAATGTCCTATGAAACTTGGAATAGGAATCAGCTACAAAAACTTACTGTTATTTGATAGCTTTAGTTTGAAATAAGTTTATCTATTTGTGGGTAAGTTTGTTGATTGTGAACAATATATTCAAGCAAACAGAACAAAGCACAACTTAATGAATTTAACTTTAGCATTTTAGAGAAAGATGACAATTGTATATATAATATGCTAGGAAAAAAGACTTGCCATATTGCTACTCCTATTTAACAAAGGAATCACTTTCTCAAAATCAAGTAGTTTGTTAACTTTATGCATGTACAAAATGCAAAACTGATGAGAATAAATGAAATACTGCTCACGTTTGCACTGTAAGTTCAGTGTCAAATGTCAGGGTAGTTCCCGTGTTAACCAGAAATACATATAACTTCATGATGATTTCTCTGGATTCTGTGAGCTTATACCTCACACTCTGATACAGTTACTAAAAGAAACAGACAAGAAAAGTGGTCAATTTTACAAATACAACTACAAATACAAATACCCTCATATAAGACACAGCAATGTTAGACTATACAAAGAACAAAAAATCAAAATAGGTTTTGATGGTTAACTGGACAAACCGGTAAATTTGGGCTTAAAAAAATAAATAGTAATGAGATTAGTAAAAAGTGTAACTATTCTACTATGAAAAAATAATTTGATTTAAGGAAGAAAGAGGCCAGGAGTTAGAACAAAAGTTATGTCTACATTTCACACTGTCCAATGTAACCCTCAACATTAAGAAGAAAAAGAAAAATAAAAAATTTGTTCAAACAGCTTCCTAACGCCAAAAGTTCTTCCCCAACCTCTTCCTTAAAACAGTAAAAAAAAAAAACAAAACAAAACAGTAAAGTCTTAAGGTTTAATTTACTAACAGTGACTAAGAGTAGCCACTACTTCCAAGTCAGGGGAAAAGAGTCCCAATTCCTTCCACCAGCTGTCTCTTAATCTGAGTTCTTCCTCCATACTGAGTTAGAAATGCTCCATATCAGAAACCCTGGCCCTAATAGCTATATCACCTTATGCAACAGTAGAAAGCGCAGAGGTCTGGAAATCAGAAAACTTAAAACAGCTCTGCCATTAACTAGTTGTCCAAGTCAAAATCTAACACATAAAATAAAGCTTTCCCATCTATAAAAGAAAGGGACAGATTTCAAGATCTAGCATTTTACTTTTAACAACTGGAGGTAAAATCTCAAAGATTAATGAAAGTGACGAAAGACATAATAAATAAATTCCCAGAAACTAGTAGACACCTTTCTTTAAGCTCTTCATGCTCTTAAGCATCAGCTTAAGAAGAAAAAAGTAAATAAAGTGTTAAAATTAATGTTTCCAAAAGCATTATTTTAAATGCGTTAGATCAAAAACTCTTATCACGGTAGGAACTGGGACTTACCGTCAGGCACTGTGAAA
The DNA here is from genome assembly GCF_041296235.1 of Equus asinus. NCBI lineage: Eukaryota > Metazoa > Chordata > Mammalia > Perissodactyla > Equidae > Equus > Equus asinus. The sequence continues at coordinate 30,855,978 of NC_091801.1, read as the reverse complement.
AGGACTACCACTTTTCTTAAAAAGTAGACTAAAACTGGCTTATGTTTTCTTTGCTTGACATTGGCAACTGAATGGCATTACTGGTTAAACTCAGTGAGCTAGAAAAGAAAAATTTGTGATTATAGAGAGAAATAATTCAATATGTGAGAAGATATGGTCAATGTTCTCTTCCTTTTAAAATTATCTTCTGAAAGAATAATCTCTACCCAGTGTCTTTTCCTACCTGCACATTCACTGAAACCACAAGCATATGACTTCGACCTACACCGCTCCATTAAAAAGACATCAAACAAAAGTCCCCAAAGAACTCTAACACTGCCAAACCCCTTAGACATTTTCAGTCCTTAAAATGTAATGGTACAAAAGAGCCCAGGCTGTGGAGTCAGACTGCCTGGGTTTAATTCTGGCCCCATTACTTATATATGATCTTGGGCAAGTTACTTAAGTATTTCAGTTTCTTCTCTTGTAAAACAGGAATAAAAATGGCACCAAAGCAGACAGCCCCTCTACCTCCAGGTACCCACATTCTAGTGAAATCCCAACCTCTCTTGGGTGTGGATAAGGCCTGTGATATGTTTTTAACCAATGAAATACAGCAAAGGTGATGGAATGTCACTTACAAGACTGCTACTCAAGATTACAACTTTCATCTTGCCAGCTGACTCCCTCCCTTGCCAGCTTTGATGAAGCTGACATATGGAGAGGCTCACATGGCAAGAAACTGAAGTTGGCCTCTGGGCAACAGGTGGCAAGAATCTGAGGACCTCAGTATGACAACCTGCAAGGAAGTGAATCTTGACAACCACCGGTAAGCTTGGAAGATCATTCTTGTTGAGCCTCAGACAAGACCCCAGCCCTGGCCTACACCTTCACTACAGTCTTGTGACAGACGTTGAAGCAGAGGCCCCAGCCAAACCATGCCCAGAAACTGTGAAATAACACATTCATGCTATTTTAAACAGCTAAGATTGTGGTAATTTCTTACTCAGCAATAGATAATATAGTACTCCACATCACAGGGGTATTATGAGAATTAAGTGAGAAAAAATGTTAATGTACTAACATGGTGCACAGCAGATAATAAGCATTCAATAAACAACCCCAGCACCCCCCTTCTTGGGCTCTTCCTCCTCTGCCAACTCTCCAGTGTTTGGGTGGGAGCTCAACCTTCCCAATTCACCCTTGTATAGTAGCTCACCTACTCGCATGGCTGCAGCTACCACCACTGTTGACTGCTGACTCCCAAACCTAGCCTAAATCTCTCTGTAGATCTGAGTTATCTATCCAATCCCTCTCAAACTAACAAACCCAAACTGATTTCCTTTATGCATTTCATTATTACTGTTTCTAAAGCTGAGCTCCTTATCTTCTCTGCCCTGCTAAACCTATTCCCTTTTCATTTTTGTTTCTCTTTGCTGATGGACTCTACATTCACCCAGTCTCTCAAGTGCAATCCTGGCTCTTTTGTCTTCTTCACATACATAAACATGAGTAATTATTTATGTCCGGTCAATTCTAACAAATACCTATTGACTAGCTACCCCTATTCTTATTGCTACTATCTTAAATCAGGCCCTCATTCTCTCTAGATTTTTACGAAAGCTTCCCAACCTGCTCCATAACTCCTCTATCTCTAGTCTACCACCATCCACACTGCCTTCAAAGAGCCCATTCTAAACGTCAGGCTGATCAAGTTTTTCTGCTGCTTAAAACTAATCATGATCATGATGATTTTTACAGCAGCAGCTACCATTTATGAGTATTACTATATTCCAGGCAACTGTTGTAAATGCTTTATTAAATGAAATGCTTTCATTTGATCCTCACAAGAATCCTTTAAGATAGATAATATTATCATCTTCATTTTATAGATAAGGCAACTAAGAATTATGGACTTAAGTAATGTCATAGGTTAATGAGTGTGGATTCAAACCCAGGCAGTCCCATTTCATCTTCTCATGCCTTTTACCACTACGATAACATCCAATAAGACAGCAAACATTATATGGCTTCTTCCTCTCCACCACAACTTCCCACCCTCATCCTCCCCACCTCTCTCCGAGTTTCCACTCCCAAATACCACATTGCTTAAACTGACCCAAACAAACCATTTAAAAGTCTCTCAGCCTTCATCAGGGCTGTTCTCCCTGCTTAGACTGCTCCTTCCTCTGCCTGCTATTATCACTCCTTCCCCCTGCCCTACTCCCCCCACACAAATTTTCTTCCACAGATTTAATCACACAATCACATCATTAGCTGTGTACTCTACGTGTGTTTCTATGCTTGCGTATATTGTGATATTTCTTTTCATATATCTCACCTCTATTGAATAGCAAGCTTCTTTAAAGCAAGAACTACGCGTTCTTGGGAAATACCTCTAAAATATTTTCTAAATAATATGAATGAATAATCCTACACCAGTAAAGGATTATCCTATACCCTTGTGAAGACTGCTAAGAAGTCACATGATTGACGTTTACCACAGGATTTCTTCAGCTTGTTCTCAAAGGAAAATCCCTAGATTTTAGAAGGTCATTATCTCCGCAACAATAAGCAAGGTTCTATTTCAACCATCACCAACACATCTACCCCATCACTACCATTTACGGGTGATGGAGACACTCTACAAATGCAGCCCCAATGGCTTGGACCAACTAAACAGATACTGAAGTCCCATCTAATTACCATATACTAAGATATATGTTCCTGTTACAGTACAGATTAGTACCAAATCTTTTCATAGGTGAGGGAAAGTGTCTAAAAAGTCAACAGATTAAGGTGATAAATAAAGAGCTGATTATCAGAGCCTCCAAGTGACAAAGCTGGGTTCCTGGGGGGGTACAATAAGCAAAGTCCCCTGCCAACCTCTGTAGGGCTTATAGTGTAACACAGAAAAACCCACGTAAAAAGTCACTAAAAGTTTGAGAATTTCATACTAGGGCAGTATCCAGCATACCTTAACTTACATATTTACTTATCCTTCACTTAATAATCATCTTTCCACATTATTACAAATGCTTCATAAATATCAATATTGATGGGCAAAAAGCACTCCAACTTGTGAATTCATTATAATTTATTTACTTACTATCTCTCAGGTTTTTGTTTTTTAACCTCACAGGCACACATTTTTCTCTTACATTTAGGATTATTTCCATAAAGTAGATTCCTAGAAGTAAATTGCTGGACCAAAGCACTCAAATATTTTACAGCTATCAGAGTTGATTCTTTTACCAATTTAAACTTCTTAGGCAATGCACACAGTCAACAAGGTCACTATATCCTTGCCAATATCATATTTTTAAATGGTAATATTATTTCATTATTTTATATTTAAATATTGTCTTTGATTATTAGTGAATTTGAACTTCATTCATTGATTGCCTACTATGTACCATACACTATGTTAGACATGGAATGTAACAGTAAACAAGATCAACATAGTTCCAGGACTACTATGAAACTTAATTAGCAGAAAAAATGAAACCCTTAACTTATAAGGTAAGCTTAAAGATTAAGCAAGATGGGCTGGCCCGGTGGCGCACCGGTTAAGTTTGCACGTTCCGCTTTGGCGGCCCACGGTTCGCTGGTTCAGATCCCGGGTGCAGACATGGCACCACTTGGCATACCATGCTGTCGTAGGCGTCCCACATATAAAGTAGAGGAAGATGGGCACGGACGTTAGCTCAGGACCAGGCTTCCTCAGCAAAAAAAAGGAGGACTGGCAGTAGTTAGCTCAGGGCTAATCTTCCTCAAAAAAAAAAAAAAAAGATTAAGCAAGACAATATACATATAACACCCCCAATATAATGCCTAAGACAAGCACTCAATAAACATAGACTTTGTACACTCAGGTGCTAGGTATTGAAGATACGAAAGTGATGGAAAAAAGGTAATATCTATGGCCAGAAAAAGTAGGCAGAATTATCATAAATGTGATACTTTCTAAGAAGTGCACAGAGAATGAGAGGCAAATTATGAAAGGCACACTTAGACTGACAAGAGAAGAGTAGCCAAAGGGTGCAGCCCTAGGAAAGGTATGCAGATATGAAAGATGTTGGCAAGAGAGAAAGCTAGAGCAACAACCAGGGAATCATATGGCTGTGTTCAATAAAGGTTTGATGAATGAAGGAGTGAATTCATAAAAGTCACTGAATGCCAAATCCAAAAGTACAGACTTTATCTTACAGATTAAAAGGAGCCATCTTGTTTTCTGAAAGTTTAGGTAGCTAAAGTATGGTGACTAAAATGGAAAGAATATTTGTGGTAGAGATGATTCGTTAATTCATTCATTCAGCCAAACCCAAGAAAAACTTACTGAGTGTATGTGCCAGGACTGGGTCTTCTGTGAACAAAACAGATCTTTGCCCTGATGGAATTTACAGTCTTGAAGGAAAAAAAGATATTAAACAAAAAGAAAGCAAACATGATATAAGTTGGGATAAATGGCAACGAAAGAAGAGTGAGTAGGACGAAGGACGTACTTTAGATGTGCATGATCAAAGTAGGCCTCTATGTGGGTTACATATAAATGGGGTCATAGGCATGAGAAAAGGTCTGTCCTGCCAAGGTAGGCTAAAGCAGTATAGGGAGACAACATTTTTGTGAGACTAAACATAAAAACTTTATAATAATCATCACTATATTATTCTAAGTTTTTTCTTTTGTTTCCTTTTAAATATTGTTTACTTTCTGTTTTGATATAATTTCACACTTAGAGAAAAGTTACAAAAATCGTACAAAGAACTCCCTCATACCTTTTACCCAGATTCACCAACTGTGTACATTCTACTCCATTTGCTTTATCACTTGGGCCAGTTCATGCTCCATGCATGCTCTTCTCTCACTCTCTTTAGATAAATATATAGGTAGCATGAAAATTAATAAAGGAAACCTGAAGTAAAATTGGAATTGGGAAGGCCTGTAGAGGGAGCTCTCACACTCTACCACTCATCAGTCAATTACCCCAAACAGGAAGAAGTGTCAATTACAGACCCAACAGGAAGAGACATAACTTGCACTCCCAATCAGGAAAAGCAACTACTTTACTACCCCAGCAGGAGGAAGATTTTCTTCCTTCACAGCAACAAGCCCAGTCAATAGAAATGCCGCAAATAGAAATGCCGCAGCTCAGCCAAGCAAAGGCATCGTCATCTGAACTAACTTTCCTTCAATGAACTTTCATTTTTCTCCTGCTGATGACTTCCTTGTCCCACTCTCCTTTCTATAAAAGCATTCCATTTTGTATAACCCCTGAGTGTCTCTCTGCCTGCCAGATAAGATGCTGCCCAATTCATGAATTGTTTAATAAGGCTTATTAGATCTTCCAATATACTCAGCTGAATTTTGTTTTTTAATAATAGATAGGTATAGATACAGATATTAGATACAATTTTTTCTGAACTATTTGGGAGTAATTTGCAGACAGAATGTCTCCTTATCCATAAATACTTCAGAACGTGTATTTCCCAACAGCAAGGATTTCCTCATACATAACCAAAGTACATTTATCAAATCTTGAAAATTAACTGATAAAATATTATCTAATCCATAGTCCATACTCAAATTATTGCCTCAATAATATCCTTTAAAGTTTTTTCCCAACCCAGGATCCAATTCAGGATCATATATTGCATTTTGTTGTTAAAACTGAATCAATTTCCTTCACTGTGGAACACTTCATCAGTCTTTTTCTTTTCATGATCTGGGGGCAATATCACTCTCACTCTATCAGAGGCATTAGAAATTATTAAAGAGTAAAGATGACCTCAGTGCCATTCTCCTCTTCCATAATACTTACAGTGAATGAGGGAAACTCTGACAAGCTGTAGCAGCTACCATGTGCCTGTAAACAAACACCAATCTCTTAATCTGGTCTTCACCCTAAGAAACAACTCAACCTAAGAAACCACAATCATTAACAAGGTCGAGAAAAAAAGGTGACTGAATAAAATTTACTTGAGAATTAGTCTGTATACTTCATGAACAGTGAAAACAATTGCAAGGATAGTTTTGATTGCAGTGGCTCTAGAACGAAGGTTAAATTTGACTCCACTGTATAGGCAGACCTGATACTACCATTTGTCATTAAGTTCATTTTTAACAGTGCCTAAGTGATGTTAATGATATCACTTTGAGAAGCAACTCCTGACCTACCCTGATATGACATCCCACGTTTTTATCCATTATCAATTGTTTACAGCCATCAAACTGGCAGCCTTAACCAGAAGCCTCCTTCTGAATCTTCACTCTCTACATCCTCATTTACTGTTGGCTACCACCAAGGGCCTACCCTAGAATAGCACAGAGGAAAATCTAACCAGTAGGATCAGTCAGGATTTCCCCATGGGTCTATTAGTGTTGGTGGTCTGTGAGTAAACGTCAGGTTATGGCTTCCATGACCATAAAATGCTTTTATTTATTCCACGTGTCCTAAGTATATGGCACATAAAATAATCATTGCTAACACTTATTGATGATTCATTACATGACAGTCATTATGCTCAGTAGGTTTATATGCATTACTCCACTTATTTTTCATACCATGTAAGATACCCATATTATTATGTTACCCTTTGCAGATGAGGAAAAAGATGCAGAGGCTACTCGACTTGCCTAAAGGCAAAAACCTAGTAAATAAAAGATCCAGGGGTTTGAACCCAGGTCAGTTTACAACACCCATTCAATAAAAATATCACCTGAGATTCTAGTACGTCCTAGGCATTTTCTCAGCTTCGGGAATAAGAGAAAACAATATGATAAAATTGCCTTCTCTCATGGAGCTTACACCCTAGTGAGCAACGTGAAAATTTTATATTATACACAAACTCCATATCTACTTCCAGAAATAGCTACAAAAATGCATTTATTTTTAAAAACAATTCCAAAATATATGCTTGCATTTTTCTATGTTTTATTTTTAGAAATATGGATATTGTTAGCTTAATAACAGCTACCATTAATTGGAAACATAAACTAGACTGTACCAGGTACATGATAACCCCACAATTCCTACTGTGAGAAAAGTTAGTATTATCCCTATCAATCAAATGACAAAACTGTGGCTCAGAAAAGTTCAATTATTCCCCAAAGCCATGTAGCAAGAAAGTAGTACAACCAGAGTTAAAGTCCACGGCTGGATAAAGAGGAAAGAAGAACATGAATGTACTACTAAAACACATGTAGTAAATACATTCTATGACTTGCTCATTTTACTGTTCCTTTAGAAATCCCAATACTACTTTCCCCCCACCAATTTTACCATTTTTCTAAATACAATACAGAAAAACTTTCAAGATTAAGTAAGGGGGGTGTGGCATGGCAGAACACTTGGAAATGTGATATGGTAAGGTTTTCAAAGGAGAAGAAAGTCACCATCCAAGAATTGGCATGGACCTAGGTTCTGGGAGAACAAGATTTCCTTGGGTCCATAGATAAGATGATTCTTGGCATGTAGCAAAGACTGAAAATTCCTCCATACCCTGGTCATGTTTGCACTGTGGAATTCTCTGAAAACTTCGTAGCTAAAGAAATGTATAGAGGAGAATTTACCTATGGTAGCCAAGAAGAACATGGCTGAGTGTGAAACAATGACAGGGGCCTCCTTTGTTCTGCAGCCTGCAGGCTGTGTGGGCACTGTTCCAAGGGACAGGTGTTGGAGTCAAAGAGACCCACTTCCCTCCCAGTGCTGCCTTTTGCTACCCAGGGTACACAATGGAGGACAGCTACACACTGGGGACTCTGCTCCTACTGTTGGCAGCAAGGAGTAGAATCACAAACCTGGAGTGTGAGACCCAGCAGGTCACTTGACTTCCTGCCAGTCTTTCAGAGAAGAGAAGGCAACTCAGGATCTGGGAGTTTCTGGGAGGAAAGTAAAACTTACTGCCTTGGCCTCCACCCTCAGCTTGCTGGGTCCATACCCCTCAGGTGGTCCTGACGGATCCAAAGAAAGTCTCACGCTCACCACCCTGGGTGGCCCATTCTGAAAAAATGGCACAGGGCAGGGCAGGAGTTCTTTTCTCTTGTTCCATAAGCACCTACATAGCCTCAATTTTGCCTCTTAACCAGCAAAGTCTAAATACTTAACTATCTGGTCCTTCACAGAGAATGTCTGCCAGCTTCTGCTCTCATGTTTGAGCAACTGTAGCCAATTCAGTAAGAGCTGCACATACCTCAGTTACTACCATGCATCTTACACTCAAGGACTGAAGTCCCATGGTGAACACATGTTGTTTGCAACAGTAACATGCATGGAAATGAGAGCAACAGCAGCAGACAGGAAGCCCTGCAAGAGACAGGCCCAATTTCTGACCTTCCTTTCTAACAGACGATAGGACTCAGGATGGATCACAGAAATGACTGGTTTTCTGACTTACAGAAGAGGGGAAAGGGCAGAAAACGAAAAAAAAAAAAAAAAAGATGAATCTTTCCATTACCTGCCCCATCACTTAATTTGAGGATCAAAAGTTGTGACTTTACTTTCTCCTCAAAACTGTTAAATGGGACAGTGCTACAACAAATGATTAAGGGTTAATAGTCTTTAAATAAGAGTTCCTATGAATTAGTAAGAAAATCACAAAGATCCACAATAGATAAACAGGCAAAGTGCATGAGAAGTAATTCAAACAGTTAAACATGGAAAACATATGAAACCTCTTCAGTAATCAAAGAAATACAAATCTAAAAAAGATGTTTTTATTTACTTATTTTTTTTTTTAAGGAAGATCAGCCCTGAGCTAACATCTGCCATCAATCTCCTCTTTTGCTGAGGAAGACTGGCCCTGAGCTAGCATCCATGCCCATCTTCCTCTACTTTATATGTGGAACGCCTGCCAAAGCATAGCTTGATAAGTGGTGTGTGAGTCTCCACCCAGGATCCGAACTGGTGAACCCTGGGCCGCCAAAGCAGAATGTGTGATGAACCGCTGCACCACCAGGCTGGCCCCAAAAGACATTATTTTTTACCTATCAAACAAGCAAGATTTCCAATCTGAGATTCCAACCTTTTCAGCCTAAGAGAAAAAGAGATACAATATCTAAAGTAAAAAACTACTTTAGAGATGTTATTGTAAATGAGGAATTTTTGTCTTTCCATAAAATACATATTCCATAGCCCCATTGGAAAAACTGCAGTCACAATCCTACAGCAGTAAGCACCCACAGCACCCTGTGCAGTAAAGAATTAACCTTATCCAAAGAGAGGTCTGGCCTTTGCTTTTGACTACTGGGAGGTGAACTTTAGGGTCCTGGAATGTCCTGCCTGACAGGCGTCTTTGCTTGTTTGGGGGCTTTAGGACAGTCTAACAATGTGATCTATGTTGGGGGATTTGGGACACCCAGGATCAATTCCGATCTCCAGAGGAAATGGAGACTAAAGACATTAGTTTGACCTCCAGGAAGAGCTAGAGACTACAGGTCAGCTACAGGGACATTAGCTGATGGAGCCCCAATTAAAGACTCTGGACACCAAAGACTCAAGCAAGCTCCCCTTAGCAATACTCTGAATCACCACACATGCTGGTGAAGAGGAGGTAATGCTGTCTGTGACTCCATGGGAGAGTATGACCAGGAGCGCTGCATTTAGAACCCTTCCAGACCCTGCTCTATGCATATCTTCCTTTGCCTCCTTTTAATTTTAATTTGTATCCATTTGCTATAATAAAATTATAATAGTAAAGTATAGCACTTTCCTGAGTTCTGTGAGCTTTTCTAGTGAATTCTTGAACCTGAAGGTGGTTTGGGGAATTTGTAAGCAGCAAGTCTGAAGTAAGTGTGGTACTGGGCATCACCAAACTTGTGGCTGGTATCAGAAGTGAGAGTAGTCTTGTGGGGACTTATCTAACTATAAAGTTGACTAAAATCACTGCACACCCACATTGTGGTTTCTAAAAGGAATTTTTAGAGAAGTGGTTGATTCCAAAGGTCTAAAGTACAAAATGTACCAATCACATAAGCCTGGAACATGTTAATGTGCCATAAAGCTCAGAAGCTGTCAAAGACTAATGAGAGTACATCAAAAAGGGCAAAGAAATCAATTTGAAGGGGCTTGCACTGACTAAGATAGGACAGTTTGAGCATCAACAAAAAGGAAAAAAATTAAGCACTTATTGTCTCTCACCTAAATGAACGACACTTCCAGATAACTGATATTTGATGAAGAAATGTCCTTTTTTATAGAAAAACTCCAGCTAACACTACAAACGGAATATAGAAGATGACCATTTTGCAATGAAATAGCAGATCTAGACATCAATAGACATTAAAATAATTACGAGAAATCTGACAGATACATTAGGCTTACAAACATGAACACACTGATCACTTGTCACTCTGCTACTGGTATGTGTCTCTTTATACATTTCAAGAGGAAGTACACAGCCCATCTATAAAGTACTCTTGCTCCTATTCCCACCAAAAAAACCCCGTATCTAAATTTAATCAAGTGTCTACATCTACCTGCAGTCCCCAGTTTATAGGTAATATAGGGTATAAAGAAAAAACAAACAATATTATAAGAAAACAATCAGCTAAATTCAGAAATGAGCATTCTATAGAACACTGACCTAGTTTCTTTAACAAAAAGCTTTAAAAAGAAAAGGGAGGAAGAATTCTATTAAAGGAGATGTAAGAGGCATAATAACCAAATGTAATGTGTGAACCTGTTTGGATCCTGAATCAAACTACTGTACAAAGACATTTTTGAAATAAAGGTGGAAACCTAAATATGAACTGGGTATTAGATTATACTGGAGAATTACTATTCCTTTTGGGGGTGGGAAGATAATGGCATTTAGTTATGAAATAATGAATTCTGAAAAATTAATGTGGAAAATCATATTTGAGATGTTTTAAAATAGTACAGCAAAAACAAACGAAGGAGAGGGAGGAAAAGGTTAGTTGGGCAGGGAGATAGATAAGCTCAGCAAAAACTGGTAACTATTATAGCACATGGGATAGAAAGACTAGGTTCACTACAATTTTCTACTTTTGTATATGTTTGCAAATTTCTATAAGACATTTTAATAATCATATTCAACATTCATATATTATGGGTGGGAATATACTGTAAATAATTATGACCTTTCTGGAAAGGAATTGGTGTTCACGGGGTAGGTAAGCAAAAGTTTTATAAACACACATCTCTCTTAACCCAGTAATTCTACCATAAAAATCATCTTAAGGAAGTAATTTGAAATATAGTTGAAGTAGATACAGGATATTTCACTACTTATAATAATACCTGGCTACTCATTCATCTATTCACATGGTAAGGTAGGATAGGGAATAATTTTTAATAAGGCTTACAATGTTGAGTAAAAACAGTATGTACATGCAATATGATCAAATATATGTAAAAAGAAAGCAGAGGAAAAAAAGATTAGAGGAAAAAATATGCCAAAACAGCAAAAATAAGTACCTCTGGGTACTAGAATTAGTAACAATCTAGTAAAACAACTAGCTGCTGCCAGAATACACCACTTTCCCGGCTATAATCTCATCTAAAGTAAAGGAAAAATAATTGACTTTTATAAACGAAGAGTTTAACAGATCTTGTTTAAATTCCTATTATGCCATTTACAACCTGGGTGATTTGAGAGAAGTAACTTACACTCTGTAAGATTCAATTTTCTCATTTCAAAAGCAGAGATAACATCTTCCTTGCAGCGTTATTGTGGGCATATCTGTTCTTCAAAATTTACAGGACCAAAGTAGTGAGAAAAGGGGAAGCGGAGGGAGGTATTATTGAAACAAGACTGGCCATGAGATGATAACTAGTGAAACAAAAGAACTGTTACAGAGGCTCATTATTCTATGCCTAGTTTTTGTGTATGTACTCTGTATGTGTGTATGTATTTTTTTTCCAGACAGTCTCTAAAAGTGCTTCTCCCTGTGATTTAGCTAAGCTATGAACTAACTGAGCACATACAACCAGGAGAAAAATTATCAGAAGGCAATTTTCCCTAGGCATTTTATTTACGAATTCATCCACTCATGTTCAACTACTTCCTATTACAACACCAGGCTATATTTGGACTGCATAATTTTAAAACATAAGTCACAGCATGGCATTTCTCTGCTCAAAACCATATAATGATATAGCTAGAAGTTCTGTCAATAACCTGATTTTGGAGTTTTTTATCTTATTTTTTTGATCAATGTTAGGAGCTATTTTCTTTAAAGAGCTGCTGTAAAGAACATGTCTACTCTGAAACCTAACTACTGGTAATGCCTATACAAGAGCCACATGCATATTAGAAATTAGGTGCCTCACCTCCTGCCAGTCACGGTGGACAAAAGTTTAATTTTTCTTCTCACATATTGGTCATCTTTTCTCATGTTGATGGAAAGAAGTTATTGAAACAGTTTCTGAAAGCAGTCTTTCATTGCGGTAAGAAAGAGCTAAGAATATTTTTCTCCTTAGTTTGTCAAAGCCAATCATCAAAGTGTTGTTAAATAAGTCTGGATCCAGCATATCATATCAGCTCTCAGCCTACCATACTTGCAGCCAATCCATGAAAATGAGCAGAATATACAAATAATGTCTAATACATACAGACTCTATGACCACCTTGTATCCATGGCAAGGCATAAACATTATGCTTTACTAAATAAAGGAACAGTAATTAATAACTTGTAAATACAATGAAAATCACAACTTCCTACAAGTAAGAGTGTATACATAGAAACATACAAATCAAACTTCCATTTTGCACCAATACCTAATCAATATAAAGTGTAAAGGATATTCAAGGCTTTCTTCTTCTCAAACTACAGGCTTAATTTTTCAGCAAAAATCACCATAGACATGAAAAATGAAATTTACTTCTGAGTTAAGAGTTCCCCTGGACTTGTAATTGCACTGAGAGGAAAGCTGATCTGGAGGACACCCAAAGTATCCACCCATTCAAGATTCTATAAGATAAATTTTATGTATAAGGCACTCAAGCCATCTATTTAGGGAAAGAGACAAAACTGAGTCTCTGTCTTGAAGAGCTGTACAGTCTTAAGGGAGTAACAAAATGTAAATAACAATTCAAAGAGCCAGATGTGAAATAAACAGTAACTGAGAAAGGAGTTCCTTTACTCTCACAGAAAGATAGGTTTGTTTGGTACCAGAAAGATTTTATTGCTACCTTTAACATTTTTTTTTTTAATATTTTGCACATTGGACACAATAAGGAATGGAAATTAGAAATTTTTGTGTAAGCAAAGTAAGAGTTCTGGGCAGATTCTAACTGAAAAGTATGGTTTATTAAATTAATTAAATGCTCTAAGTGGGTAACAGAAAGAACAAAATATATTTATTCATGCTACTATTTTAAATTCTCTTATTTAAAAAAAATGTCATAAGGCCTACATTAAGAGCAATTTTGTGTAGTCTCAGTTATAAAATTTTATTGAATTACATCTTCTGCAGCCAATGCATGAGCCACATGGCTTTATTATCAAGTTAAAAAAAAAAAAAGTAGAGTTAAAAAAAAACTTCTTGGGGCCAGGCCTGTGGCCGAGTGGTTAAAGTTCCATGTGCTCCACTTTGGCAGCCCAGGGTTTGCAGGTTCAGATCCCGGGTGCAGACCTACTCTACTCATCAGCCAGGCTGTGGAGGCATCCCACATACAAAGTAGGGGAAGATTGGCACAGATGTTAGCTCAGGGCAAATCTTCCTCACAAAAACACACACACAAAAAACCTTCTTCATTAGTGCACATCTGCCTAAATTTCTATTTCCTAATCTGTAAAATTAGGATGTTAATAATACTTGCCTCATATGGCTTCGTGGAAAACAAGTAAAATAATCCATGCACAAGAACTTATTCAGCACAATGCCAACTTAACAGTAAATAACTCCAAAATGTTACCTAGGGACGGGAAGTAACTCTGTGATATAACACAAAGTACTCAACAGCATCTACTGAGTGAATAATAGCCTTTCACAAGGAGAAGTACTCTTAGGATACTACTAGCAGTAAGAAAATGACAAACCAGAGTTCAAAACGGTAACTGAGAGAGAGATCACATCCAAGGAGCTAATTTTTGGTAGTTTCTTTATTAGCAACGTATTCCAAAGCTTTTTAATTAAAACAAACAAATAGTAATAATCCTCTGTACCTTAAACATTTCTTCCTTCCCAAACTATTTCTCTTGCTGGCCTCTTTGGTTTCACCAATGTAATCAACTTGGTTTCACACATCATACGTAAGTAAGTACTCCCTGGTCCCAGATCTACCCAGTCACTAAGTACCCCTCTCTTCCACTTTATTCCCATTAAGCTATCTAATTCAGTGTTTACTACTGCATACCTGAATTCTGACAATAACCTAACTGAGCTGGTCCTACCTACAGATTTCATCTCAAATCATCTTGGAGGACACCACCAACTAAATAATCCTAGGTCTTATTTTAATGTCACTTTACTTCTCCCAAAACTAAAAATGCTTCATAACATTTACTCAATCATTTAAATTCCTCAGACTAACACTCCAGCAGTGCCCTTCTACACTTCATTACATGAGGCTCTACACCATTTAAACTGATCTCATGATGAGAGACGAATAAGCCTAAAGACCAAGGCTTTACTTATGTCATTTCATTGCTTCCATTTTGTAACCAAGAAGTCACAAATATCCGTCAAAAAGTATTCACATGGGGCCGGCTCCGTGGCGCAGCAGTTAAGTTCGCACGTTCCGCTTCTCCCGCTGGGGTTCACCGGTTCGGATCCCAGGTGCGAACATGACACTGCTTGGCAAAAGCCACGTTGTGGTAGGCATCCCACGTATAAAAAGTAGAGGAAGATGGGCATGGGTGTTAGCTCAGGGCCAGTCTTCCTCAGCAAAAAGAGGTGGATTGGCGGTAGTTAGCTCAGGGCCACTCTTCCTCAAAAAAAAAAAGTATTCACCAATCTACTGTCTGTCAAGGATCTTCCTTAAGCATTTAAAACCCATACATTAAACTTTAACTAATTAAATAATAGTGTTTCTATCCAGAACACTAAATAAATATCCTGCCATACTTTTTTCCCCATGTGCTAAATGCCTTACATTGCTCAAACTGTATTGTAAACGGCTAGAGAAAATTTGGTCGCATCTTACACCTTTCTTCCAAACACCACAGTACCTGACATACCATGTAAACATTGGACAGTCAATAATTGAGGTCAAGGCCGTAGATAAGGACTAGAACAAGAACCAAAACTGAAATCAGGGGGGAAAAAAAGGCTCAAAGAGAATCCACAGGAATATTGTCTCTATTTATAAGAATGTATAATTTATTTACATATTCCTATAAGCTCGCTATCAAAAGATGATTCAACAAAGCTGAATTCTCTCCTTTGTAGGCAACTGTTAAAAACATTCAGTAAGGGGCTGGCCCCGTGGCCGAGTGGTTAAGTTCGCGCGCTCCGCTGCAGGCAGCCCAGTGGTTCGTTGTTTCGAATCCTGGGCGCGGACATGGCACTGCTCATCAAACCAAGCTGAGGCAGCGTCCCACATGCCACAACTAGAAGGACCCACAGCGAAGAATATACAACTAGGTACTGGGGGGCTTTGGGGAGAAAAAGGAAAAAAATAAAAAATCTTTAAAAAAAAAAAAATTCAGCAAAAAGGGACATTAGTAACCAAGCACCTATTTGGTCACCCTGAAATAAAAAATACTTGAACAACAACCAGAGGCACTCACAACTAGAATATACAACTATGTACTGGAGGGCTTTGGGGAGAAGAAGAAGGAAAAAAAAAAAGATTGAAAACAGATGTTTCCAGATGCGATGTTAGCTCAGGTGCCAGTCTTTAAGAAGAAAAAAAATAACTGAACAGAAGTAAAAGAGATGCGGTCTTCAGTTCTAGCTTCACATTTTTACTTCTGTGACCTTGAGAGCAAGTTACCTAATCTCTCCAACTCTCAGTTTCTTCATCTAAAAATTGAAAGGGGTACACTGGCTGATTCCTCCAAACTTCTATAAAATGCTATATAGTCAAATTATACATTAAGCCCAGTTCTACTTTATTTCATGTGCCAGTCACCAAAGATTAAAACAATAAAAAGTACATGCTATCTGCCATCAAAGAGCTTAATCACATAAAATGAATACGACAATATAATGTAATATATTATAAAGAGGTATGCATAATGTGCAAAGTCATATTGGGAAGGAATGAACAAGAATTCACATAAATAAGATGTCATTCCAAAAAAACACAAAAAAGGATATGTGAAATTGAGTTCCAGCTAGAAACCAATGATTTACAACAAGTGACACAAGATTTACTTAAAACTATTACCTGGCCCTTTGCTTAAACACTCTTTAGTTTCTGTCCATTGAGATAATAATTATGAAATGCCTATTATACATACAGGGAGACACTGTAGGAAAAGAACATTTATCAGAACATGTCAAGCATACTATAAAAGTAATTGAAACCGGGATTCTGGCCCATTAATAGACAGTTAACATATGGAACAGAACAAATCCACACATATCTTTATATGTATATACACAGATACACAATAATAGCAGAATTTCAAATCGGAGGAAAAGATAATTGTTCAAGCAATAGTATTATGACAAATGGCTATCCATAGCATGCAGAAAAATAAAGTCTACCTGAAATACCATTTTTACCTTTCAGATTATTATTACTAATGATTAAAATGAATACAAAATGTTGACAAGATAACTGAGCACACTGGCACCATTTTAACAAGAATATAAATTGGTACAACTTTTAAGGAGATTTATTCTGGCTATATGTGCCAAAATTTAAAATGTGCAAACTAGCAATTCTACCTCTGGAAATGTACTCAAAACAAATAACAGACAAGCGCACAAAAGTATATATCCAATGATTTCCATTACACCATTATTTTTAAAAATGAAAAATTAGAAAACTGACTGTCAATAGGTGTTGGTCAAATAAATTATGGTACAACTATACAATGTGACAGACTTTTACAAATATTTGCCAGATCTATACATATTGATTAATGATATATTTATTATTCACTAAGAAAAGCAAGTTACAGAATGTATCATATGATTCTGTTTGTGGATTTTATTAACTAATGCAGAGGGATGTATATACAAGCATTAACAAGTGAAAATTTAACATCAATCTTTTTAACAATGGCTATCTCTGCATGCGAGACTTTTACTTTCTCTGGTCTCCTTAAAATCACATGTAGAATCAGGGGGAAAAAAATACTTGTTTCCATTTTGAAAAAGAAAAAAGACAACATTGTATGCATTGCAGAAAAAGACCCTGAATATGCTGCCCTAGAAGAGCTGGTTCAACTAAAAAAGCAAAACAATGATCTCCATCTACTGTCCGTATTCTAGCCTCCAATATGAGGTCCCAATGAAGATCTGCCTCCCCACTCTACATTCTTCCCTAAATGGTCATTCATATTTAGTTCTCCAATTGTGCTCTTTATGTACACACAAGGGGGAGAATAGAACTCTGAATAGAACATGAGATTTGGAATCGAAGACCTATATTCAATTCCTGTCTCCACTACTGACTGTGTGACCCTGATTGACCTCATATAACTTAAATTATTTAGATCACAAAAAGGAAAGAAACTACCTATCTCACAGGGTTGTTGTGAGGATGTAAAGAGGAATCTACACACACACAGAAGAGTTATGCAAACTAAAGTGCAATACCAACATCAGTTACTGTTATTAACTAATCCCTATCTGTCCTCAACTCAGGACTAGCACTTTGATGCTAAATATCTCCAATCAGAAATCAGTTACCTCAAACTCAACATGCCTAAATTTCAATTCAGTGCTTTTCCGTTAAAACTATTCCCTAACTTCTTCTGTAAACAAAACTATCATTCTCTTGTTACTCAAGACTTCAGTTATTTCTAGCTAAATTCTAACCATTTTTTCCTGTATAATCCAACCCCTCATTTTCCAATGACATAACCCTTATTTTAGAGCCTGGAAACTCTTCTCGCTGCCTTTAAGTCTCCATCCTGTTCCAACTCTTCCTGAACACTCCTACCAGTTACAACCACTGTAGTTAGGCTGCTTCCCTCCTGAAGTATCTTCCCTAGAGCCTCACTGTTGCCTATAGCAGTTCACAAACCAATGGCCCACTATGCTTTGTTGTTTGTTTCTTCGCAGCTACCTCTCCTATGACCTCAGTGCAGTATCTGGTTCAGTACTCATATGGTTTCACTTAATTTCATTATGTGCCTGCCCCTTTAAGCATGTGAATTTGCCAACTGTGGCATAAAGCTAGAATAGCATTAAGATGGCAGACTCTGGGGCAAGAATTTACCTGCATTTGAATCCCATCTCTCCCACTGGGACTCAAACAACCTCTACACATCGGTTTACCATCTATAAACTGAAATGATACCTTCGCAGAGTGGATGAGAGGGATAGCAATAATGTGTTCAGATTCCTTTACAGTGCAAGGAACATAACAAAAGCTTTAAAAATGATGGCAAGTATAACTTTAAACTGCAATATTCAAGAACTTTATAATTAACCCCAGTTTATCTTTCTAAAAGTATCTCCAACTACTGCCCTACATGAAACCTACATTATCACTTTACATAGTCTTGCCAGATAAAATCGCCTCCTATTTCTGCATATCTGAATTTTACTCATCCAAGTATGGTCCAAAAGTATGGTTCTATTAGCACTCTGGGACGTCTTCCCTAACCACAGGTGGCCCACGGTATTCTTTCCCTCACCTCTGAACTTATAGAACTCTTAACTAGCTATATAAGATAGTATGAATTACATGGGGGGAAAAATCTCACATCATGAAAGGACACTTGTTCCTCCAGGATCCTTCTGGGATATAGTCAGCTACAAATGAGGGGGAAAGGGAGAGAGTTTTTTTTTTAAATACTGATTCCACTGCATTTATTCCCAGACATGATGGGTGTTACAACTGAACTTTCATGCTCCTAAGAACGAGAAACAATCTCCTATACTCACAGAAAACACTGTCTATCCAATTTATCAACTGGAGATTAATTTATAATTTCCTGTTTGAGAGATTACCACCCTAATGATTAGGTCAGTCATTCCAGCTCACTGTCACCTAGTCTCATCTACACAAAACTTAGAATTAGTGTCCTTATACAGAAAGAACAAAGGGGAAAACCCCAATGACAATTTCTGATCTCCAAAACTGAACACATTCAGTCATTACTCATGTTACATTTGTTGAACACCCAAAATAAGCCAGACACTGTGTTAGGTGCTGGGAATACAAATATCCTCAAGTTGCTTTCAAATCTAGCAGAATACATGAAATCTGGAAGACACTAGATAAGGTGGACCAACAGCTTTGCAGAGAAATAACAAGGACTGGGAATAATTTTGTCTTATTTGTAATTCTGCAAATTGCAGTTCATAGCAATTCAACCTCATTGAGGGATCACTGAGTGCTGCATCAATGAAAATAACGTTCACCACAAATGGACTGTCTAGATTACCTGGGGACCAAAAGCTGGGCTTCAATATCTCCATATTAGATTTATTCGCATCTGATCCTACCCTTCTCTGCCAAAAGAAAAAAGAAGGAAAGAAGAATAGGTCAGCCATCTTCCTCATTTGCCGCCAAAGAGAACCTTTCCATAAAGGTTCTGGGTCTCCTAAATGAATGTCTTGTCTACAACCAGACAAGCAACTTCATGTAAGCACAGCACCAAAAGAATGGGGATAACAGGAATACTTTTAAGTTTAGACTATGTCTTTCAGGTTTTTCCCCATGTATACAGGAAGTACATGTGTATATACAGATGGTTTGGTTTTATAAAAACGAGATATCATTCATACTGCTATGCAACTTGTTTGAGCTGAATAATATAACATGGCAATCCTTCCATATCAGTATATATAAATGTACTACTTATTTTGGTGTCCTGCCATTCATAAAATTTATGTAGAATGCATGACTTAAAGATAACTTGGATTTGGAAATATTAGTAAATAAACAGTCTAAAAAAAAGTTGTTCCAATTGAGTATATCATTAGACTTTATCATTTCTAATTAGTCTCATTCATTAAAACAAAATTCACTTCATAAGTATAACAGCATTTAAATTTTTTTTTCATATATGTCATTTGAGAGCTCCTGCTGAACAGAAACTCAAAAGAACCATTAAAATGAATTTTAATCAAGTCTACTAAAAAATAACTCTCCTGCCTCCAAAGTACACCAAATACGGAAGCCACATCCATTTTTCCTGTATTATCACCAGTCGAGATACAACACCCAGGGGTGTGCATGGTATAATTTTTAAGGGATAGCAATATCAAGTTGTGACACTTCCTCTAAATGCGAATTGTTTTTTCTAATTCTTAAAACTCACACAATTACAACAAAAATTTTCTATTTCTACATTTCATTTTATAATACATATTAAGAGTTAAAAAAATGAAACCAAATTTATCTACATAGCAAATGTTGAATTAGCTTCATCTATTAAAACAAGACCATATATAAACATACAGCAATATCAAAAAAGGATGCGCATATCTGGAAACTGCAGAGTAATGGCTAAAAAAGCCATGAAAACATTAACAGGGGCTGGCCCAGTGGCACAGCGGATAAGCTCACACGTTCCGCTTCGGCAGCCCGGGGTTTGCCAGCTCGGATCCCGGGTGCGGACATGGCACTGCTTGGCAAGCCATGCTGCAGCAGGCATCCCACATACAAAGTAAAGGAAGATGGGCACGGATGTTAGCTCAGGGCCGGTCTTCCTCAGCAAAAAAAGGAAGATTGGCGGCAGATGTTAGCTCACAGCTAATCTTCCTCAAAAAAAAAAAAAAAGGAAAACATTAACAGTATGGTACTGACTTGACTATTAGTTGAACATATATTCTGGATAGTTACTAACCAATTATTATGTGTGAAATATGAAGGAAAAATGACGTGGATAGCGCTGAACCAACAACAAAATAAAAGGTCACAATTATTTTCCTCTCTTAGCATAATTACAAACCAATAAAATACAAGAAATCAAAAGAGAGTAAAATCATGGGGGGGAGAGCAGTTTCATTCCATAATCCTCAGGGCACTCACTAAGCAGGTATGAAAGCAGAAACTAACCAGGGAAAGAAAGGGTGCCAGACGCACTCAAATACTATACTTACAAATAGTAATTTAACAGGACCTCAACTTCACTGAGGGATGGAAAGAAATGCCATCCTCTCAGGACCCTGGACAAGAGGTCCAGTTTACAGGGAAACTAGGTTTATTATGTCCATAATAAGGAAAAAAAATCATAGAAATGTGATAATTAAGATTTACATACTTTTATCTATGACAGCAAGTACAAAATCTTCAGCCTAGCACTCCACAATCTGCTTCTCCAGCATTATATCTATTGCAGCATCTCAAAGCAGTCTGCATTTGCAATTTATCTTCTTTAAAATTTCTACCAGTTCACCATTTCCTACAACTTTATATACAAATCTTACATATAAAGTTCCTCTTGTTCATTGTTCATGTTGCCAGAGCTAAAACTGCATGTTGCAGGTGTTTAATTAACATTTCACAAAAAAACAAATGAATCTAGCTCCAAGCTGATTTCCAGCTTTGCTGGGTTTACTGGAACAAACCTCTGTGCCTTTGCACATGTAGGGTAAAGTACATTACAGTTTCTTTACTATGACCCAAAAAGCCTGAATATCTGTAGAGGTGTCACTATCACCACACTCTCCTACTATTCTCCTCCTCATTCATGCCAGTCCACTCTCAGGAACCTTTTCACTTTTATATGCCAAGTATCTCAGAGTCTTTGCACTTACTACTCCTTCTGCCAAGAATGTTCCTTCCCCAGATAGTCACACAGCTAGCTTCCTCACTTCTCTTAGGTCTTTACTCAAGTTACCCATCGGTGAGGCCTTTCCCGGCCACTTTATCTAAAGTTTCAACCCTCCAATCTGGATACTTCATCTCCTCGCTTCTTTGCTTTATTTTTTCTCCCCAGCATGTATCTCTTACTCTATATTTTTCTTGAATGAGTATAGGGATTTTGGTTTCGTTTGTTCACTGCCAAATCCCCAGCATTTCTAGAGCAATGCCTGGTACATGGTAGGTATACAATATTTATTGTATTAATTGTCAAAACTTGTTGAGTTGGCTAGGACTTTTTATTAAAGAGAAGTGAAGTGATTTGTATGTGGTATCATGCTTTTTCTTCTCCCAGAAATATCCTCCTATATTTAAAAGCCCAGATCCCTTCAATAAATTTCCTTCAAATTTCCAATAACGCTCATATTATAATTATTTTTACACACGACTCCAATTTTCTTTCTTTTATAATGCAAGAACAATTTCTTATATTGCTTGTAGTAACTGGTTCAGTGGCCTGTCTGTGGTAAATAAATAACTAATAACTGTATGAATGAATCTGTGGAGAAAGTGACTGCTGGATTTTCACTTGAGTTTCTTGAGTCAGTATTTTTTGTACTATGAAAGAAAAGCTCAATTGGGGTTAGAGAATAGCATTACCCAAATGAGAAAATTTTACTAGCCATTCCTTTTTCAAAAAACAACCATAAATTATATACACTTGCAAAGTAAAGCACATAGCAGGTGCTCAAACATTTGCTGAATGCGTGAAAATTTAAAGGCAATCTCAAAATTAGAAGCCAAATAAGAGCTCCTCTCAAGCTTATATAATAAAAATTTAGGTTCTAAAGTGTTGCTTTTCAAAAACAAACGTCTTGTGTCTTCTGCCCTTTCCAATGAATGTGATTTGCTAAAAGTCAATCTGCCATGCATTCTGACCTTGTGTCTGTTAGCAAGGGCCAGAAAAATGTTCTCAGAGACACAAGTACTGCTTCATTGTCTTCCCTGTCATTCAGTAAGACCAAATAAGAATTAGGCCAATAATAAATCTTAACTTTAACTAACATAAAAGATTCAAAATAGACAACAAAATTACTTTTAAAAAGTGATCTGAGTCCATATCCAATTTTCATCAACAGATATTCACCAACATAAAGATTCTCTTTTATAAAACTCTGTCTAGGTTTTAAATGCAATGTAAACACTAAAATAAAAACATGACAAAAATGTTACTGAGAAAATATGTTCATCCAGGCCATATTCTGTTACAACATTACATAAAGAAAGCAAAAATATCTTCACACCTCTAGCAATGGTGTGTTTATAAATCAAATAATCCAAAAGATCGAATCAGCCACCTTCCTTAGTGGTCCCTTGCTTCTCATAGTAATAAGAGAATTGGAAGGATCCTCTCTCTATCAAATACGAAATACAATGAGACGCTTGATGAAACACATATCTATTTAGATTAAAAGAAGTCTCCTAAGTTGCTAACTTTCCCATCCTTCAGATAAACCGTACAAGCACCATAAACGGAGAAAAACCTAGGAACCATACAATGAAATGGTTAGCAAGATAAGCACATTTTCATATGACCCAAATCATCGCTCTATAGTAGACTTGAAGGGAGCATTCCTACCTAGCTTAACGTCTTGTACAGTAACGTGACTCTTTATCAACATAGAACACGTTAGCCTTCCTTGGCACCCA
This sequence comes from Equus asinus, assembly GCF_041296235.1. Taxonomy (NCBI): domain Eukaryota; kingdom Metazoa; phylum Chordata; class Mammalia; order Perissodactyla; family Equidae; genus Equus; species Equus asinus. The sequence continues at coordinate 30,832,444 of NC_091801.1, read as the reverse complement.
GGCCAACACGACTTCGTGGTATGACCACACTTTAAAGAGTCATGATGGAAAAGACTAGATTACGAAACCATAAACAATAAACATAGCACATCCACCAGGCGGTGGAAGAAACCACAGAGATATTCCCCCCAGAAGCTGCCGTTTCTCCTGCTTTGCTCCTATTTCTACCAAGAAAGTTGTGAAATCCGCATACACACCCCATCCCAAATCCATCAGTGGGGCGGGAGGCGGCTGAGTCATTCCTAGGAGTAACTTTATACCGATCCTCGCACTCCGGGGTCGGGACAAAGACAGCTCTCCGTTCCTCCCACTGTGCGCTTCGTTCGGCCACGGCCCAATTCCACTCTCAGGTTTCTCGAGTCAAAGACACGATTAGGGCTGCGCCCAGTAGTGGCGACGACAGGTGAGGATGCATCCCGGTAGGTTCGGGCGTCTCTCACCCTCGGCCACTCCCGCATCTCGGCCGGGGGCGCGTACAGGGAGGGGCCCTGGGGGCCGGGGCCGGGCCCAGGAAGCCGCAGGTAGGCCCGCACCAGCAAGCCCACTTTTACACCTCTCACAGCTCGGCGGGGCTTCGACTCGAAACGCGTGTCTCCACAGGGCTGTTGCGCCAGGGAGGCGGCCACGGCAGGTGTTGGCGGGGCCGGATGCCAGGGGCCCCCGGGCGCACACACCTGCGCGCGGGCGGTCTCGGGGCCAGCCGGGACCCCACGCCCCTGGCCCACTGTGCGGGCTGGCCGCGCCGCCGCCAAGCCAGGTGGGGGAAGGGACACGGGAGGCGACGGCACTTACCTGACAGCACCTCTTCCTCCGCCGGCAGCAACAGCAGAGCCGGCAGCCCCTGGCACCATCTTCCGCCGCCGCCTCGTCGTCGGCGGCGGCTACCAACCGCCCATCAGGCACCGCCAACCGACACAACCGCCGGCGTCCCGGTGCCTGCCGCGGCCCCGAACTCCGGGAGGGAGGGAGCGGTCGGGGCGGAGAGGGGACGCGGTCAGGCCCCTCGGCTCTGGGTCAAGGGCCGGGGGACAGGGGGCCGCGGCCTGTCAGAGCCGAGGGGCCGGGCGGCAGAGGGACCCCGAGGCAGCGCCGAGGGCTCGGCAGGGCCGCGGACACGGCCACAACTGGGTTTGTTATTGTCGACTCTGTCCCTTCCTCCGCAGGGCATGCCGGGAAACGACGGGCGGGGGAGGGGAGTGCCGGGCCGCCCGGCTGCGCAGAGAGGCGTCGCGCAGGTCCGGAAGTCGGCTGGCTGCCGGGAAGGGGGTGGCTCCGCCTCCGGTGGCTGCCGGCTGGTCAGTGACTTGGCTGTCCTCTCCTGACCCCGGGAGAACGCCGGCGCGGCCCGTTGTGGTGCTAGCCTCCGTGCGGGCGCGGGCTGCCCCAAGGGGAGCTTGACCTTCTTTGCTACGTCGAGTTGACCTGAGCTGGGCCGACCCCGCCGAATTTTGGATTAACTCCAGGTGAAAGAGCTGGTTTGCCTCAGCCTGTCGTGGAGGAGCGGGCCAGCCGAGTGTCCGGGGCCGCCGTAGCCTGCCCCCGGGCCAGCCCGCAGACCGGGCTCAGATCTGTGAGAGGGTGGGGTAGCGGAAGGGCCGTGGCCGGCCACCGCCACCCCCTCGCCGTCCCCCCACCGCCGGAGTTGCCTGCCGCTGGCGAGTGTCTCTGGTAACTGCAGGTGTGGGGCGGCACTGTTACTCAGACCAGGTAAGGCAAAGAAAACGCCGAGAGAGAAGAGAGCCAAGGCCAGATCGATTGAAATGAAGCTGTGAGCGCCACGACCACCAGTTTTCAGCTTTATAAATAGGTACTGAGTTGTCTCATGGGTTAGCACGAGTACTCTAATGGATGGGAAACAATCAGGGGAATCCTGATTTTGTGAAGATAGTCCTCACAGGCAATGACTTGTAGCCGCAAGGCTTGAGTGTTAAAATCTGATGAGCAGAAGTTACACGTAGAATAATTACATAATATTTTTAAGCTTTCTGTTATTTTCCTTTTTTTAAAAGAAAATTACAAATTTTATTTTATTTTTAAAATTTTTTTTTAAAGATTGGCACCTGAGCTAACAACTGTTGCCACTCTTCTTTTTTTTTTTTTCCTGCTTTTTCTCCCCCAGTCCCACCAATACATAGTTGCATATTTTAGTTGTGGGTCCTTCTAGTTGTGGCATGTGGGATGGGCCTCAAGTGGCCTGATCAGCGGTGCCATGTCCGCGCCCAGAATCGAACCCTGGGCCGCCAAAGGCGGAGTGCAGGCGCTTAACCACTTGGCCATGGGGCTGGCCCCAGACATTTTATTTTAAATTTTTTGTTATGTGCAGGAATATCTGATATGAGTGAAAGCTTAGAGGGGCTATGGCTAAGTCATCAGAGGGCTTTTGAACTGTGTTTGCATAAAAATAAGCATTTATCACCCTTTTCAGTGGCACTAAAACAGAGCAAAGACTATTAGGAAGCAAAGTTTGCAGTCCTTCGTTTGTCATGGTGGAAACTGATTTTTTTTTTAAAAAAGGAAAACATTGAACGGTTAGCATTAGGGATTTTCAGTTTGCACCATACAGTTCTGGTATCAGAAACTTATGTTTGAGAAGGACTTCTTGTCTTTACCACTTTGGGGTTTTTTTTTTCTTTTTTGTTTTTTGGCGGGTTTTTTTGGTGAGGAAGATTACCCTGAGCTAACCTCTGTTGCCAGTCGTCCTCTTTTTCCTTGAGGAAGATTGGCCCTGAGCTAACATCTGTGGCAGTCTGCCCCTATTTTGTATGCGGGTCACTGCCCAAGCATGGCTCCATGAGCTGTGTGTAGGTCTGACCCAGGATCGGAACCTGCAAACCCAGGAGCAGGAAGTAGAGTGTAGGCACTTCACCACTATGCCTATAGGCTGGCCTCTTTACCACTTTGTCTTTAATTTTACTACGCTCCTGCATATCCCAGAGAGATCTTGTCTTTGGCAAGTCATTTTACTTAGTTTTTTTCAAGCTGGGGTTTTATTACACTAACCCAGCAAGTAAAGCAGAGAAGTGAAAATTAAGAGACTAAATTGTTATTATCCCTTGGGGGAAGTTGTGAACTGGCAAGACTGAAGAAAGGAGCTGATTTTATTAGACACAGCATAGTAATCAGTACACAGAAAATAAGTGGTGAGAAGGGATTTGGCCAGAAAATACGTATGCAAAACACAACAGTATCAGGCCTGTAAAGAATATATTGGTGCTTGAACTTCCTCTTAGTTATCAATGATATTCATGATTACAAATACAATACAACTTAGCATGTAAAAACATCACTGGAATATGTCAGTGATAATCTATTAAATAATAAAATGTCTTAAATGTTACTTATCTCTCAGACTTCTTTCTTGGGAAAAATAATTAATTCAATCTTCATCTTCTCTCTTAGTCATAGACTGGAAGAAATGATCAGAAGTGATTGGTTCATAACTTAAAGTTATACACCTTCTCCACAGTGTAACTGTTAGGAGTTTATATGCATCTAATGTTCTTTCCTAGTGATAAGTGAAAATGTATTAACATTAGTTCTATTAAATATGCAGGTATCCAGGGGATATACTTGCAAATTACTAAGACTACATGTATCTATTATAAGTCTCAATAAGTTACATTTTCCTTCAAACCAAGGATGTTGAAAACCCTCTGTTCTCTCCCTTCCTTAATAAATTCAAACAAGAACAAAAAAAAATCCTCATGCATCATTACTTCTCAACCAAGCTTCTTGACAGGAAGTCCTCAATCCACAGTCTCATTGCCGTCTACTGGTCTGCTGTGCTTTTCTCATGAAATTACAAACAGATTAATAGAGACCTCCAAATTATTGTGTTAAATGGACAATGCTGAGACTTTATTTGAATTTTCTAAAGCTTTTGCCATTTTACATTATTTATTCTTTTTATCTCCCCCTTCCCTTTTGTAATGTCTCCCTCTTAGCTCTTAAATCTATCCTTTCATTTGGTCCTCTTCCAAATTCTTGAGTAATTATAAGACAATGTAAATGAGGCAAATATATATTGCTATGGGAGAAGAGATGAAAGAGGCTTACTCTTGTCCTCATCACATGATGATTTTTTTAATTTAATAAACATTTAGGTCATTTGATTTACAGTGAGGGCAAAAGAAGTTATTCTTTTTAGATTGAGTACGTGGGGATTGTATGGGGTCTACTGCTAAACATCATAGGTACTTCAAATCAGTTCCAATCTTTAAAATCCTGTTTTTCCTTCTGGTCTCAACTTCAGTGTTACTTTCTTTTTTTTTTTCCCCTGCTTTTTTTCTCCCCAAATCCTCCCAGCACATAGTTGTGTATTTTTAGTTGTGGGTCCTCCTAGTTGTGGCATGTGGGAAGCTGCCTCAACATGGCCTGATGAGAGGCGCCATGTCTGTGCCCAGTATCCGAACCTGCGAAACCCTGGGCCATTGAAGCAGAGCATGTGAACTTAACCACTCAGCCGTGGGGCCGGCCCCCATCGTTACTTTCTGAGGGAGTTCTTCCCTAACATGCCCATAGTTCCCCTGGATTCTTATGTTGTATCTTTCACTATCTTTCTAACCTGCTGAAAGGTAGGTCTTTGTTAAATAGCAGAACTGTTTCCCCAATACCTAGTGTACAATGGTGTGCTTTCAGACATTTTTTGACAGTGCTCTACACCTTTTTCACGCCCTCAATATATATCTCCAGTCACCTCCCAACTACAGCCAGTCTCCAGTATTTACTCCATCCAAAGCCAATCTGATCCTGTCTCTTCCCTGCCTAATAACCTTCACTGGTTTTGTTTTGTATGTTGGCTACAATTTAAACTTCTTAGCATAGCATAGGAATCTCTTCATCAGTTACAAACCCATCTCTCTAGTCATATCTCCTGGGATTTTTCTCCTTTACACCTGCCTTATATGAGTTTCTTCATCCAGGAGTGTTCTCCCTCTCATATTCACCTTTCATCGTCATCTTTTAAAACAGAGTTTGGGGCCAGCCTGGTGGCGCAGCTGTGAAGTTAGCATGTTCTGCTTGGGCAGCCTGGGGTTCACAAGTTTGGATCCCAGGTGTGGACCTACGCACTGCTTGTCAAGCCATGCTGTGGCAGCATCCCACATATAGAGGAAGATGGGCACGGATGTTAGCTCAGGGCCAGTCTTCCTCAAGAAAAAGGATTGGCAGCAGATGTTAGCTCAGGGTTAATCTTCCTCAAAAAAAATAAATAAAACTAAAAAAAAACAGAGCTTGGATGTCAGCCAGCTTCTAACTTGTAGACAATATAGTGACCACTCACCCTTCTACTACTTCTGCTTTATATTACACAACTATAAATTTTGTCTTCTGTTTAAGTCTGTGAAACTCTTGAGATTAGGAACTATGGATTATTCATTTTTAAGTTTCTGGAACTTTATAGAGAGCTTGGCACATAGTTAGCAATTAATAAAATATTTGTTGGATATAATAAACTCTGCAAATATTTATATTGAAGGTTGACTAGGTAAGTTACTGTGGGAATTCCCACCCTCAAATATCTTAAAAGCCTGTACAGGGGACCATTCAAAAATCTTTGTAGTGGGGCTGGCCTGGTGGTAGCGTAGCGGTTAAGTGCACACATTCTGCTTTGGCAGCCTGGGTTCAGATCCCGGGTACAGATGTGGCACCGCTCGGCAAGCCATGCTGTGGTAGGCTTCCCACATGTAAAGTAGAGGAAGCTGGGCATGGATCTTAGCTCAGGGCCAGTCTTCCTCAGCAAAAAGAGGAGGATTGGCAGCAGTTAGCTCAGGGCTAATCTTCCTCAAAAAAAGAAAAAATCATTTTAGTGACAAGGTTATATGACATTAATCCTTTAACCAAAATACATCAGGATGTTGGGAAGATCACGATACGCAGCTTAATTTTGTTAACGCTACCTGATTTAAGATTTCATTCTACATATACATGAGATATTTCTCAAACATCTTAGTGTCATTATCCTAGTTTTCTTTTAGGTTATGTTCAAGTAGCCAGTAACCACAATGACATAATTTGACTTGATTCAAAGTATCAATCACAATTTTCCATTTTTAAAGGTTAACCCCTTTTTAAAAGTTTTGGACTTTGTTTTTAAGATGATAGCTAATTTGGTGTGTAAAATATGGTCATGCACTACTTAGAGGCTTCTGGCTGTATGACTATTAAGTTAATGTTTTCAGTACTATTTACAGACCTTAAAGCTGCCCTACTCAGTTGGTCTCTTGGTACTCAAACATATTATTAATGATGATGATAGTTAACTTAGGAGTGACTGTCTTCAAAGCTAGTAATGAGCTAGTGAGCCATACTGTTTCTAATGCTGCAACACATACAGGAAAATAATTCTAGCATTCTTAATTTTCCAGCAGATTTAAACCAATAGATTGAGACAAAACCGTTCTTGTCATTTTCACATTAAATTCTTGCCTTTCGTTATTTTGAAAAAGAGCTTCTTAGCAAAATGTCTAAAAGTAGAGCTAGAATGTCTTAAAGCAGAAACCTACCAGTCCTACAGATACAGATGTAGATTGGACTCAAACATCAAGTGTTAGTTGGACTTCAGGTGGTGCCTTTCAAACTTCTTTGACTGTGACCCACATTAAGAAATACGTTTTAACGTTGTGACCTGGTAACACATACAGGCCTCTGTACCAATGAAACCATGTTTCATGAAAAAATACTGCTTGTGATGTGCTGTCATATTTACTATATTTTTTCCAATACTAGTGTTGACCGACTAAATTGATTTTACCACCCTCTAATGACTTGAAAGACATTAGACTCAATGATGTAGGCCCTAAGCCTTGAGATTCTTTGCTCCTGATTTTTCCATCAGTGGCTTCCTATTTTGATTGCATCCCTCAATTATGAAGTTTGTGATTGTATTTAAGAAATGCATAACCTGGGCCAGCCCCATGGCCGAATGGTTGTGTTTGCGCACTCTGCTTAGGCGGCCCAGGGTTTTACCAGTTCGGATCCTGGGCGGGGACATGGCACCACGCCTCAGGCCATGCTGAGGCAGCGTCCCCCATGCCACAACCAGATTCACAACTATAATCTACAGCTGTGTACTAGGGGGCTTTGGGGAGAAGAATTAAAAAAAAAAAAAAAAGGTTGGCAACAGTTGTTAGCTCAAGTGCCAATCTTTACAAAAAAATGTATAACCTAACTGAAACCACAAAACATTTGTGAGTGTGTCTTAGATGACAAATGTGGGCTTTACATTTATAAACCTATCTGGTTGTCTTAATAGCTCTATCAGGATTCTATTAATTTTCTCCATACAGGTGGGAAAACGAGAGGTTAAATTACTAACTCCTTCTAGTTAATGTTCTTCAGCTGATAGTTAGGGAGAAGATTTGAACCCAGATAATCCAATTCTAGAGGCTGTATCCTTAAATGCTACAGTATGCTGCCCAGTATGCTGCCCCTTAATTTAGTGGACTCCTGAATGTGGGAGAGGAGAAAACTTTAAAGTCTAGCAGTAGGCTACAGTTTCTGAATCTCAGCACTATTAGCATTTTGGGCCAGGTAGTTCTTTGTTGTAAGCTGTCCTCTGCATTTTAGGATGTTTAACAGCATCCCTGGCCTTTACCCACTAAATACCAATGGCACCTCCAGTTTTGACAATCAAAGATATCTGGACATTTTGTAATGTTCCCAGAGGGACAAAATCACCCCCCTTCCCAGAACTACAGGCTAAACTATGGTACATCTAGTTAATGAAATACTATGCAGCCACTAAAACTATATTTCAGAAAAATATTTAATGACAAAGGAAAATATTCTAAATTATAGTACAGAATTGAACTGTTTTTTAAGATGCATTTTTTTCATATTTTAATATCTGAAATCTGAGTGCATTTAACAGTGGATACAGTCCTACAATCTTGTCAATCAATTGCCATTCATTCCCTGTTCATGCAAGACTTCAAATATCAGCTTGGAAAAATATCCTAAAAACAATGGTGAAGCATTCTTTTAAAGCCAAGTTACCAAAAGTTTGGGAGAGATGATGTATCAGAGATGTTGGGCAACATAACCAAAGACAATCCAATCATGCTATCTAAAGAATTGGAAAGCTGGGTTAGAAGACTAGCACCATGGCTTTTATTCTGTTATGGATTCTCAGGAATTCCTGCCAATACTTTCAGTGGTGAAAGGTTAAATTGTTTGGAAAAACCCAGACAACTTCTGACTCAAAATGTAGTTAGAAGAGTTAGATTTTGAAAGTGATGCAATTTTAGAAATACCTTTACCAATGTATTTTGCTTATATATTTTTTATGTGTGCACAAAAGCAATGATAAAAAGGTATCTGGGGGCTGGCCCAGTGGCGCACCGGTTATGTGCACACATTCTGCTTTGGCAGCCCAGGGTTCGCCAGTTCGGATCCCGGGTGCAGACATGGCACCGCTTGGCAAGCCATGCTGTGGTAGGCGTCCCACATATAAAGTAGAGGAGGATAGGCACGGATCTTAGCTCAGGGCCAGACTTCCTCAGCAAAGAGAGGAGGATTGGCAGCAGATGTTCCCTCAGGGCTAATCTTCCTAAAAGAAAAAAAAGGGTATCTAGTGAAGACTGACAAAGCTTTTTAACTAAGTATAAAGTATACATTACAGGTGATCTTTCCTTTATGTACATTTTTCTGCACTTTCCAAACTGCACATCTTTTAAGATATATCATTAGTCATTTGCAACTTAAAATGGTTTCTATATCGTTTCACATGAAATTCATAATTTTTTCCAATTTGCTCAAGTCCATTTATTTTAAAAACATCATTTGTTTTTTGCTGTTACTTTATCAAATCATCCCTCTGTTTTAGTTAACCCTGCCTGCTGTCCATGCATGCAAAAACACTTTTCCCGAAATGCATTCTTTTTCAGTGTGGTTTATTAAAAGGAGCGCTGAACTAGATGTCTGGCAACCTGGTCTCCAATCCTGCCTCAGCCTTCTGTGTTGTGTTTCGCTAGTAGTCAGTTGTTTCTACTCTCCATCAAATTGTCCACGCTGATCTTCAATCCCTAATCCCTACCCCTTTCCAATTCTCTTATTCTTGGTAAATCTCACCTCCTACATCACTGAGGACACAGAAGCTATGAGAAAGAACTTCGTCACCCTTCTGCCATAAATTCTGCAAACCTATCTGCCCCTGTTTCTTGTCTCCCCTCCAGTCACTGTCCTGTCCCTTTTATTGAAGGTAGTTGTGGGCTTTTGACTCCATCCCATAATCTCATTCAGTCATTTTGTGGGACCACTGAGTACGTGCAAAATTTAGTTTGTATGTGAAATATTTTACAGAATTTAAGTAATATCTTTGGAATTTATCCTTAATTGCTTATTGTTCAATTGAAAATTGAAAATAAAGAAATAAAACATTACATCAGCAGCATGATTTAGTAGTTATCTAAGATAACTTTTGATGTTTGTTTTATTAAAATTCACTTAGCTGCTAGACAATTATTTACATAAAATATATTGATCTATTGGCAAAAGACAGGTAAAACTTGAAAAATTGTTTTCTTGTTTCTGTAATATGTTTTAACTACCTTGATTATATGAAGTTTCAATAAAAATTTTCACTGTCTCTTTTCTGGCCATTATTGTTACTGCTTTTGATTGTTATTAAAACTAATTTTGTTGTGTAGAAGAATGCAGTGTTAAAAAGTTATCCATGGATTGTCAAATACACTAGGTATATACCAGTGACAGGGCCTGGGACTCTTCACTTTTTTAACAAGCTTTAGGGGGAATTCTAATGCAGAAAATGGCCTTGAGAAACAAAGGACTAAATCTCTGAAGATCCTTACAGTCCTACTAAGTCTTCCTTCTTTTAATCCATAGGTACCACCCTCTCTCTCAAAATGAATTCAGCAGATAAACTCTAATCTACTAACACTTTCTTCTGTATCTTTTTAGTGTTATCAAGGAATTAATATGAACTCATTTGTCATTCTCAGATGTGCCTTAATTTTTTTCCGTATGTCTATATTGTTTCTACACAAGTAGATCATAAGGTTGTTTGCATTTAGGAGGTGGAAAACCTGAGATCTCATTCGGATTTGGAAAATCACTTAATATCTATGATTTCAATTTCCTCCTTTTAAAATGGTGTTGGCAATACCTGTTTTAGCTACTTCACATACTCTATAGATTAGAATGAAAAATTGTGTGTAAATGATACTACAGCTCAAACATTTTGTATGGTCCCAGAATAATTATACAGTGGCAACTCAATACTTCTGGAAAAATGCAACTCCATCAGTTTTTGAAATTAATGAAGTATTTGGTTGTATTTTAGTACAAACATCTAGTTACATTTAAAACAAAAGAATTCCTTCAAAATATTTCTCAATTTTACATCTTTCTTGTCATTTATATTTATACAATAGGCTTTTTGCCTCTCCCCCTTTTTCCCTCCATTTCTTTATACCCCTGAAGTTCTGGAAACTGACCAAAGAGAGATGCTTGTGTGAAATGCTTGTCTTTTCCTTTCCATTTTTAAGGCACCCAAGGACAATTTTACACACTCCCACTTCATGAAGATTATCTCTGAAAATATCCAACATCACCAAGAAATAAGCTGAAAATCATAGGTTTCCTGAAAGGAAGTTCATCCAGCCTTTGTAAAGAGATTACAGTATGTATGTCTTCAATACAGTGGATAGTGCAGATTCCAAAGAAGCAGAAGTCCACATTAAGTGATTAAAGAAAATATCCTTTTCCTATTTCATGAAACTGTTTCAGTAGTATTAAGATTTTACTTAAAAACACTTTTAGTATGTTTCTGAACACTAGCAATAAACATTTCAATAAATGAAATTGAGAAAATAATTTCATTTCTTCTTTTTTTCTTTTTTTTTTTTGAGGAAGATTAGCCCTGAGCTAACTGCTGCCAATCCTCCTCTTTTTGCTGAGGAAGACTGGCCCTGAGCTAAGATCCATGCGCAGCTTCCTCTACTTTACATGTGGGATGCCTACCACAGCATGGCTTGCCAAGTGGTGCCATGTCTGCACCCGGGATCTGAACCAGTGAACCAGGGGCTACCGAAACAGAATGTGGGCACTTAACCGCTGTGCCACCGGGCCAGCCCAATAATTTCATTTAAATAGCATCCATTTAAAAATAGTGTAATGAGGGGTTGACCCGATGGCATAGTGGTTAAGTTCTCACATTCAGCTTCAGTGACCCACGGTTCACAGGTTCGGATCCCCAGTGTGAACCTATGCACTGCTCATTAAGCCATGCTGTGAAGGCATCCCACATACAAAATAGAGGAAGATTGGCATAGATGTTAGCTCAGGGACAATCTTCCTCAAGCAAAAAGAGGAAGATTAGCAACAGAGGTTAGCTCAGGGCCAATCTGCCTCACACACACACACAAATGAAAAAGAAAAAGAAAAAGAACCTAATAGGAATAAATTTAACCAAAAGAATACAAGACTATTACACTGAAAATTACAAAACATTCTTGAAAGAAATTAAAAAAGATGTTCCATCTGCATGAATCAGAAGACTTATTAGATGGCAATACTTTCCAAATTCAACACAGGTCCTACTAAAGTCTCAAGTAGACTTTTTGCAGAAACTAGTGAGCTCATCATAAAATTCATATGGAAATCAAGAGACAAGAATAGCCAAAACAATCTTGAAAAAGAACAAATGTAGAGAATTCACACTTCCCAATTTTAAAGCTTACTACAAAGCTATATTAATCAAGACAGTGTGGGACAGACTAAGATTAAACAGATTAAAGGAAAAGAATTTAGAGTCCAGAAATGAACTGTTAAATTTAAAGTAAATTGATTTTCAAAAAGGGTACCAAGACTTTTCAGTAGAGTAGGATAGCCTTCTCAACAAATGGTGTTGGGACAATTGGATAATCACATGCAAAAGAATGAAGTGAGACTCCTACTTCATACCATATACAAAAATTAACTCAAACTGATCAAAGGCTTAAGTGTAGTAGCTAAAACTATAAAACCCTTAGCAGAAAGCATAGGAGTAAATCTTTGTGACCTTGGATTAGGCAATGGTGTCTTAGATATGACACCCAAAACACAAGCAATACACACACGCACGCACACAAATTAGATAAATTGGACCTCATCAAAATTAAAAACTTTACTGCTTCGAAGGACACCATCAAGAAAGTAAAAAGACAATTCGCAGAATGAGGAAATATTTGTAAATTACATGTCACATAAAGAACAAGTATCCAGAATATATAACAAATTTTAAAAAGACAACCCAATTTTTAAAATGGCTGAAGATTTGAATAGACATTTCTAAGAAGATACACAAATAGCCAAGAAGCACATAAAAAGATGCTCAATCTCATTAGTCGTTAGGGAAATGTACATCAAAATCACAATGAGATACCACTTCGCATCCACTAGGATAGCTAAAACCAAAGACACACAACAACAAGGAAAACTGGAACTCTAGTATATTGCTGGTGGGATTTTAAAATGGTACGGCCACTTTGGAACACAGATTGGCAGTTCCTCAAAATGTTAAACATAGATTTATCACATACCCCAGCAATTCTCTTACCACATCAGATTGGGGTTCTCTTGCCTGCTGCACATAACAAAAGCCTATTATTACAGCATCAACTTTTGGGAAAAGAAATGTAGCTTTATTTTGCAATATCATTCTGCAAGGAGACGGGGCATGTATCCTCAGATCTGTCTCCCTGATTCAGGATTTGGGACGAAATTTAAGAGGTTAGGGAAAACAGGCTGGCACATGGAAATGCTTGCAGCACAAGGTTTGATTGGTGGGCTTTAAGCATTTATAGTAAGGTTCTAAACATGGTGAGGTGGGGAAGGAATTTTAACACCACATCTTCCTGGGTAACAGATCCCTTCCTTCCGATAAAAGTCCAATTTTTAAGTTCTAGTCATGTCCTGGTCCTTTGGTTCTATGAGGAGGAGAATCTTTGGTTCCACCGTCATTGCAGGTCAAGATTTCTTCCGCACATGCTCCAGCTAGCTGACTTTGCACATTTTCTGAAAGACAATTCTTACTCACTCTGTTGATAAGAGATGGGGATCTGTTCCAGCTGGCTCTACTGGACTTGTGGTTACAATTCCAGTCCTAGAGAAATAAAAACATGTCGCCACAAAAACTTGTACACAAATGTTTATATTGCATTATTCATAATAGCTGAAAAATTAAAACATCCTAATGCCCATCAACTGATCATTGGATAACCAAAATGTGACCTACCCATAAAATAGAATATTATACGTGATGCAAGAATTTCAATTCTTCACATAGAACACAGAATTACTATATGATCCAGCAATTCCACTCCTAGGTATATACCCAAGAGAATTAAAAACCTGTGTCCACACAAAAATGAGGTCACAATTGTTCATAGCAGCATTCTTAGGAGCTAAAAAAATGGAAGTAAATATCGACTGATGAATGGACAAACCAAATATGACCTGTCCATACAATGAAATATTATATGGCAATAAAAAGGAAAGAAATACTAATACATGCTACAACATGGATGAACCATGAAAACATACCAAGTGAAAGAAGCTAGTCTTAAAAAGCCAAGTACTCTGATTCTGCTTATATGAAATATCCAGAATAGGCAAATTCCTAGACAGAAAGTAGATTAGTGGTTATCAGGGGTTGGGGAAAGGGAAGAATGGGATATGACCGCTAGTAGGCTTGAGATTTCTTTTGGGAATGATGAACACGTTCTGAACTTAGATACTGGTATTGATTACACAACCTTATGACTATGTTAAAAACTACTGAATTGTACACTTTAAAGTGGTGAGTTTTTGGTATGTGAATTACATTTCAATAAAACTCTTAATATTTTTAAATTATATTTTAAAAAATCAAATGAGATAAGTAGTAAACAGAAAATAGCCACGTAAATCACCTTTTACTAAGCTCTGGTTTGTTTAACCATCACTAAAGTGATTTAAAAGTACTTTAAAAGTAGAAATCTGATTTAACCCTCACTTAAAGTGGCAGTCCATTAGAAGGAGAAATCTAATGGAAATCAAATGATTAGCCCTGGGTGCAGGCAATAAGATAGTGTTAAGTATTATTTAACAATAACAAATATAACTATAGTCTGCCATCAATTTTAAACAATACCAATGGAAAAACACTTGTTAGTCCAAGTCGGTTTCTCAATCTGTTGTCATTTCAAGCCAGATAACTCTCTGTTGTGGGAAGCTGTTCTGTGCATCTTAGGATGTTTAGCTCCATCCCTGGCCTCTACCCACTTGATTTCATTAGCATTCTGTCCACCCTCCCCACCGCTCCCCCAGTTATAACAAACAAAAATGTCTCCAGACACTGCCAAATGTCCTGAGAGGCAAAATCACCAAGGCAGAGAACCACTGATGTAAATTTTGAATAAGTTCGGTGGTTTCTATTAAATTTTAATAACATATGTGTAAGCCTCAGAGTAAAAATAAGTACATTTTTATTATTTATCTTTTAATCAACATTATATTCTATGAGGAAATTGATTCATGTCTCCAACTCCAGTGGTACTATATAAATCCTACCTTTAAACTGTAGACTCAAAATATACAATGATAGGGCCAGCCCTTGGGCGTAGCAGTTAAGTCCTGCATGCTCCGCTTCAGGTTCGTGGTTTCGGTTCCTGGGTGTGGACCTACATTACTGTCAAACCATGCCATGGCGGTGATCCATGTACTGGCATAATTGTTAGCTCAGGGCTGATCTTCCTTAAGCAAAAAAAGAAGATTAGCAACAGATGATAGCTCAGAGTGAATCTTCCTCACCAAAAAAACCACAAACATTTATATATATAGTATGTACCTTGTGTGTGTATATATATATATATATGCTATCTTCACAAACATTTATGTATATAGTATGTACCTTGTGTGTGTATATATATATATATATGCTATCTTCACAAACATTTATATATATAGTATGTACCTTGTGTGTGTATATATATATATATGCTATCTTCACAAACATTTATGTATATAGTATGTACCTTGTGTGTGTATATATATATATATGCTATCTTCACAAACATTTATATATATAGTATGTACCTTGTGTGTGTATATATATATATATGCTATCTTCACAAACATTTATGTATATAGTATGTACCTTGTGTGTGTATATATATATATATGCTATCTTCACAAACATTTATGTATATAGTATGTACCTTGTGTGTGTATATATATATATGCTCCTTACAAACATTTATGTATATAGTATGTACCTTGTGTGTATATATATATATATATGCTATCTTCACAAACATTTATATATATAGTATGTACCTTGTGTGTGTATATATATATATATATATGCTATCTTTGTACAATGTGTATATATATATGTGTATATATATACAACGATAGTACCATGATTGTAAAGATGCCTAAACAGAAGCCGAATAGTTTCAGTGGTATGTACAGTTCTATCATTCCATGTGCAAATCATTCTCTGCACCTTACATAGTTCTCTTTTTTCAAGCATTTCTTCATATTTTCCACTTTTTTTAAAATCATGTAATGAAAAAGTATTAATCTGTTATTTTTCCTTTTTTGAAATGTGATTATTTTATTTAAACTTTTATTTAAAAAATTTTAATGACATAATCACATATTTGAAGACCCAATAAAATATTTTTCAATGTCTACATTTCTGTCTGGTTTATGTTGTTTTTCATTTCATGATTATCAGTAAAAGTAATTTTCTCGTTTAAAGGAAGGTATTAAGAATGATCTATACCAGGTGTCAAATGTGCTAGGTACACCACTGATTTCAGAGAAAGAGAAGGCGCTAACAAAATTGAATGAGCGTGTGCAAGGTATCATAGTAGGTGCTTTATATGCCTTATTTAATCTAACACAACAAACTACCGTTTTTACATATGAGGAAACTAAAGCTTAAGCTTAATCAATGGGTGTTTTTCCTTGAATTCTATTTAAAAGTCTAAATAGCATGAATAATTTGTACTGGCAGATTTTTTGGTATCTTAGTCTTGGGCTGATTATTGCTCTCTCAAAACCAAACAACATAATGACATACTATCGTATAATACAATTAGTAACTTAAACTTGTGCACTCTTGTTAGTTCTTAATTTAATAAGAATTCCTTTCCAGGACAATAGTATACTTCATGGCAAGACTACTGCCTCAAATTATGGAACAATTAGTATATACATATATTTTAAAAGGACCCTTTTTAGACAAAAGTACTTGCTTCTCTAGTAGATGCATAGCCTTGTTCTGTGCATTTATTTAATTGTTCTGTGCGTTGTTAAATGAATAATGTATTAAGTTCGTAGCTTGCCTAGTCAACATGAAGTCTGCTCAAAGAAAAATTGTCCAGAAATGGCTCTATCAGCAAAACCTTGGTGCACAATTTTAACTTGAAAGACAGGTAAATAATAAGAGGAGGTAGAATCATTAAGATAAAGTTCTAGCCTAAAATACAGGACAGGAGAGAAACAAGACTGGCATCTTTTAAAATACTCATAAAATGTTCTCTCATATCTACAGCTGTAAAACTTTTGGAGTGAATTCTATTCCTGTGGTAGAAAGCTAAATACCAGAAGGAAGTATGTGTGGCATTTTGTCTTGGGATCAGAAATTTCTAAGCATGGCCTCAGTAAAACTAACCATATTAAATGCTTCTTTGCCCCAGCCACAAAGTGCATCATACCTAAATACTAAATAGTGTCCTATGCCAAAATTTGCCATCAGTGGATAGTCATTGTTATAAAGTTCTTACATGGAAGCTGCCCCTTTGCCATGATATGAAAACCAACTGAGGAAAAGAATATATGAACTTGAACTTGAGCTTTAAATAATTGGTCTGTTGTTTTAACAACAAAGTAACCTAGCCAGATTAATTCTTGACGCAGTAAAAACAGACAGGGTGTGGCGGCTTTTAGCTAGCTGGGTGTACCTCTGCAATTCAAAAGATGACTAATGAGCTACTGTTTACATTTAAAAGTAGAAAAGTTATCCTTGATGTATACTGTTTCTTTGACTACTGATAATTGAGGCTATTAATGCAAATTATGAACTAAAAAATACACAGTTTAAAAGCAGTAAAAGGTTATTCTTCTCCAACCCCTCCCCTTTACCTCTAAGGTCCTGATATGATAGCAGATGCCTATGATTGCTTTTCCTTGGGTAGTCAACAACTTTGTCTGTCTTCCCTGAGACACTGAATTATAGTGGGAAATATCAACTGCAGTCCCTCAGAGTCCATACCAGATATCTAGCATGCTTTGCAATCAGTTTCTTATTATTCATTGCTTTATAGTTCACTCATTCACTCAACAAATATTTGTCATGGACCAGGCACTCTTACAAGGATAAAGTGACAGGGGAAAAGAGTAATTGTCTATAGGTTGATATGTGGATAAGTAAATTGCAGTACAGATCTTCCTTGACTTACAATGGGGTTACATCCCCGTAAACCCATCGTAAGTCGAAAATGCATTTAGTACATCTGACCTACCAAACATCATAGCTTACCCTCTCCTACCTTAAACATTCTGAGAACACATTAGCCTGCAAGTGGGCAAAAATCATCTAACACAAAGCCTATGTTATAGTAAAGTGTGGAAGATCTCAAGTAATTTATTGAACACTATGTTAAAGTGAAAACAGAATGGTCGTGTGGGTACAGCATGGTTGTAGGTGTATCAGTTGTTTACCCTTCTGATCACGTGGCTGACTGGGAGCTGCAGCTCTCTGCGGCTGCCCAGCATCATGAGAGAGAACCCTACCACATATGGTTAGCCCAGGAAAAGGCTGAAATTCAGAATTTGAAGTACAGTTTCTACTGAATGCGTATCAATTTCACACCATCATAAAGTCAAAACATCATAAGTTGGACCATCGTAAACTGAGATGTCTGTCTACTCTATTTATCAATAATCAAGTACTACCCAGTAGTTAAAAATGCATGAACCAGAGCTACATGTATCCATATGATATCTCAAAAACATATTATTTAAGTAAAAAGTAGAAATATTTGATAATATGCAGTATTAGAAAGAGTGTGAGAAAATGGGCACATTTATTTCAGGGAGTGTAAACATATCACAATCTCAAGGAAGGGCAATTTGGCAATCATTATGATTAATATTAC
Organism: Equus asinus; assembly: GCF_041296235.1. NCBI lineage: Eukaryota > Metazoa > Chordata > Mammalia > Perissodactyla > Equidae > Equus > Equus asinus. Next base: position 30,814,295 of record NC_091801.1, on the reverse strand, counting down.
CATAAAAGTGTCAATTCTAATTTATTCTATAGACATAACTACATGTATGGGAACTAACATGAACAAGAATAGTTATTGCAATATTGTTTGTAGTAGTAAAAGTCGGATTGCTCATTAATAGAGAACAGGTTAAATAAATTATGGTCTATACATCCAATGCATCTGGGACAAAAGAATAAGGAATCATTTTATACATTGTATGAAAATATCTCTAAAATGTATTGTTGAATGAAAAAACAAGGTGCATAAGAGTGTGCTACCATTTAAGTAAAACAAAGAAGAGAGAGACATATATATGTATTTGCTTAATATCCATAGAACATCTCTGGAAGAATAAAGAAGAAACAGGAAACATTGGTTGCTTCCAGGAAGCGAGACTGGGTGTTGCCTGGGCACCTGTGTGGAAAAGAAACTTTTCACTGCATACTCATTTGAATTTGAACCATATCTACTCATAAAAGTAAAAGAGAATTGGAATTTTTTAAAAATAATGTGTGAAAAAAAAGTAAATCACAGAAAATAATATACAGATAACCAAAACACACGCTTGGGAATGAAATACACCAACATCAGATGGCAGGGAGGGAGAGAAGAGAGTTGGGATAAGAGAGGCTGACACAGACAGCCTCTGCTAGATCTGTAATGTTTCTTTTTTAAGAAATCTGAAATACACAGAGCTGTATATTAAGATGTGTTAAAGTTGGGTAATGGATAGCTTGGGTGTAAATTATGTTAATATCTATAGTTTTGTGTTTGAAATATATTTTTAATGAGAAAAAGGTGATCAGATATCTAGGACATAGGAATATATGTTCATATTAATTCATATTAAATATTTACTTGTTGGTATTCCTAGGGATCATAAAAATAAGTAAGAAATGGTTCCTCTCCTCTCTTTTAGGAATTTAATCCTGATTAGGAGAAATAAGAATGTCACTGAACCGACCACAGAGCTGATGGGAAAGCAGGGCACCTCACCTAGTTTGGAGACGCAGCTCTCCCTCCATGTGGAGGGAAGGAGAGAGGTGTGAAGAATTGTCACTTCTCACAGAGCTGAATTTTAGCTGATTTTAACCTCTCACAGAACTGGACAGTAGATGAGGAAGCTGGCCTGCTCACTCTCATTCTTCTCATGATTTCTCATCTGGACCAGAATCATGTCTTATGGCCTACTCTAGTTTAAAATGTCCTCAAGTGGCCTCTTAGGCCTTTCAAATTAAGATCCCATCTACAAGAGGGAGACTTCTGGGAAGACTGAGCTCAAGCTGGCTTTGGATCCTGCCAATGCCTCTCACCAGCTGGATGATCTTAGCAAGCACCTTACTTTCTCTATGCCTCAATTTCTTCATCTCTAAAGTGAAAATCGTAATAGCTACTTGTAAAGATATTATGAAACACCACTGGTAAAGAGCTGAAAACAACACCTGGAAGGTAGAAGTGCTCATTTAATATTGTCTGTTATTGTTAGCTCTAGAAATAACCTTCCCCCTTCCAGCTTTATGCCTTTGCTCAGGCTATTACTTTTCCTAGAATTTTCTCTGCTCACTTTCCTCTCAAAAGGCTACCAATTTTTTAAAATTCTTTTTCCTGGTCTATCCAACTGAGTGTCATTTGTTTGTCCTCTGAACTTTCAGGGAACTACAAACCTTTCTACCCTGCCTTTCTGAAGTTATCTGAGGACTTGTCTTGTTCTCCATTTATATATGAATATATATATATACACACTGATCTAGAAGGAATCTTGCTGAAGGCAGGCCAGGGTGATCAGACATCACCTAGGGTATGGTAAAGGAAATATATATATCTCTCTCCTTCCAGATGTTTTTCTAAGTATATAAATAATATATGATGTCACTAGACATAGATTTTATTACATTTCTTTCAATGACTTTATAGTATTCCATCATATGGAATATGATTATATCCAAGTGGATATAACACAATTTTTTAATTGGTCCATTATGGATAGATATTTAGAATTTTTCAGGTTTGCTCCTACAGTTTACAATCATAAACTGTCATGGGAAGACCTGTTGTTTTTTTCTTTCCTTCCCCTCACTTCACATTAAGTCATGAACAAACTCCCATGCACAATTACAAGGTTGTTCCATATAGTCAGAGGTCTTAGGTAGTGAAAAAACATTGTTACAATTTCCATCTCTGAGAAACCAATGCCTTGGAACACTGTGTAGAAGACATGAATCCTTTTTCAGTCCCTTTCTCCTGAGGACACGGCGTTTGACCACCTTTGGTCTCCCTTTATTTGCTCCCTGGGTCCCTCTAACTCAGCACCCTAGATTCTCTCTTGTTTCTTACTTCTGTTGGAGGAGGTCATCAAGAGGATGTGACCACCAGTTGACCTTGGAGCTGGACCCAGGCAATTAGAGGCTCCTCTCCCCATCCCCTGTCCTTCGAATGTAAGATCCACCCACAGTTCCCTCAGCGGGAAATATTTGAAGGTCATAGCCTTGAGAGTAAGGTGTTGTTGAGACCGCCTGGATGGTACAGGAGACTGAACCCAGTTAAGACCTCTATCTAAACTTTTAAGATTTGGAGAGTGGGTCCAGGTATATACTCATCTTGCAGCTGCCCAAGACAAGCCTCATAAGTAAATTCCCTTGCTTATTAAAGCTGCCACCTACCAATCTGAAGTGGTCTGCCTCTTTCTTTGCTCTCTCCTTGCCCTCTGTGTAAAAGCAAACCAACAGCTTCTGATAAAGTATTTTTTGTAGGCTTAGCTGCTAGGAAAATTTTGTAACAGAAAGTTACTTTTTATTGTTCCCAGCCTTTTTCAATTTTTTTTTCCTTTTCTTAACCTCTTCTTTCATTTCTCTCCCATCCTTCAATTTCAGGCTCTTAAGAAAGGAAATAAGTGCAATCAAAGACTTTAGTAAAATATTTGCATTTTATATCATCTCTTCTATTTTAGTAAGAACCCTGTGTTCTAATAAAGATTTTCAGGAATCTAAGCAACTAGAGAAAATCTTTTGCTCTGAGGAACATTCTTTTTTTTTTTTTTTTCAATTATTTTATTGAGGTCAAAATGGTTTATAACATTGTGTAATTTCAAATATGCATTATTATTTATCAGTTTCTGTATAGACTGCATTGTGCTCACCACCAATCGTCTAATTTTTAGCCATCACCATACAGATGTGCCCCTTTTCTCCTTTTGCTCACACCCCTACCTGCTTCCCCAGGGCTGAGGAACATTCTTATAATCTCAATTTAACAACACACAGACCTACTTGCATGTTTTATCTTATTACTGGGCCATAAACTTTACACATCACCTTACCACTTTGTGTTTCTCCAGGGGCTCCAGACTGTCATGGTGACATCATACTTTGCAGTTATATACATAATAATATCCATATGGCTGGTTGGTGGTGAAGCCTGATTAGAAAGAAGAAATTAAGGCTGGCAGCACTATATCCATCTACCTGATTCTAAACATATTGGCCAGGAAATATACATGTTAAATTACACATTCTTCAGTTTTTTGGGATTTTTTGTTTGTTTATTTTCTTTGTGAGGAAGACTGGCCCTTCCCTAACATCTGTTGCCAATCTTCCTTTTTTTTTGGCTTGAGGAACATTGTTGTTGAGCTAACAACTGTGACAGTCTTCCTCTCTTGTATGTGGGGTGCCATCACAGCATGGCTTGATGAGCAGTGGTAGGTCGACGCCCAGGATGTGAACCCGTGAACGGCAGGCTGCCAAAGCAGAGCACAGCAACTTAACCACTACACCAGGGGGTTGGCCCCATGCATTCTGCAGTTTTAATCAGTCAGCTCTAGATAGTTTAGCTTTTGAAATTGCCAGTATTTCATGGCCCTTTAACAAAGAGTCTCTCTTTGACCAAACTTTAGTCAGGCTCTTCTGAATCCTCTTCCCAACTAGGCCTCAACTTTTGGGCTTCTGTGCTTGTCTCTGCACTGTCCAATTTTATCAAGAATTCTGCTAGGTCAGTTTAGCTAGAAGCCCCCCTTACCCCTTAGTAATTTTCCACCCACTGCCCGACCCCCACTCTACTTGTTGTCCACAAATTTCCAGTTTTCCTTGTGGTATTCAGAGGTGAGCCCAATCTCTCTCCCCTACTGCAAAATCCCATTATAGTAGTTTCTGTACCTATCACAATGGTCCCCAGAATGAAGTCATACTTACCATTTTTTATCAAGTACCACTGAATACTTTTTTAACACCTTCAGCATTGTACTGGGCCCGCTGGTTTTGGTGGTGATCAAGGCTCCAACGCTCGAGGCAACAGTTTGCCCAACATATAGTATGTTTTCTCTCCCCTTCCTTTCTGTCTCCTTTCCTCTCTCTATCGCTCCCTCCCTCCTTACTTTCTGTTTTTTTCTCAGTTTGTCCTTCTCTCCTGTTTCATTCCACCATTTTTCATGAAAGATTTGAGGTGAAAACTTGGTTCTCATTACAATAGCACATCCAGAGTTAAATGTTCTGGTATGCAGTATGAGTTATTTAGATTTGTCTCATGTTATTATATAGACAACCAATTTCTTAAATTTGCCATTCTTAGGGAAACACACAATTCTGCATAACTATGGAATTTTAAGACACTTGAAAAATATCTATATTTTATGTCTCTCTTTTTGGATAACGCCTTCTACTACATTAGGCTATAGATAAGTTCAAATACCTATAACTGCTTTTATTTTTCCAATTGCTTTAATAATTGAGATTTGATAAAATGAATTTAGTTCCCAAATGGTTTTATTATAAATTTTTAAAATAGTATATATAGTATTACCTAATACAATACTGCTTTTTTGTTTGTTTAGTGCACAGAATCTATTTGCCTGTGGAGAAATTTGCTATTTACCCCATGGGCCACTGAGAATGAGCTGCTTCATATAGAGTTTGCCTACTCCTGCCAGTAGCTATTTCAGTAGATGGTCTTAAAGATGAGAGATATGAATAGCATACTGCGTGTTTTTCAAAACAACACCAGGGGTCACTGTAAGCTAGAAACCTTTGAACACGTTTAGAAATGTTGAGTTAATGTTATTCAGATGATTTTAATTTGAATACTTGCCTGTTGGTGAGACCATTTGTTAAATCTCTGGTTTCGTAACAGCCTATGTTATCTTTAATCATCTTTAAACTGTCCAATTTTAGTTCAACAAAAAGAAAATAAAAAGTCTTTCTTTAGGATTTTTAGAAGAAGCACTGTCACAATCAGACCAACAACGACAAAGTATTATACATCCAAGAATGTCGGAAATCCTTTTTTTGCAGTAAAATTAGGTATAATATTGTAGTTCAGTAGAAGCAGCTGAATTCTTGAATATGCAGCATGTAATATAATCTTTCTACCTAAATTTCCATCTGTTAGGAAGAGATGAGATGATTTCTAAGATCCTATTAAGCTCATAGTTTTGCAATGACACAATTAAACTTGAGCTAACTATTGCTTTTAAGTATTCTAATACTATACAGAAGGTCATAGAAATTTTCTCATGTTACTGAAGGGCCATTATGTTTAGGTAGGCCTTGGGGGAAGACAGAATTTGATCTAGGGCTATTTTAGAGATTTAAATCCACCAAAAAAGAGACAGTTCTGGGACTCATGACCATAGAGGACAAAGTTCTTTCCTTGAAAGGAGCCAAATCTTCAGACAGCTTGGGCTTAATGCTTTCCTTCATATCCAATGTTTGCACATAGTCAACTTAATTCAATAGTAGAGAACTCCTTTTCCACCCAACATGAGGTTACTCTACTCTCCAACGCTCCTTCAGACCCCCCCAAGCAAATCAGTGAAATCATGGAATGTTTCTCTATATCAAGGTCTCGAACAAGGGGCTTTAGGGGACTTCCTCAGGTTTCTTTCAACTGTGTCCTCAAACTCCTCCAACCTTAAATCTTCCCTTAAGCCAGACCTACTCCCCAAGACCCTTGCTTTCTGTAAAATGACAAATCACTTTCATTTCACTTCATTGCTAATGTGCGTCTCCTCAGAAAGCCTTTTGCTCCTCCTTCATTACCTTGTTCCCACAGCATGGATTCATGTGTTCAGTGAACAATCACAGAAATTACTGTGTCACTAAGCTATTGTCTGTGCCACTCACCTTACCATTCTCACATTCATTTCCTAGAACAGTAATCTAGTTATTATACACAGGAATATTTTGCATCGCCAGTAAATTTTTAAACTCCCATGAAAAGTGACCAAATCCCTTTCTCTAGTGCAGATCCTCAACAGCCTGGTGTGGAACAACTTTCAATGGATCAGTGACTAAATCTGAAGGACAGAATAAAACAGTGTTCTTTATTTTTACCTCGTGGGACTCCTGTTACCGAACTAAAGCGAGTTCGCTTCCTGGCGAGTTAAAATCAGACTCTCCATCAGAAGTAGCAGTCACACAAAGTAGAGTGTATTTGCAGCAAATAGGAGACCGCACAGAATCATTTACAAAGTCATGGCTTTCCCTGAGCATGAGAAAGCAGGGGCCTTTTATTTCAGATGGAGACAGGTGGGTATTCACTTGTGCAGGCTCAGCTGGCACCTCTTGGCTCATCTGTGCAGGCGCTGCTCTTGCAGTGGGGCTTGGTCTGGGTCAGGGTGGTTGTTGATTGCATCTCCTAATATAATAAAAAAACCAATTTGGAGAGACAGTTAAATGCTTCCAAACCTCCCTTGAGTTCCTCAGGGTAATTAGTCGGTGACACCCCTTTATAGCCTTGTGCATTATTGTATTGATGACAGAATGTCCTACATTTTTTTCAGCACATCTAATTTACTCAGTGTTACTTAAGTCTGGTTATATGCTTCTCTCATGTTAGGTCTCACAATTGCTGAGCAGTTCTTAATTTTTCAAACACATAATGACTCATTAAGTGAATAAAAAGGCTATGTCTGGTGACACATTAATCTATATATAAGTGTTTGACAATAAGTGAAAGAGAATCACTGTCAATCTTACAATGCAGATTTCTTCTTAGTCTTACTCAGTTAAAAAAAAATGGGATGGGGGAGAAGGTTATTGAAAAACTAAAAATTGTCCTTATGAGGATCTGGATTTAATTTTGGGATGTCCACAAATCAGAGAAACACCTACCTCTGGTTTCGTTCCAACTAGAGAAACAATTTTCTTTATCTCTCCTGTCAATAAGTAAATATTTATAGAAAAATAACTAGTGTCTTGATGATTTTATACTGCTTAGCCTTGAGTGTTTTATAAAATCTCACTACCGTCTTCCTTAGAACACAGCCATACCTTATTTGAAAGCTTATCTAACCATTGCATTCTAGCAGGGAATTCCACTGCAATTCCTACATTCCTAATCTATTTTGCAAATCTTATTGGTGAATCCAGAAACAAATTCCTGCAGTTGGAAATTTAGTATATGAAAGGTATGGAGAAACTATTACCTGATGTTGAGACCTTAGGACATTCACATTTATGCTCATCTCTTGCTATCTTCAAGCAGCCTACAGAAGCATTAAAGGTCCAAGTGTACGTAACAAAACCATAGAAGCACTAGGAGAGAAGTATAAAGGAAAAACCAGTCCTGTATGTCTCCTCCACTCAATACTCTACTACAACACTACTTCACTTCTCACACCAGATGTGTGAATTTTCCACAATTCAAGCAACTCTACAACAGCAGCTGGATGTCATATAATTTAACTAAATTATGACACTATCTAACTGGAGATGGCATGCAGATCCTACAAGTTAAGAGTTCAGTCCTACAAGACTGCTATCCCTCCCAATTTCCCCACTCATTCAACACAGATATACAAATGAATCTTCCTAAAGGCCAAGAGAAGTATGAAACATTGAGATGACGTCTACTGTGGTAGTTCTGCAATCAAGAAAAGATATCTGTATCCCCAAGTTTACTGAAACATCATTTACAACAGCCAAGACTTGGAAACAGCCTAAGTGTCCGTTGACAGATGAATGGTTAAAGAAAATGTGGTATATATACACAATGGAATATTATTGTTATAAAAAAGAAAGAAATTTTGCTATTTGTGACAACATGGATGAACTTTGAGAGCATTATGCTAAGTGAAATAACTCAGGCAGAGAATGACAAATATGGTATGATCTCACCTACATGTGGGATCCAAAAAAACTGAACTCATAGATATGGAAAAAATTGGTGGTTGCCAGAGGTGCGAGATGGGAGTGCATGAAACAGGTGAAGGTGGTCAAAAGGTACAAACATCCAGTTATAGGATAAATAAGTTCTGGGGATATAATGAACAATATGGTGGCTACAGTTAACCAGACTGTACTGTATATCTGAACGTTGCTGAGAGAGTAAATGTTAAAAGTTCTCATCACAAGAAAAAAAAATTGTAACTTTGTGAGGTGATGGATGTTGACTAAATTTATTGTGGTAATCATTTTGCAATATATACAAATATCAAATCATCATGCTGTACACCCAGAACTAATACAATGTTATTGTCAATTATATCTCAATAAAACTGGGAGGTGATAAATAAATACTAAGAAAAAGTGTGAAAGGATGACTACTAAACTGCTAATGGTGATTATTGCTCGGGCGTGGAATGAAGCATTTGGGGTTGGACAGAGACTCTTCTCTTCATGAATACTGTTTTGTAGTTTGAAATATGAGCCTGGCACTGTGCCTAAGCTGGGGATAGAGTTTAACGAGGCCATCTCTCCTCCTTTAGCTAGAAGTCAGCTTGCAACCTAAGGGTAAATGTAATGCAACATCATGAGCACCAAGACCATGTGAGATAAGCACCACACTTTGGAGTCCAGACTTAGAAAACTCTTATTACAGTTATTTTTTAAACACTGGTACAAAATTTCTCACTAAATTGACTATAGTGACTCAGATGAAGGTCTTAAGAAGCTTATACTCTACGACAGACACACAAATCCAGAGATCCACAATAAAATAAAAATATTAATCCACAGTAGAATAAATTCAGTATTTATTATTCAAAATAAAGAAGGAAAATGAAGGATAAAGACAATAGGAAGAGTAAATGAGGTTGAAGATTAGACAGAGTACTTTTCAATTTTTAGGTGAAATGGGACAGGGTAGATAAACAGAGTCCCTGTTACTATAGATCTTAGCATTTTATGGAGTCATAAACCCATTCTGGAATTTGTTTCTGATCCAGAAAATTGCACAAAATTCAGCGTTTGTCAGTGGAGAACGAAGGAACTCAGGTTGAGAATCTCTCTCATAGACACTTTCGTCTTTGGTTTCTCTTATTTGTCAAACATATGTAAGGATGGGTTGTGTTATGGGTTTGCTTTCAACTACTGTAAGATCTGTGCTGGGAATGATACAGTAGGGAGCAAGCTCACTTCACAAAAACGATTGCTCTTCTTGATAAGAACCACAATTCTATTTATTAGCAGCCAAATCTAAATGTGAATCAGTATCTTCATCCAAAAGAACCGATCATACTGAGGTTGAAAACTTGCCCTCACCCATTGGATTATTTATGAGTTGTCCCCCTAAAATTCTATGAGTTAGGGGGCAATAAAATTATGAAGAAAAATATGCAAAATTTTCAGTCACAAATTATCATTACCATGAAATTCAAGAATGTGATTTTATTTCATTTGACTTACTATGTGATTGCCATCATGCATATTTCCTCATTCCTGCGAAACTAATTTGAAAAGACACTGTAGACCATTGTGTATTTCATTAAGCTGTAGACAGAGCATACGTTTATTACTGTCTTTGCATGTTCCACACTTCCTTCAGGTAAAAGCTGATCAGAATATGAAAAACACTTGCTTGATTTCCATTTGTTTGGAACCACTGGAAAATAAAAGAGATATGATCATGTAAAAATGAAAATGTAAGAGTGTGTTAGAGAGGACAATAATATTAATTAAATGAAGAAGTCTTTAAATAGAAAAGATATTTAAAACTTTCTCAACACATCAGGGAATAATATGTGTGCAAAATTTGTGGGAATTTGTTACTGCCCAAGGAGAGGTCGTCTGCCTGCTGCAAGACATGCCAAGTGTCAAGAAGCAAGGTGGAAGAGAGAAAGAGTTTTACTATAGCTTGCTAGCAAGGCAGAAGATGGTCAATAATGTTGAAAAGAACCATCTTACAGAACAAAGACTATAGGACAGTTATATAAGAGGCTGGTCTCCAAGTTGGGAAGGCATCTGGTCTCTGGGTGGAGGCATCCATCTGATCTTCAGGTGGGGCAGACTTCTGGTCCTAGTTCCTGATAATCTTTTGTTTTACTGTATATGCATCAGAGACCAGAGCAATGCCCTATACCCAGATCTTTCAGTTGTCTCTCTTTTTTTTTTTTGATGAGGAAGATTGTTGCTGAGCTAATATCTGTGCCAATCTTTCTGTATTTTTTGTGGGATGCCACCACAGCATGGCTTGACAAGCAGTGTTAGGTCTGTGCCCAGGATCTTAACCCACAAACCCCGGGCCGCCAAAGCAGAGCGTGCAAATGTAACCACTACACCACTGGGTCAGCCCCTCAGTTGTCATTGATGACGGCTATCAACATAGACTTTCTGCCCAGGGGTCACCACATTCTTAAGGAACTCAAAAGAAAAAAGTTATTGACTTATCACAGCTGGGAGGGGCCATAAAATCTACAGAGCATGTATATCTCCTGGAGGATGCATATCCAGCTGGGTTAGTTAATCAGAGGTCATTCAAAGTTACAGTATGGTTTCTTTTCTACAATATGGCTTCCCTCATGTCAACCTTGTATTGAGCCAGTATCACTTTTACAGTGTATAAATGTATCAAATCATCACGATGTACACTTTAAATATCTTACAATTTTATTTGTTAATTGTACCTCAGTAAAGCTGAAAAAAATGACTAAAATTATGAGTTAGTACATAAGTTGCCTCAAATTCTTTGTTGGAATAATAGGATGCAAATGAATGAACAAGACAGCCAAAGTCATTATTATTTAATGAATTTCATTAAAGCAAATTATTTAGATAGGTTCTTATAAAAAGGCATTGCTAACATGGGTTCTGTTCAACCTTTTTTTCTCCCTGAAACTCAGCTTTTACAACATTGTATTTCTCATCTTACTAGTGACATATAACCAATGTTTCGTCTTAGAACTCATGAGCATACAATAACCTGCTTCTAATATTTTAATCTATATTTGATGAAACCACTAATCTGGTTGATTTAAAACAGAAAAAGACAGGATTATGGGTTAGGAGACCTTGTAGACATGAAGCTGTTTCAAGCCTAACTGTCAAAAATTGTTACTCTAGTAGTTAAAGGGTTCAAGTGAAGAGGATAGTAGCTGATGCAACTGCTGAAATAAATTTCTTTTTTAAGATTTTATTTTTCTTTTTTCTCCCCAAAGCCCCCCGGTACACAGTTGCATATCTTTAGTTGTGGATCCTTCTAGTTATGGCATGTGGGATGCCACCTCAGCATGACCTGATGAGCGGTGCCATGTCCGCGCCCGGGATCGGAACCGGGGAAACCCTGGGCCGCTAAAGCGGAGTACAAGAACTTCACCACTCGGCCACAGGGCCAGCCCCTGACATAAATTTCTAATTTAATTAATTTAAATTAAGTTTAACAGTGAATACTAGATTCTGTTACTGGAAAATTTTTAAGTTTGTTTGGAACAACTTGGGTATGTAAGTTTACCATTTCAATTATAAATTTTATTAAATCTAGATACAGATTGAATGTACTTTAACTGTAAAACAGTGGGTTTTGAAGATTTAGTTCGAAAAATATATAAGTAAGCTTTTCTATATTAATTACGCATTGAAGTAATATTTTGAATAAAATAAATAAAATATATTAAAATTAATTTCAGCTTTTTAATGTGGCTGCTAAAAAGTTTATGATTGCGTATGTAGTTGGCGTTATCTTTCTACTGGACAGTGATTACTTAGAGCCATGTATAGAAAAGCTTATACTCTTTGCATCTTTTCCTATAGTTTTGGGCATCCTTGAACTAAACAGTTTTAGCTACATTTTAAATGTGAAGGAGGTATAGAGCCTCAACTTTTGTGGATTCTCCTGGGATTTAAAGCATATGTCTTATTATTTGATTTTCATGATTTTGATTAGAACACAAAAATAGATTGAATTCAAAGAACCCCTCATTTTGGTTATATGCTATTAAGTTACTAAGTTGATTGAGGCTTTCCATTTACAGCTCATTGATCTAGTCACCTATAGATCTATCCAGGATGCATTAGAGTTTCCTCCCAAAGGGTCAGAGTAGAGGCACATGCCTACAAAAGAGCAAGAAAAATGTCCACAGCTAAAGTATATATTACTACAATGAAGTGGCTTCAATTGTGATACAGTGATAAAAATCACTGAAAATAGTACCCTTAGGCCAGACTTGATCCCAGATATTCCCTGTTTGGCTTTATTTTTTTAAAGATTAAAAGATTACTATTTTAAAAAAAAGCACTTCTTGGGCCAGCCCCAATGGCCTAGTGATTAGGTTCCATGTGCTCCGCTTCAGCAGCCCGGGTCCCGTTCCCAGGCACAGACCTAAACTACTTGTCAGTTAGTGGCCGTGCTGTGGTGGTGGCTCATACAGAAAAAAAGAGGAGGATTGGCAGTGGATGTTAGCTCAGGGCAAATCTTCTTCAGTGAAAAAAAAAAAAGTGTTCCTAAACTGATATTTGTGCTAAATATATTAACAGAATTATATTGAATATTTAATGTATAAAGTCTATTCACATTAGCAATTTAACACATCCACCAAAATTATGTAATGATTACTTTTGTGTCCATCTGCTAGGCTTAGATGACGTTAACATATTAATTTAAGTTTAATTTCAGAATAGATAATACGCACATTTATGAAAGATCAAGAAATACAAAAAGTATAGTGAAAATCTCTTTTCCAATCCTGTTCTCTATCCACCCACTTCCCACCAGCCCTCCACACACATGTAGAGGACCACATGCTCAGTGTTTTTATTTTTGGTGCATGTGTACACAGTTTCTTTGGCAAATACAGAAAATCCTGATAGTCTTAAATTTCTCTTTTTACATGAAAAGTAGAATATTGGAAACATAGTTATGCCCATTGCTTTTTTTCACTTGACATTATTTCTTCGAGATCTTTTTGTGTCAGTAAATAGATCCCTTCCATTTTCTCTTTTTTACAGCTGTAGAGTTTTCCACTGTGTAGATACACAGTAATTTATCTAACTAATCCTCTGTTGATGGACAGTTGGATTATTTCAGTAACAATTCTAACAATTCTTCAGTGAACAACCTTGTGCACAGTCATTTCACAAGTATATTCACAGAGCTAGAATTACTGTTCAAAAGGTATACTCATTTGTCATTTGGGTAGATATTACCAAAATGCCCTCCAAAATGGAATTTGGACTTTCCCTGGCATTATATAAGAGTGTTTATTTCCCCATTGGTATTTTAAAACTTTTATTTTTTTACATTATCACAACCAGGTTACTAATGTTCATACAGTCAAGATACAAAACATTCCCATCACATCAAAGAGGCTTCATTTTGCCCTTTTATAGCCACCCATTTGCTTTCCACTCAAAAGCCCTCCTTAACCCCTAAAAACCACCAATCTGTTCTCCATTTCTATAATTTTGCCATTTGAAGAATGACATAAAAATGGAATCATGCAATGTGTAATGTTTTGGGATGGTTTCTTTCACCCAACATAATTCTCTGGAAATTCATCTAAGTTGTTGTATGTATCAATAGTCCATTATTTTTATCACTAAAGAGCATTCCATGGAATGGATGAATCACAGTTTGTTTCCCCATTCACTCATTGAAGGACATCTGGGTTGATCCTAGTTTTTGGCTATTATGGGTAAAATTACTCTAAAAATTCATGTACAGGTTTTGTGTGAACATAAATTTTCATATTTCTGGGATAAATGCATACAAGTGCAATTGCTGGGTCAAATGGTAGATGTATATTTAGATTTTTGCTCTGTTTTTTTTATTGAGGAAGATTGTCCCTGAGCTAACATCTGTTGCCAATCTTCCTCTTTTGGCTTGAGGAAGATTATTGCTGAGTTAACATCTGTGCCAGTCTTCCTCTATTTTTTATGTGGGACACCACCACAACATGACTTGATGAGCAGTGCATAGCTCTGTGCCCCGGGATCCAAACCTGTGAACCCTGGGCCACCAAAGTGGAGCACACAAACTTAAATACTGTGCCAGTGGGCTGGTTCCACATGTTTGGATTTTTAAGGAACTGCCAAAATGTTTTCCAGCATGGCTCTACCATTTTTATATTCCCATTAGCAATGTATGAGTGATCTAATTTCTCCACATCCTCATCAACATTTGGTATTGTCACTATTTTTTTCTTATTTTAACCATTCTAAGAGATGTCAATAATATCCCATTTTGGTTTTAATTTCCCTAAAGGCTAATGAAGTTGAACATCTTTTCAGGTGCCATCTGTATATCTCTGGTGAAATGTCTCTTTATGTTTTTTGCTCATTTTCTAATTGGATTTTTTGTTTACTGTTGAGTTTTCAGAGTTCTGTATATATTCTAGATAGTAGCCCTTTGTTGAATATATGGTTTACAAATAATTCCTGAGATCTTCTTTTGTTATAACGTCTTGTGAATTATATTTCTAATCCAGTAGACTGGAGATGAATTAGTGGGAGTAAAAAGCTCAGATTGCATCTCATTATTTGTTAGTAGGTTTTCAGTGCAAAGTCCACTTACTGCTTAACCATCTAAACTGTGAAATTGGATGTTATGACAGAGTATTTCATGTTTTGATTTTTAATCAGTACCCAATATTTAGTTATCATTCTTGGTAATAGTTACAAGTTTGTTTTTAAGTTTCTCTGCAAAAACCTGTCTGATACCTGACATATTAAGGGACTCTGATGCTTTAAGTTATGATAATAGCACTAAATGTGCTGCATTCCTTATTCCATTTAATTCACCCAAACCCTGATAAGGCTATTATTATCTTTATTTTACAGATGAAGTCAAGGCCTAAAAAGGGTAACTAGCCCAGGTTGCACAGCAGCAGAAATAAGATTTAAACCAGATCTGAATTATTCCAGAAACTCTTAGCTACCATTCAATATTGTCTCTTTCATGTCAGGTTTTGTTGGGAAATTGTCTGCCTTTTTAAAAAATCATGTGTTAAAGTTGTTATATGTCTCTTACCTAGAGCAGTCCTGAGAGAACTGCTATCCAAAAAGGTTCTGAATGAATTTCCACTTCTGGGCGTGATGGAATAAGAGGGATTGGATTTGCTCTCAGGCCCACTCTAACAAAGCTTAAAATAAGCCTCAAAAGGATCAAATGGATTTCAAGTAATTTAGCTGTATTTTAGAACAGAAACTCAAACATATTTAAGCAAATTAAAAAAAATCCAACATCCAATAACATAAAATTGATGATACTGGCATGTAATCATAAATTACCAGGCATACAGTTTAACAGTAAAACATATCCCAATACCAAAAGAAAAAAAACCAAAATACATACCCAGAAAAGACACAGCTAATATAATCAGTAGACAAGACTTTAAAATAGCTATTAAAAATATACTTCATACCTCAAGAAGGTTAAAGAAAAGCACAAGCATAAGAAGAGAAATGAAAATTGTAAAAAGATCCAAAGTAAACTTCTTGATGTGACAAATATAACCACCTGAGATGAAAGAAGCACTAGATGAGATTAACAACAGATAAGACACCATAACACTTTAGAAAAAAGACATGAAATTGAAGACAAAGCAATTGAAAATAATCAAAATGAAGTTCAGAGGGAAAATATTTTTAAAAACTGAATAGAGCAACATAATGTGGCTTAAAATACATCACACATATAATTAATCTTAGCAAGGAGGGAGTAGGGGTTCAGACAAAAAGGTTTGAAGAAATAATGGCTGAATATTTATCATGTGAGGGAAACTTTAAATCAACAAATCAAAGCTCAATACACTCCGAGTAAAAGAGAGAGGAAGGTAAATGCAACTAAGCACATCTCAATAAGAAGTAAATGGCAGATTAGCACATGAAAAGAGGCTCATGAGTATTAGTCATTACGGAAATGAAAATTAAAATCATAATGAGAAACCACTCCATATCCACTAAATGCTAAAATTATAAAGACTTCCAATATCAAAATTTGGCAACTGTAACTGTCATATGATGAGGATCAAGGCTGTTCCAGGGAGAGAAGGTCAAGGTGTTCTGACCTACATACTGATCTATATCATCCTCCGGGAAGTATAGGACATGCTGACTTGATTCATATCTAAAGTTATATGACCACATGATAAGCAGACCCCACCTACACTGATACCACTTTAACCACTTTTTTTTACATGATCTTTCCTTTGTTTTGCAATAAATAACCGCATACCTATGCCTTATAAATTGAGCCCTACCCTCAACGCATTGCAGCTCTTCACTGACTACGGATCCTGTCCCCATGCTATTCTCTGAATAAAAGAGCATTACTACCAGACCTTGAGAGTCCAAGAAGTCTTTCTTTCAACTCCTCGGCTCACCGAGCCCACATCATCATACATTTTTGGTAAGAATGTAAAATGGTACAGCCGCTTTGGAAAAAGTTTAACTATCACTTATAAAATTAAATGCTTATCATACAACTTGGTAGTCCCATTCTTGTATTTAGCCAAGAGAAATAAATTCTATGTCCACACAAAGACTAATACAGCAAGTCTTTAAAACAGCTTTATTCACAACAACCAAAAACTAGAAACAACCCAATATCCATCAATAGGTGAGTAGATAAATAAATTATGGTATAGCCATTCAATTGATTTGGTGAAATCAACAGACCAAACTACAGAATCAGGCAACAATGCAGAGGAATCACAAAAACATTATGCTAAATGAAAGAAGTTAGACATTAAAGCACTCCCCTCACACTACTCCTGGCACAGCACAAAAGATTACATACTGTAGGAATCCACTTATGTGAAATTCTAGAAACAGATAAACCATAGTGACAGAAAGCAGATCAGAGGGTTCCGGGGGATGGGAGAGGACTGATCTCAAAGGGGCACAACTGAGCTTTTTGAAGTGATGGAAGTATTTTATATCACAATTCGAGTGGAAATTACACGACGGTATATATTTGTCAACATCAAGTTATAGACTTAAAATGGATGTGTTTCATTTCTTGTAAATGATAGCTGATCAAAGTGAGAGTGAGAGAGGATATTCTGGAAGCTGTGATCAAAATAGTAATAAGGAAAGGCAAAGTGGGAGCCTGAGCTCTGGTAAGAACTGCACACTCTAAAGCACTATTGAGATATTTAGGCTGAGATTGTGAAAACAATTGGTCTGTTTGCAGGGGTGGAGCTGAGTTTGTTAACTCCTAACTCTAACCTTGGGAGAAAAGGGGAGTAAATTTGGCCAGTAAGGCATGGGGCAAAGAAAGAAAAGGGAAAGAGATCCCATGAGCTGTTAGGAGAACTGCAAGTAGATCATGACAATTAAGCAAATTTTTAGAAAGAAGCAAATGCAAATGAAGAGTGGAACTGCTATAACAGAAGGTAGTAAATACTTGGACTGCTCACTCATGGTACAGTTCCTTCAAATGCACTTTTCTGAAAGTATTCACATTCATTTGAACTAAAACATTTGTATTAAACTTTAAAAATAATGTTTGAGGTAAACACATTGCCTTTCTTAAGACACTCTAGTTAGTCAGTGATTTAAGGATTAATTTAGCATTCCATTTCTTAGATAAAACTGTTATGGCCCAAGGGGGGGTCATCTGCCCACCGCAAGAAACGCCAATACTTGAGAGGCAAGGTGGTAAGAGAGAAACAGTTTTATTGCAGCTTGCTACCAAGGGAGAAGACGACCAACTAAAAAGAACCATCTTACAGAACAAAGGCTACAGGCCGGTTATATAGGGGCTGTTTTCTGGGTGTGGGTAGACATCTGATCTTGGGGTGGGGCAGACATCTGGTCTTAGTTCCTGACAATCTTTTGTTTTACTGTATATGTGTCAGAGGCAGGAGCAATGCCCTATACCCAGATCTTTCAGTTGTCATTAATGATGGCTGTCAGCATAGACTCTCTGCCTGGGGGTCATCACATTCCTAAGAAACTCAGAAGGACAAAGTTATCGACTTATCGCAGCTGGGAGGGGCCATAAAATCTAGAGCATGTGTTAGTGCCTACAAACATAGGTTCCCTTTTGGCCACTGGAACGCCCAGCATATAGCCAGGAAAGGGTTTTTATTTTGCATGCTATCAGCCAGAAGACGAGAGTGAGCCCTCAAATTCATTTCATTTTGTCTAGTCTCCCTGAAAGAGTGGAGGTCAGGGATTTTAAAGGTTTGTGAGGAATGTGGCTGCTTGTGGATGGGGGTGCAAGTCAGTGGCCTTGCTGGTTGGAGCTTTCCCACCAGCCTACGTTGGCCCTTGGAAGGCTGTTTGCAGGGAGGAGGAGGAGATGATAAGGATTCCAGGTGGGTGACTGGTTGTTTGTCTCCATGGCAGATAGTGGATTCTGGAGCCAGGGAGCCAGGGAGTAAGGAGGGAAGGAGTGCTTTGGTTTTAATCCCACATATGCTGAATTTAACGTAGGGGAACTGATACCAGGGCCAGCATCACATGTATATTTCCTGGAGGGTGCATATCCGGCTGGGTTAGTTAATCAGAGGTCATTCAAAGTTACAATATAGTTTCTTTTCTACAATATGGCTTCCCTTATGTCAACCCTGTGCTGAGCCAGTATCAAAACCAGATAGGATTCCTTTGGGGAACAGTCAATAAACTAAGAATAATTCTAAGAGTAGCCACTTTTGACAAATTAGAAATCTCACTCACAACAGTTTATTCTTCTGAAATAACCCCCTTCTTTAGAACTCTCCTTAGTTTTAGTGTGCAAAGAAGTTTCCAAATCAGACATGCTTACTTATATTTACAGCTACCCATATCTACCCAGACATACTGAAAGGTTAAGAAGTCACACAGCACAGGATAACCACAGCAACTTGAAGTAATTTCAAATATTTTTTAAAGTATATAATACAATCACAAAAAGTTTATTTCAATTGTCAAAATTCTTATAATTTCTCAAGTGCAAAGATACTTTAGCACATTCTACTAAAGGCTGTTCCTTTATAAGAAGGAAAATTTCACTTTGGTCTACTTCCCAGGTTTATACAAAGACCATGCAAAGTGAATTTTATTTTGAAAACGTTTTTGGTTAGAGTGTGCTTTGATCAAAAGCTTAGTCAGTTAGCTTTCAAAGAATAGTTTTGGTTGAAAATTATCTAATTTGCAGTTAAATAAAATAATCTATAAGGAAAATGTTTTAAAACTATTTATATTTTTTCAAATTCATTTGATTTAATAGCAAACTAAATGTTTAAAAAACGACCATGTCACCCAGGGAAGTCCTTAAAACATTTTCCACATCTAATGCTTTGTTTTTAAGTTGTGCTTGCTTATAGAAACCAGAGCAGAACAATGTCAGGTGGCCAAACGGCAGAACCGGTCCAAACCAGAAAGGTCCAAGATGGCATGGGGTGCCACGCACAAAAAGAAATATGTGCAAAAGGTGCCCTGTGCAAGAAGGGAAGGTCTGCACGTGCCCCAAATGCCTGCACCCTGAGGGATGACTGGGAGACACCCCCCCCTTCACGTCACATAAGAAGCCTGCTCACCTTCCCTTCAGGGAGAAGATGTTGTAGGGCAGGAGCTCTGCCTCCACCGCTCGGTGATCAATGAATAACGTTTCTGCTCTGCTATTCTGAACCCCGTCTTGTTCTGTTGGTGTCTGAGCGGCTCCCAGTAAAAGGACCCACTTGTGGGTCACTGGTCCCTTAGGGCTAGGTAACGACAAAACTATTCTCACTTTTCACGCTGTCAAAAAATAAATTCAGTAATTTTTGTTTAGTATTTGAAATACAAAGCAATTGGAAAAAATATTTCAGTTATATTTTAAAAATCTGATCTCACTCACCTTTTCCTGGTAGATATAAAGAGGCGGAAGAAAGCAAATACTGTAGAAATGTTACTGTAAACTCATAGATCTTTAAATTCCCTTTGGGGTATTTATGCATACACTCCATCTCTAGCCATCTAATTAAATATAAAAGAAGACAAAAGAGCCTTTGGTTGTCAGGTAAGAGTTACTTCTGTCCCTGAGGAGATGGGATATAGATTTATTCCAGGAGATCACCTTACCTTGTGACGCTTTGTGAAACGGTTTCATCAAGTTCTCTGCTCAAGTAGATGAGATTGATTCATTGACTCAGTTAATCATTCTTGAGTCCCTCCTGTGTTCCAGGCAGTACAAGGCACTGGAAATGTAAAAAGAAACTCGATCAGACCAGGTTTTGTCCTCAAAGAATTTACGCTCTTGTAGAAATGAGTGATAAGTAAACTGTAGGGGCAAAATTATAATTCAGTAGGGTCAAAGTGCTACAATGTGCAATCCACACTGGATAGCCATGCCATCTCAGGAGGGACACTGACTTGGACACTGATTTTGAGATAAAACAAAGGGTAGGGGCGGGTGTCAGAGAAGGGATTTGGAAAGGTATGCTGCAGGAGTAGTCCTCTAAATACATTGAGATGTAAGTCAGAGAATCTGGCTTATAAGGAAGAAAGCGCTGTCCACTATCCCCACCCTAAGGGCCAGTGTTTGCAAAAACTCAACGCTAGAAAGAGAAAGAGGATAAAGTTTCATTGGAGTTGGGAGATTTGAGAGTTAAGGGTGTAGTGTACACAGCATAAGATTAAGGGAGAAGAAGTAAATTGAGTCAAGATGTGAAGTTAAAGCTAAAGGTGCTGAATTTTACTAGGATGCGCCATTGAAGATTTTTTTTAACTGGTTGAGGATGTAATCATATTAGTACTTTAGGAAGATCATTCCCCATCCCTCGTCTTCAGACAGAGTTTGAGTTAGAGGGGAGGCTAGAACAATGAGAACTTATAATGTGGAAGAATTCCAAGATGAGGTCCTATAAGTGTATGGCTAATACAGAGAGGAGATAAAGGCCACTGAATAGTTCAACCCCAGGGTCTCAAAGGCTATTGTGTGAATGGATGAATCATCCCTTTCACAATAAATCCACCCAGAATAATAGCAGGAGTTGGGAAGGAAAAAAAGATTGTGAGTCAAAGTCTACAATTAATAATAATTACAACAGCTAATAAGGATTGAGCCATTTTTATATGCCTGGCACTGCGGTAAGAATTTTATAAAGATTACATTTTCTAATTCCCAGAACACTCCACGGATTGTAGGCAGTAATCAGAAGACCTATACTTGGCAGTAAAACTAGGAGTAGTGAGGTGGCTAGAGATTTAAGAGACTTTCTTGGATGTAACATATATTTTCTTTTTGAGTTCATAACAGTTTACATCATTGTGAAATTTCAGTTGTACAGTATTTCTTGTCTGTCACCACATAAGTGCTCCCCCACCGCCCTTCCCCTGGTAACCACTGAACTGTTTTCTTTGTCCATGTGTTTGCTCATATTTCACATCGTAGTGAAATCATATGGTGTTTGTCTTTCTTAGTCTGACTTATTTCACTTGGCATAATACCCTCCAGGTCCATCCACATTGTTGCAAATCGGATGATTTTTTTCTTTTTTTTACGGCCGAGTAGTATTCCATTGTATATATATACCATGTCTTTATCCAGTCATCAGTCAATGGGCCCTTGGCTTGTTTCCATGTCTTGGCTATTGTGAATAGTGCTACAATGAACATAGGGGTACATACATTAATATCTTCTTTTAGGTTTGTTAATAGTTGCTTCATGTACTTTGGTGCTCCTGTGTTGGGTGCATAGATATTTATAAGTGTTATATCTTTTTGGTAGAATGCCCATTTGGTCATTATATACTCCCCCTCTTTGTCTCTCTTTACCTGTCTTATCTTGAAGTCTACTTTGTCTGATATAAGTATTGCAACACCTGCTTTCTTTTGTTTGCCATTAGCTTGGAGTATTGTCTTCCATCCCTTCACTCTGAGCCTTTGTTTGTCATTGGAGCTGAGATGTGTTTCCTGGAGGCAGCATATTTTTGAGTCTTGTTCTTTAATCCATCTCGCCATTCTGTCTTTTTATTGGAGAGTTCAATCCATTTATGTTTAGGGTGATTATCGATATATGAGGGCTTAATGCTGTCATTTTATCACTCATTTTCTGGTTCTCCTGAATTTCCTTTGTTTCTCATCCTTTGTATTTTGGTCTACCAATTGAGTTGTATAGTTTTTTATGTTGTGTTTCTTTGTTTTCTCCTTACTTATTATTTCTGCTTTTTTGTTTAGTGGTTACCATGAAGTTTGTATTCAAAATCTCATAGATAAGACAGTCCATTTTCTGATGGCCTCTTATTTCCTTAGACTTAACTGATTCAGTCCCTTTACTCTTCCCCTCCTAAGTTGTTTTTCTTACATCTTATTCCATCTTGTGTTGCGAGTTTGTGGTTAAAATGACAAGATTATCTTTGTTTTTGGTGGTTTCCTTCCCTTTATCTTTAGTGCTATACTCGAGTATTTGCTAACCTGTTCTGATGTATAGCTACAATTTTCTGATTTTGTCTACCTATTTACCTCCTTACTCCATGCTTTATAATCTCTTTCTCCCCCCTCCCCCCGCTTTTTTTTTCAGGTGTGAGGGCCTTCTTGAGGATTTCTTGTAGGGAGAGTGTCATGGCTACAAACTCCCTTAGCTTTTGTTTATCTAGGAATGTTTTTATTTCTCCATCATATCTGAAGGATATTTTTTCTGTATAGAGTATTTTTGGCTGAAAGTTTTTGTCCTTCAAAGATATGAATATGTCATTCTAGTCTCTCCTAGCCTGTAAGGTTTCTGCAGAGAAATTACCTGAAGGCCTCATAGGGATTCCTTTGTATGTTGTTTTCTTCTGCCTTGCTGCCCTTAGTATTCTTTCTTTGCCATTCACTTTTGCCAGTTTCACTACCATCTGCCTTGGAGTAGATCTTTTTACACTTACATATTTAGGAGTTCTGGTAGCTTCTTCCACGTGAATTTCCATCTGTTTTCCTAGGTTTGGGAAGTTCTCTGCTATTATTTCTTTGAACAAACTGTTCCATTCTTCTTCTCTTCTCCCTCTTGAATACCTGTAATTCTTATGTTGCATTTCCTAAATGAGTCAGATATTTCTCAGAGACTTTCTTCATTTCTTTTTGGTCTTAGTTCTCTCTCTTCCTTTATCTGGAGCATTTCAACATGTGTAGCTTCAATTATGCTGTTACACTCTTCTATGATGTCTGCTCAAGCATTCAGGGAATCCATGTTTTGTTTTATTTCTTCCATTGTGTCTTTCATCTCTAGTGTTTCTGATTGATTCTTCTTTATAATTTCAACCTCTTTTGTGAAGTAGCTCCTGAACTCATTGAATTATTTCTCTACCTTCTCTTTTAACTCATTGAGTTTTTTGATGATAGCTATTTTAAATTCTTTGTCATTTAGATTACATATTTCTGTGTCCTCAGGACTGATTTCTGGGTACTTGTCATTTTCTCTCTGGTCTGAAGAGTTAATATAATTTTGGATACTGATAGAGGGTGTGGCTCTGTTTTTGCACATCGTGGTATTATCTGTTCACAGT
Source organism: Equus asinus (assembly GCF_041296235.1). NCBI lineage: Eukaryota > Metazoa > Chordata > Mammalia > Perissodactyla > Equidae > Equus > Equus asinus. The sequence goes on along the minus strand of NC_091801.1, from coordinate 30,790,720 downwards.
TACTGCCTATCACCACTGAATGGTGGTCAAGAGTCACGTATTCTGAGTCCACTGCCTTCAACCGAGATCCCAGGCTCTGGAGCCAGTGCTGGCCTTGTGAGGGGTACAGTCACTTTCTTCTGTGTGCTCTTGGGGTTTTCCCACTCTGCTCTTGCTATCTGCTCTCATAGGGTGTTGGCTTGATGGAGTCATCCCCTGGGATAGCTTTCACCCCAAGAGAGAGCTTCCCTCTAGACTGCAAATGCCCTTGGGGATCTTTGATGTTCCCACAAACCAATGTCCCCCTCCCACTTCCTTCCCTCTTGGAGGCTGCCCACAGTCCCAGATCGCAGTCTTTTGGGGAGGGAATGAAGTTATCTCTTACCCTGTTCCACCTCCTCTGCAGGGGGCTCCAGTCTCTCCACCCTCTGTTGTATGGCTGCATGGGTCTCTCAGATATCTTTTGTGCTGTGTTTGGATGTTCTCTGTTGGAGTATGAACGTATTTTTTGTTGTATGGTGGAGGGAGGAGATTATTGGGAGAACTCACTCTACCATGATGCTGACATCACTTCATCAAGACTTTCTTGCGTGTGGGAGCAGTTAATGATCTGGAAGCAATTTAGTAAAGTGACACCACTTTCTGACCCTGTGAAGTCTGGGATATGGAATGATGAGAGGGCTATGGGGGAAGTTATGTCCTCAGAAGAGAGGCAAAGACATACAAGAAATCTTTGAAAACTCAGTTGTGGATGAGAGTTAGTTTGCCATAATGTAAAATGACCAGGGAGATAGGTTCAGACATAGAATGGAAAAGTTTGAGAAGATGATAAACAGAAGAGATTTGAATCAGGGAAAAGGAAGCACAGAGACATAGGGAGTAGGACTGAAGGTGAGTGGACAACCGCAGAGGACCTGAAGATGTCCAATGGAAACATATCTAGCATCCAATAATATTGAACGAAACTGAATTATCATATATCCAGACAATCCTTGTGTGTTTAAGGGCTAATTCACAAAAGCTGCAAATGTTTTGTTGCAGTTTTTTGTTGGTTTGTGATTTTTATTATTGCTGCCCACTTCATCTTTCTCCCACTAAACCCTGACTTATGATCATGACCTGGATGCTCACTAATCTTCTAGTGTGATCAAGACACCGAGTAGGGTACCATATTCATGGTAGACACTTAATGTCTCTGTTATGGAAAGCAGTGGGTTGTGTCAGAAAAAGTGTGGAGTTTGGATCCAAAACCTGTCTCCTCTATGATGTAAACTTGTGCAAATGATTAACACTTTCAAATCATTTTCCATCTATAAAAGGGGATGAAAAGGTCTATCTCATATTGTTGTGTACTAATTGAAATAATGTTTATAAGGTTAATCTCTGGACAGGATAGGTATTCAATAAATGTCAGCTATCATTAATCATCCCTCTAAAAATGTTTCTTGAAAGGAGGAGCCATATTTTCATTCATTTATCACTCATTTAACTAACATTTGACGTGCATTCTGTTAACAAAGTGAATTTCAAATTTATTTCTTTCTCTCCATCTATTTTTTCAGAATCATTTTCTTTGATCTGTAGTTTTAAAATATAAATTTTCTTGTAGGATTTCCCACAAGACATTTAACTCTTTGCCTATTTCCTCTTGGTGTAATTTAACTATTCCCTATAACCTGGAAGTTAGGTAGAATGTGATTAGATTAAGCTTTAATTATTTTTGACAGGAATACTTCATAGGTAATACTGTGTGCTTCCTATTGCGCGATATCAGGAGGCACATAATGTCAAATGGTCCAATTAGTAACGATGTTAAGTTTGATAACTTTGTTGAGATCATGATAAAGACATCTTTCCTTTTTAAGGGTATCTTTTTTCTCTTTGCAATTAGTAAGTAATTGGAGGGGGGTGATATTTTGATACCTTGTGACTATCCTGGTTCGCAATAACAATTCATGATTACAGAATGCCACTGATAATCCTTATCTCAATCAAGATTTTTACTGGATCTTGTGAAAGTGTTGATTGTTTAAGTTCACTATTTCTTTTATATTCGTTAGTTCACATTCTTCTGTTAAAAAAAAGGAGGGGGCCAGCCCAGTGGCGCAGCAGTTAAGTTTGCACATTCCACTTCTCGGCGGCCCGGGTTTGCCGGTTTGGATCCTGGGTGCGGACATGGCACCGGTTGGCAAGTGCTATGCTGTGATAGGCGTCCCACATATAAAGTGGAGGAATATGGGCATGGATGTTAGCTCAGGGCTGGTCTTCCTCAACAAAAAGAGGAGGATAGGCAGTAGTTAACTCAGGACTGATCTTCCTCAAAAAAAAAAAAATAAATAAAAATAAAAAATTTAAAAATTAAAAAAAACCGAGTCTTTCCATATTAACTGAGGAAGAATTACATTTCCATCTAAAAAATGGACAATATATCTTTAGTTCTTTCTCTTTAATTACCAATTTTCAGAGTAAGAAGTTAAGTGCATCTAGTGGCTTCTAACGGTAACACATACCTTTTTTTCCTTTCTCACTCTCTTTTTCATTTCACAAAAGTCAAGGCTATTATTTATTCAGCATTTGGCAATCAAAGCTATTATTCTTTTTGATGTTCAAAATATCACCAATTTGGACTGTGACTACCCCTTCAAGATACTTCCTGTACCCTATTGATTTGGCTGATCAGATGTAGAATCAATCATTTCTCCAACGATCTCTGGTTCATTTTAATGGCCAATGGTGTTTGAGAAGCAAGGACTAATATTTAAATGTGCTTGTTGCTACTGGGATAGCACTTCTTCAACGCCCTTCCAGTGGAAAGTGAAAAAGTACACATAACATTAACATATATTTATTTGTTTTAACTACAATACACGTAACTATAATTATGTATCCATTTTATTATATATATATTAAAAACAGATATATTTAAACAAAATATTTCAAATTTACAGGAAAGTTGTGAGAAGACAAAGGCCTTCCATATATCCTTTATCCAGAGTCCCCAATAGTTAACAGGTCGTACATTTTTCTTACTTCTTTCTCTTTCTTTCTTTATATATTTATAGGTTTTTCCTGACTTACGCGAAAGTAAATTGCACTTGATGCTCATTATGCTTAACACTTCTACAAACAAAACCTTTTTCCTACAAAACCACCATACAACCATCAAAATTAGGAAATCATCTTTGATATAATATCATCATCTACTATGTATATTGATATTCCTGATTCATATTTAATGTTTCTTTTTGTTTTCCTCTGGCTAATTCAGTCTTGTTTTGTGAATCAATCTAAAACAAAATTTTTAAAAAGTATTTGAATTCAGCCCACTTGTTTTTTTTTCCCATGACACATCTTTGGTTTCAGATCTCTCATATTGTTTCTGGTTATATTTATTTATGTATTATGTTATTATGTGATTTTCATTGTGTGGTATACTTTCTCTTCTTTGAAAATTATTTTACTTTTACATTTTTTCTTTTGCTATTTAGGAAGGCTTCTATTTTTATCTTAGTGGTTACCTTTGGCTGGTAACTTTTGTGTTCTATTCTTAGTCTCCTTTTTCCTTTTGTTATTTGATTTGATAAATTTAAATGATATTGTTTGACTTCCAACTATTACCTATGCTGCAATCACATTCTCTATCCCTTTTTCTCTTGTATCTATTTTTTTAAGTTGTGCTATTTCTGCTTTGTTACAGCATTTAACGTTTACCCATGATTTTTCTCTTTATCTCACCTTTGTTAACTCTTAAATCTACTTTTGCTAAAGTTCCCCGCTTATCTTGGGTACAAGAAACTTGATCTCCTCTACATTTAAGGATGGGCTTGTGCATTCAATAGACTCTGAATTCAAGCATGGTAAGCACTAATTTTCTACTGGCTTGATAGTTGAAGGACAGCTTTTTGGAAATAAAATCCCTATTTCATACTTTCAATTCTTGAGTTTCTCAAAAATACTGTTCTGCTATTTCCTTGCTGTGTTTGTTGCTGTCTAGAAGTCTGTTGCCAACCTGATTTATTTTTTTTCTTGTTATTTCCATTAAGAAATGTCTCAGAGCTGATTAATACATTTTTGCCAGGAACATCTTGGGCCTTTCAATCTGTAGATTTAAGTTTTCTTTATGTCAGGGAAATTTTCTTGAATTATGTTTTTAAATATCAGTTCTATTTCAGTTTTGTTTTCCTTCTTCAAGACCTCAAATAGGTAAATATTAGATCTTTACCTGTCTTCTGTATATACAATTTACTCTTTGATGTTTTCCACCTCTTTTTTTATTTTTTACTTTTGGCTCTTTTAATTTCTATGCTGTCTATCCCTATTGTAAACTCAGCCATATCTATCTTCACTTGGGCACTTGTAATTTAGTCTTCCTTCTGAGATTAATTTCCTTTTGCTTCAACTTATTTCCTGAGTTTGGTCAACTCTTACTTCACATCTTCCTTCTGTTTGTGCATTTCTATTCTGATTTTTTTATTTTGAATTCTGGATTTACGGTATTATTTCATATATTCAGTGCTTGTTTAATTATATTTAATTTCTGTTTAAGTGTTATGTTTCATTTTTCATTTGCCTTGAGCTTTTTATAGAAGGGGAGAGTGTTTTCTTCAGCTGAAAAGATCTGATTCTCATTTTCTGTTTCCTTCTTTTAAAGTCTTTGTGTGGATGATATGTTTGTATTTTTGGTATTGGATTTTCCTGAATAAACATCAGCAGATAATCTTACAAAGTGCAGATTGGACAGTTTAAGGAGTTTGCCTGCTTGGTTTCTGTTTTTAGTTTCAAGAGTGCAATCTTTTGTCTCAACAGTTAGATAAAATTTTTTAAAAATATCTCTTGTGATTTGTCTTCTTTTGATTCTTTGCTTGTCTTGTTTAGCCTTTTATCATCTGCCACTTTTGTCTTCCTTTAAACACGGCATCTCCAAAGGATATCTCATTCCAAGAGGCATCACTGAACACCAAAGTGGTGCTCTCTCCAAACTGCTGCCACTGATCTCATGAACTTTCCAAGTTCTTTCCTTTCTACATTCTGGTAAATAATCTTCTGACCCAACAGATCAGACCTATCCTCACTATATCTTCACTCATATTAAGATGGAGAATCCTTACCTGATTGTGCTCTAGTGTGGTCCAGAGAATCAAGTCTGCTACTCAGATGTTTTTTCATGGATATAAAGCTTATAACGTCCTCTGCCTCTTGGGTAAGCTATAAGCTGGGTTTGGATGGTTTTTATTTTTCCTCTTTGTTTTAAGGGGACAATGTGTGGATGAACCTAAGTTTGGGTGGCCATCATATCTTATGTGATGCCAGAATTACATTTCTTTTTTAATTAAAAAATAGAGAGAAATTAAACTTTATTTCTGCTTGAAATATGGATTGACATTCTGTTGTATTACCATCACATTTTATAGGTAAGAAAACAGAATCTCAGAGAGATCAATGTGCCTAAAGTAACAGACTTGCTTAGGGACTGGGCTGAATAAAATAATCATCTCTTTGAAAAACATATAGGTTAGTCTAGTTCACTGGCCCTTAAACTTTTTAGTCTCAGGGTCCTTTTGCACCGCTAAAAATTATTGAGTACTCCAAAAGAACTTCTGTTTATATGGGTTCTATTTATCAATATTTACCATATTAGATATTAAAATGTTTCAATTTAGAAATTTTTATTTATGGATTCCCTTAAAAATTAATAAACCCATTATGTGTTAACATAAATAACATTCTAAATGAAAAATAGCTATTCCCAAAGCAAACAAACAAAAATATTTAGTGAAAGAGTGGTATTGCTTCATTGTTTGCAAACCTTTATCAAGACTGGATAAATATAAGACAATTGCCTTTTCGTATATGCTTCTGTAAATCAACCAGTTACAATATGTCATTTTGTTTGAACTATATGAAGAAAATATAGCCATAAGTATGTAGTTGGAAAAGGGAGAAGTATTTTACTTGCCTTTGCAGATAATAATGGATATTCTTCTTTGGTGCTCCCTCCAAACTTACCAAGTGGTAGTTTCTTAAGGATTGGTGGCAATGTAGAATCTCAAACTATACCAATACATCTCTGTACTTTGTCATAATAAAATCCGTTGGTCTAGCATTTTGAGTGGATCTTTTACCTATACACATTTTGTTACATCATACATCAATCACTTGAAAAACATCAGTTTACTGAATTATGTAGGACTTCTAAATGTTGACATTTCATCATACCATATTTTTTAAAAAAGACTAACAGTTTTTAATATGATCACTGTGCTGTGAGGGTTAGCTCCAGCACGCTTAGAGTTAGCCTGAGATGTTTTGTTGTAATGGTATTGACCTCTAGTCCACGCACGAAATATAGTGATTAATTGTTTAATGGTGCTTTGTAACGATGGGTCTGAGGTGGTTTTCAGGATGGTTGCTATCAGACTGTCAGCACTGTATACTGATAATTGTGAGACTGATGCTTTGTACCTGATTTCAGTGAGATCCCCAGGTCAGGGAAGATCTGACACTGAGGCTGTACATGGAGCAATAGTGTGCTTACATCAGCAGTAGAGTATGAGAAGTCTTGGCTGAAACTCCAGGTTAGGCTCCCTGATTTTGAGGTGTTCTGTGCATACACTAATGGTTCCTGATCCAAGGATGAAAGTGCTGTCCTTATTTGTAGATGTTGTGATTGTCTACTTCAGACAACCTAAGAAAATCAACTGAAACAAAAAGCTATATTCAAAGTAAAGAGATTTCAGCAAGGCAGCAAAATAAATGATTGCATTTATTATTGCAATAATTTATTGCAATCATTACTATTTCAATAAAAACTGATAGTTTTCTTACACCCTGGCAGTATCAGTTAGGAATATAATAGAAAAAAAGGACCTGCCCACAGAATATTCTTCAGCACCCCAAGATCAATCTTTCAAGGGAGGTGAGAATTTTATATAAAGGAAATCATAAAATTTTAGTGCTGGTTAGAAAAAATATTGCATAAATAGTAAGATATGCTACATCCTTGAATGTAAAAAGTAAACATTATTTAGATATAAATTTTACCTAAATTAACTTATACATTTGATTGATTAAATGTATCCAAAACCCTCCAAAACTTATTTTATGGATGTGGCAAGATGGAAGGGACATTCCAGGTAGAGAAAATAACTAGTGCAAAGTCCTTCAATTGAGAATCTGTTTAGTGTACTCAAGGAATAGAAATAGGCTAGAAATGTTGGAAGTGGTGAAGGATGGGAAAAGATCAAAGAGACAGACAGAAGCCAGACAATGTAGGGCTTTTTGAGCTGGATACATAGTTTAGATTTTATTCTAAGTACCACAGGGAGCCCCAGAAGAATAGCATGATTATGAATTATATTTTAAAATTTTACCCTGGCTGTTGGTTGAAGAATGGATAGCTGAGAAACAAAAGTAGGAATGGGTAGCTCAGCTATTAAACCCATTAGGTAGTCAAGGCAAGAGACATGGTGACTTGGATTAAGGGTGGAGACATAAACAAGTGGACGGATTAGGCATATGCTTTTGAGGATGACTCAATGAAACTTTCTGAGAGAAGGGATATATGGGGAAAAGGAAGGGGGAAAAAGAAATCAAGGATGACTCCTAAGTTTTTGGTCCAAGCATTTAAATGAAATGTGATGCTATTTACGGAGTTGAGGATGATTGTGGAAGGAGCATGTTTTGGTAGGAAAATAGTGATGTTTTGGACATGCTAAGTTTGCCATACCAGTTAGGTAGGCCAGTAGAAATGTCAAGTGGTTGGTTGGTCATGTTTGTCTGAAATTCAGGGGAGAAATTCAATGCCAGAGATATAAATACAGGAGTTATCGATAAAAATTAAAACCATATGACTGGATGAGAAAAACTAGGGGAAGTTGTAGATAGAGAAGAGAAGGGAGACAAGGACAGAACCCCAGATCTCAGAGACTTAACACAATAGAAGTTTATTTCTTACTCATGCTCCACTGCTCAGCTGGGAGGCATCAGGCTCAATGCATTGTAGTTAGTCGGGGATCTAGGCTGGCTGAGCAACTACCATCTTCAGCATTGCCTGTTATCATACCAGAGAGCAAGAGCTATGCACATCATTTTTGCTCTTATCTCATTAGGCAGAAAACATCACCTGAAGGAGCCAGGAAGTATGAACCTGTCATACATATAGAGAGTGTAGAGCTGGAAATATTTTGCAAACGTGTTTGACTACTACAAAGGGTTTCATTTGTGATGCCCATCATTGTTTCTTTTCTCTCAATTGAAGACTGAGGCAAAGTCATTTGCTCTGAGTAAAAGGGAGTCGTTTGAAGAGAAAGAATTAGGTAAGATGTTATTTTGCTGAGTGTTAAAGTGATTGTTACTAAATAAAAGTAATTGTTGAGTGCCCATGTAGGGTTTGTAGTCAGAAACGTAAGATGACATTCATTAGCACAATTATGGTTTCATCTCTATCAACCTTTAGCTGCTTAGGTGAAGATTCTGAGTAGGCAGATATTTAGGTTTGACCAGTGTTGAGGTTTGACTACATAAAAATGATGAAGGAAGTGGGGCACAGAAGTTAAAGTCACTTGCAAAAGAGTAGTTATAATGATGATGGACCCTGGTTGAAACAGGTGGAGTGACCCAGTTATCCTTAAGTAGTAAGTTCTTCTTTTGTGAAATAAAGAATTGTTCTGTAATATTAATGACAATTTGTCTAATTTGTCAGTAATAGAGGACATTTATTGATTGTCTTCCCAAAATGTCTCCTGTCTCTAGGGATGGTCAACTCCTTCTTTGGAAATTGCACTCCCACCTCCAGTCACTTGATCCAAATGGGAGTTCTATCTTCTACACATTAGCATTCACAATTGGGTAGACTTCTTAGTTGAGCTTGGTTAATCTCAACTATTCACATTCTGGCCACAGTGATTGGTCCAGCAAAGGCAAGATACCCCAAACCAGGCCTATCAAAAGTCCTTTCCTGAGATCCTTCTACTCGGATGTTAGGTTGGAAGATCTTTCTCCTCACTGATAATGAGATTAACAGGATGTGAAAACAGTGCTATTCACAGATAGTTCATTGCCTTGTGGAGAAACAGGTCTGCGAGAACATATTTGACAGAAGAGGTGAAAGGAGGGCTAACAGATTCTCACCCTCACCAAATCCATGTCCTGCTTGGCCCTGTGGCCACTGTCGCCTCTGCAATTCTCATGCTGTGTTTGTGTGCCCCAATAAATTCCCCTTTTTTTGTTTAACTGACTTTGAGTTGCATTTCTTTCCTTTGTAACCAAAGAGTCTAACTAATATGGTTGATAAGTAAATTTGGATTTTTTTTTAATTTTTAGGTTTTATAAAGAGTGGTATATAATAATTTTAATTATGTAGTTAAATTCTAAGTGTATGGTTCTTAATGGTTCATCTTCTGCTCTGTGTCAGCTTTGCTAAAAATAGGGGAAGAGGGAAGTGTGGCAGAAGAAAATTTTTCCTATATTTTCATTCCCCTAAAATTTTTCCTACTTGGAAAAACTCCCACAATTTAGAAAATAGAAATAGGAAGATGTTTATAATGATAGAGATGGCACATAAAGGTAAAAGATGAGTTGCTTCTGCAAATCATAGAAATAAGAAATAAAATTATCATCTAAGAGTTAAGCTATAAAATTAACATAATAGGGCTCAGAGCAGAACCATGGAAAGCAATTGCAAAGAGACAAAATGATTCTTGGCCTATAAAACTTTTAAAAATACTAATGTTTAAATTTTTTTAAAATATTTTAAAACATACATAACAGTAGAGAGAAAAATACAATGTGTACCTGTACATTCATGACCCAGAATCAACAGTTATCAAAATTTCACACTCATTTGCTTCATCTAGCTCTTTTTTTTTTTTTTTCCACTGCTGAAAAAGTTTAAAGTACATCCTAATGTTATGGCACTATACTGCTACATACCTCAATATGCATCTCTAAAAATTACAGACATTTTCTTACTTATTTAGTGATTAATGTCAGATTACACTCTTAGCAACCCTGAAAAGTAAAGAATTTTATTCCTGTTTTTATAGATTAGGAAAGAGGCTGAGAGAATTCTTTCTGTTAGCTCCTCCACAGATATTTATTGATCATAGGAATGTCCTAATTCTAGAACTGTGGGTTGGAGTATGCCCTGATAAGACAAACAAGGCTCCTGTCCTAAAGGGGGGACAGAAAACACACAAACACAAATAAACAATGAAAAGCTAACTACTGGATGTGAAAAGTGGCATTAGAGGATTGAACAGTGTCGTGGGATGGGGTAGAGGACAAGTCTCCTTTAGGTCTTCTTGAGGAAAATGGCACTTGAGATGAGAACTGCAGCGTGAAAATTAACTAGATATTCAGAAATACGAGGAAAATCATTCCAGGCAGAGAGAACCGCAGCTGCAAGGCCGTTAGGTGGGAAAGGGCTTATTAAATAGTGACTGAGGTCCAGAGAGGGGCTCAGAATGCCCAGAGCTCAGTCACGGGAAGGCTGGTAGGAGAGAGGTCAGCGAGGGAGGCAGCATATGCACCCAGAGCCCTCTGTGGACTTAGGAAGAGTTTGTCTCCAAGAAGGGAGCAAGGATTTTATTCTGGGAGAAATAGAAATCTGTTGGAGAAATTTAAACGGGAGGAGTGACAGTGTCTAATTTATACTTTTGAAAGGTTGCTCCAGCAGGGATATGGAGAAGGGGTCAGACTGGGGTACTGGTAGAGCAAGGAGGCTCAGCTGGAGTTGTCTATAGGCGTCCAGAGAAGGGACGTGGAGAGCAGAAGGTAGACCCAGGATGTGCTCCTGAGCTCGGAGGGGCAGTTTGCTGACGGGTTTGATGTGGAGTGGGATGGCCCAAAGCCCCCAGCCTAAGAGGTAGAGCGGGATTTTGAACTAGGGCTGTGCCTCCCAGTGTTCCAGTGAGGGTTAAGAACTTCATTTTGACCTGGATAACCTGGGTTTGATCCCTGCTTCTGCTCCTGACATTGTCTCCTCAACAAAATGAGGTAATACAGAACCTACTTCACGAGGTTGGTGGGAGGAATACATCAGTTGGTATATGATCTTTCATAATGGACCAATACATTTAGAATTAATGTAATTGGTGATTGGTTGAAGGATACTAATGCTTTCCCTCCGAAGAATGACATTGTGTTTAAATAGCTTTTGAGAGAGCAGATCCCTGCACATAGCAGGATGCCCTCACATCAGGTCACCAGCATATCTCATTTATTTATTAGGGTTCTTTACGTGAACCTAGAAAAAAGTATTTTTGGTGACAACTCTGTGGGAAAATATTGATTTTGGATTAATACTTTACAGAAAGTAGTCTTAAAAACAATACAAAATAAATGTATTATTTTAAATTTAGAAGATAGAAAATATGAAATGCATTTTATTTTCATGTTTCTGGATCTTAGTTTTAAGCTCTAGGTAATTCAGACCAATCTCAAAAATCAGTTGTGTGTTAAAAGTGACTGAATGTTGAATGACTGTTTAAGAGACCAGACGTCATATTCGTGTTAGGCACAAGCCTCAAAACAGACATTAACTCATTTTATACCTTAATACTATAGGTCTTTGGCTGTTTCCAAGCAATATGCAGTATTTGGATAAGGGGTGTTGAATTTAGGCAGTTATTTACATGTTATGTCACATCCTGTCAAACATCCAGATGTCTGTAAGCAAACTGATATCTAAGGGAATTATTCTGTTTTTATTTAAATATTTGGCACCATGTAGTCTCAACCTGGCAGTCTCCCAAAAGACCTGCCTTCTTTCAGAATTTTATGCTCCATATTTTGTCGACTTACAACAGCAGTTGATAAGATATGTCAGTCACTCTCTTTGTTCCTGGAGTTACAGAGAGCTCCTGAAAGTGACATTTGTTCTGATGTAATATAAGACTTTCAAACATCTCAAGAGACCAGTGATAGCTAACATGATTCAATTTATAGTTCCATCATGTCATGGAGCTACATATTTTTGAGAAGAAAAGGTTTAAAGAATATACTCCACCAAAGTTTGTAAATAAAATCCTAATAGGTGGATGCATTATTTCCCATAAGGGTTGTAGTCACACTAAGTAAATAAAATGATCCTAACTCTACAATCCTTAGATGAAATTAGTTTACCACTTTTAAAGATATTAACATTTTCTCACTGTGGTGTGAGAAGAGGGAGATTGGTGTAGCCACAATTTATCATTTTTTCTAAAAAAGTCTTGAAAATTGTTGTATATAAATCCCTGTGGGCATTAAATTCTTCTCAGTGCTACTTATATACCGAAGAGTCTCGTGGTTGTGAGGTAGAAACATAAAATGCTTTTTTGCCCGATACCTGTTTCCCAAATGGGTGAAATTAAACCCACTTTTCCCACTAGGAAGTGGCTGCCCCAATGCCACCTTGGCCATAATCCACGTCTTAGAATTCAATGTCAGATATTAGAACACTCATTCCAGTAGGTAAGGTTCAAACTTGTTCTTTCTTTTCTTTTCTTTTTTTTTTTTCAACTTCCAAAGCCCTCCTCCTCCAGGGCACACCAAAACAGTGGGTAATTTACTTCTTTCCATTCCCTTGGGAAGATGAAAAAGGGAGGGAAAATGTTTAAAGACATACCTGGTGAGGGCAGTTTGTTTCCCACCATTTGGTTCGTGGTAACTGCTGTTGGAATTCATTCTCTGTGGGTCCAGTTAGGTGATGTGATGCACCAACCTGTCCTCATGGTGCTGGATCCTTCCCTCCAATTTTCCTGGGCTCTGCGGTCCTTGACAGCTTTGTTCTGATCTTCTGGGGACATCACACTGAGTTCTCACATGTACCAGGTGGTCCTGGCAAGTCTATAGCTGGGAAATATTTACTTTTCTGAGACTAATTCTTAAAACAAAAGGCACTTGGGGATCTAGTCCATATCTTCCAGGAACTAGAAAGGGGATGGCTGGCAGTCCTCCACCACCTCATCTCTCTTGATTTTCTCTTTCACTGCTGCACTAGCCCAGCGGAACTTCCCCAAGTCCATGGTAAGCAGACATCCTATCAGAGAACAAAATGCTGGTCTCCTTTTCTAGCATAAGCCTTCAGTCTTTACAACTGCCTCCCTGAAGCCCCACTCCATTTGGCTAAAGGGAGGGAAGCCCTCTCTGAGGGATGAGCAAGAACCGCTTTTCTTCAGAAACATGGCTGTCCCTAATGCTGGTCTCCCTTTCTGTAGACAGGGGATAGCAGGAGGGGGTTATGTGAGAGATTGGTTGGTGGTTGAATCTATTCTCTGACCATCTCGGTAAGCAAAGAGAGGCAACGACTGGCCTAGGCAATGGTCTGAACAGAGAATGTGGGGCTTTAGCAGCAATTCCAGAGCAACGACAGCTCAGATTCCTGTTACCATAGTTAGCTTTACGGTGACTGCTTGGTATGGATCTGGGTTGCTCAAGCCTACATGTGGCATAATATAAGGAATGTGCTTAGGTGGCCCAGAGCATCTGGCTTGCTACATCAAATCCTATTTAGGTTGAGGTGGCACATAAATGATTCAATGCTTTATTTTCACTATGTACTCTTAAATTGATGGAAATACAACAAAAATTATTATGGCTAACAATAGCGCTATTCTCCCTGTCAGTACTAAGTGATTACATAGAAACCAAAATGCAAATAAGCACAGATACTGCCGCAGAGAGATATAATCATTTTCCTGACCTTTTAACTTTGTTTACAGCACGTACACAATTATTCTAAAAATATCATTTTCTCTTGCATTTGCAGAGCTAAAATTTTGTCCCCCAAAAGAACAATGTGTCATTCTGCTGTTGGTGGACTAGAAAAGCTCTCGCAGCCTCGTCTCTTCTGTGCATCGGTGGATAGATGTGGAGTCAAGGCTCTTTAGTGCAGAGTCCCGCACTTCCTCAGCTGTGTGGGGAGAGCCTGACAATGTGTCAGATGTCAGAAGATAATTTGTCAAAGGAGAACCTGCTTTCTTCTAGCTTAACCTCTTACTGAATTGTTTATCTATGCCAGTGATGTATGTGAATTGACTCAGTCAGAAAAGAAAAGTTTCTATGTAAGTGATTAATTAAAAAACCCAAAACTTTTATTAACAGATAACCAAATTGTTTGAAATAACATTTGCTTACCTGAAAGCTTCGTCTCCCAAAACCTCAAGGTTTTTTTTTTAGTAGACTTTTAATTTTGGAATAGATTTATAGAAAAATTCCAGAAAAACATGTGAAGATGGTACAGAGAACTCTCATTTACCCCACATCCAGTTTCCCCTATTATTAACGTCTTACGTTAGTATGGTAGATTTGTTATAATTAATTAACCAACATTGAGACGTTAATCTTAACTGAAGTTCATATGTTATTCAGATTTACTTAGTTCTTTTTTTCTCTTTTCCTTTTCCTCTTCCAGGATCCCATCCAGGACATAACATTACATTTAGTTGTCATGTCTCTGACATGTCTCCATCACGACTTCTTTGTTTCTGATGATCTTGACAATTTTAAGGAGTACTGATCAGGTGTTTTGTAGAATGGCCCTCAGTTGGGATTTGTCTGATGTTTTTCTCTTGATTAGAATGGAGTTATGCGTTTTGGGGAAGACTGTAAAGGTAAAGTGCCATGTTTATCATATATATCAAGGGCACATACCACCCGCATGACTCCTCCTGTAAATGCTAACCTTGAATAATTGCTTGAGGTATATTTGTCAGGTTTCTCCACTGTAAGGTTCCTCTTTTCCCCCCTTTCATTACTATATTCCTTTCAAGTTATTATGCACAGCCCTCACTTAAAGAGTGGGGACTTCTACTTTACCACCTTGAAGGCAGTGTATCTACATGAGTTATTTGGAATTCATTTGCACAGGAGATTTGTTTTTTCTCCATTTTTTAATTCAGTCATTTATTTATATCAGTATGGACTCACGGATATTTATTTTATGATCCGATACTACTTTATTTAGTTGTTCAAGTTGTTCCAGCTTTGACCATTAGGAACTCTTTCAGCTGACTCCTGTGTCACTTTGACATACCTTCATCACTGTGTCTGTGTTTGTATTTCTTACTTTCTGGCACTACAAGACAAGCCTGTCTCATCTTGTATATTCCTTGTCCCAACCCTATGATTAGCCATTTCTCTAAGGAACCCTGGCTCGTTTATTGCAGAGTGGTGTTAGAAATCAAGATCTGAGTGATAGATATGCTCCTTGCTGCTGGGGTTTGTTGCTTCTAGGTCTTTCAAGCTGACAGATCTAGGAAACATATGCGTGTATACTAACCTGTGTATATACATATCTACAAATGTTTCTCTATATATCTATATATAAATATTTCTATATATCTGTATTGTATTAAACTAAAAATGAGTTCATATTGATTTCTTCAACATGATCCATTTTAGCTTCCTCCCATTGCTTATCTGTAACCTCCCACTCCAACAGTGAGAGCCTGGCTCCCGCCATCCACCACCCATTTACTTACTTGCTTAATTCCTATATAAATGCATAGCATTATTAAAAATGTTAATTTGTACCTTAAAAATCTCAAGTTTTAAAAAAGAAAACTATTTCCTTTTGGTGATTCCACAATTGCAGAGTTTGCATTTGACACTGCTGGCATCAGAAAGGACAAGTACCATGGCCATCCCGTGGCCAAGCAGTTAAGTTCATGCATTCCGCTTCCGTGGCCCAGAGTTTCACTGGTTTGGATCCTGGGCATGGACAATGCACCGCTCATCTGGCCATGCTGAGGCGGCATCCCACATGCCACAAGTGGAAGGACCCACAACTAAAAATGTACACAACTGTGTACGAGGGGGTGCTTTGGGGAGAAAAAGGAAAAATAAAATCTTTTAAAAAAAAGAAGGACAAGTACCTCTGTGCTGGGGTAGAGTAGAGCAGCCTTTGGCCATAGTGGGGGAATTGGGGCATTTTCAAATCTCAGGTTATTTTATAAAAAAGGATTTAAGTAGTGAGCAGAGGCAGAGGGATATGCTCTTCCACAACAAATGAGAGTAGGAGTGGGGAGGGAAAGGTGGGCCTGAAGAGCCAAATCATCACAGAAAGAGTGTTTGGAGGAAAATCTCAGCAATGGAGAGGACCGTCAGTATTGTTATACTGCTCGGGATCATCCGGATGCCCTGGTCTCTCCATGTACTCCACTGGGGGAGCTTGCCCAAAGGTCCCCAACAGAAAGCTAGCAGACAAACTTAAAATGCTCGTGGCACAAGTTTATTTGATAAGGTTGAAATACAGCAAAAAGTAAGGGGAAGAGGAGGAAGGAGCACATTACCACACTTAGGGGAGGGTGCCTGCCATGGCTTCAAGAACTTGCACCCTGAATGCAGGGCATGCATATGCTATCTGTCCCTCTACCTCAATAGCCTTTCCGTTCTGGGTGTGGTCATGATGACTGCAGCTGGGGTTCAAGCAAGGGGCTTGTGGACAGAAGGGATCCAGGGTCAATGACACATACTTGCTATAACAGAGAGATGGAACTACAAGTACCCCTGACTAGAGCTGTGGCTTGCCAACTATCCTGATGACCAGCCCCAGTTTCTCCTTTTTTCTTTGGTAGAGGACACACTGGCTGAATGGTGTCACCACTGGGTGGCTCACTTAAGACCTCCTGAATATTGAGTCTTTCAATTTCTTCCTATGTTCACACAAATGCCCTACTTACTTCACTGTGGAATATACCTTATGGATTACTGACTTATTTACATTCTATGCTTAACCCATCTCTTAAGTTTCATCCATCCCATTTTTTTGTGTCTTCTATAGCAGAATTGAATACAAAATACAACCTCACATAGACAAAGAAAATGTAGTTAGATTAGAAGCCACAAGTACAACTAGGTTTCCCTTTCAGGAAATGGGAGCTCAAGTAATATTGGATAGATTAATTGAGAAGTTGGAAATATCAGATATGCTTCCAAATGAGGATATGGTATTTAATTCAAAGACTACATATTGGTCAATTTACTCTGAAGAGCCAGAAGTTTATCCAGAATAATCTTCTATTTTTCTTTCACAAAATTTGCAAAAGACTTCAAAAGGCTTTTCTCTAGGGAGTCCTTTAGAAAGGAGGAGCTGACTACTGTCAGGTGGATTGCTGGCTCCCTGTTGTAAAGAGGTCTGAGATATTTTACCATCTGTCTTTAAGAGAAATAATTTCACAAGAGCACGACTATCTTGATCCTGAAGATACTGTTGTCAATTGTTACAACTCAACTCCATTTAGTATCTTCCTGACCTTTGTGATATAAAAAATGCCAATCTCTTGTATGGTCAAAGTTATGTGGAGGCTTACTAAGATGTTATCAATTCTGCCCCATGGTAGGAGTAGGGCAATAAGAGCTGGCCTTATGAAGGTCATGTTAGAACTAGGTCTTGAAAAATGTGGTAGAACTTTGACAGAGAATATGGAGAATAGCATGCTAAAAAAGGTGGCAGGCTGAGCACAAGAAAGAAAGTCTGGTACATGAAACCAGATGGTTTTGACAAATGCTGCTGCAATGCAGGGAATAAAGTCCAGGTGTTCTATATGGTTAGAAGCCCAGCCTGTCATCTGGGCCCAGTCAGAAGCAGAGGTTCATGCTGGCCTGGTGGCATAGTGGTTAAGTTCACTCACTCTGCTTTGGCAGACCAGGGTTTGCAGGTTCAGATCCTGGGTGCAGACCTAGCACCACTTGTCAAGGCATGCTGTGGTGGCATCCCACATAAAATAGCGGAAGATTGGCAACAGATGTTAGCTCATGGCCAAGCTTCCTAACACACACACAAAACCCAACAACAAAACAACAGCAACAGCAAAGAAGCAGAGGTTCATATATAGTTTTCTAGGTTTTTGTCCCCAAGAGTTCATAACAGTTTGTCCCCCAGACTTCAAAACACTGCAAAGTTATGCTGTTATCCTCAGGTGTGAGAAGAGCATGTGCATATTATCCTTTAAGGTGTGTTGCAAACATCTGTGGGGAAGAGAAACTCTAGAGTTGGATATGGGTAGCCAATGCTACAAACCCAGACCAAAAGGTGTCAAAAATTTGCGGATTGTTAGGGACAGTTCTAGGAGCTTCACACATTCTACTATCTCGTATATTCTTCACAACAACCGCATATCTTACGTATGTACTATTATTTCCATTTTATAGGTGGTGAAACAGAAACCTAGGGAGGATAACTCATTCACCCAAGGTCACATAGCAAGTAGGAAGTGGGGTCTGGATTTAAAGCTCAACTATGATTATATTCTTTTGACCTCATTTAAAAAAATTTTCAAATTATTCCAGAAATGTTCACAGTGTGAAAACCGAGAATGCTCAAAATAGCAATATGGTGCCCGAGGTCCAATAGCTAACAAATAAATGAATGTTGAGCAAGTGAATGACTGAATAACTGAATGAACGAATGCAAGAGGCTCTCATTGAAAGGAAGAGCCTCTTAGCTCTGTACGGTTGGGAGCATTAGAGGGCACAGGAGGGAAAAAAGGAAGAAAAACTCTTTATTTTTACATCCCTAGGAGGCTACAGAAAAAGCACCACAAATTTTTTAAAAATCTGTATAAAATCTAATGAGAGACAAATCACCATGAGCTTGGAGATTTTTTGGTTTCAGGTACAAAAAGAAATGTAAATGTATGTCGTCAGAGGCCAGAACCACCTTCAAAGGCCATTGACCATTACATTTGATTTTTCTTTCCCATATTTCGGCTCTCTCTGGAAATCTATTTTTAGTAGTCTACATAGTTTGAAATTGTCAATGCCTTTTTCTGTCCTGCAGAGTCTTGGGCCTTTGGGAACACGCGTTTTGATGAGGAGGAAGAACTAGCTGTAGCCCTATGCCTTAACTATTTATTTAGTGACTATTCATAACAGAAGTACATTGAAAACATGGTGGATGATATTCCTTACACAAAGACCATTGGGAAGATGACCACACTTAAAGTGGTCCCTAACTGTCAACTCAGGAGTCACATGAACTCACAACTCAGAAACAGTGGGAAGATAATAGGAAGAACATTTATAGTCCTTGCTCTTTGCAGGGGATCAGAATTTGCCATCCCAAAATGTATCTCTTTGGCTTGATTATTTTTAAGAAAAAAAGACTCGGGAAGAAATTTTGACCTTCCTCCTAACTGCCTAAAAGGATTTAAGATAGAAAGCCTGTTCCAGGAAGGAGCCATCACCTTGGATAACTATAATGATAGGCAGGAAGGAAACTAGCAAGGATCATTTAGTCCTCCCCATGTTCACTTGTCTTTGCAAGGTACGGAAAACATTTGTTTACCCAACGTTTGCTTTTCCATCTCTATGTGAATTGCCTTTCTCCTATCTGAAGTCCCAAACCACTACCCCCAACATCTTCCTTTGTCTTTAACTGAAGATGGTATTTAAGGTGGTGGCTTTGACCATCTTAATGAGTTACTCGGTTTTCCTGGGTTTCTTCCATGTGTACATCTCATTAAACTTCAATTTTCTCCTGTTATTCTGTCTCATGTCAACTTAATCCTTAGACCAGCCAGGAGAACCTAGAGGGTTGAGGAATATTTCTTCCTCCCCTACACCTTCTTATAGCCTTTTTCAATATTTGGTGAATATTTTTATATTAATTTTTTTTTCTTGTTTCAGTAAACCTATAAACCTATTAAGTTTAACAGGAATTATATTGATCATATTTAAAAGTTTTTTTTATATTTTATGATGTTTTGATACCTTAAAAATCTTGCTTGCCCTAGAGATACTGCCTCTTCTCAGGCCAGCCAATTCTTAGAAAGAACAAAGTCTCAGCAGGGAGCCCACCTTCCATTTGAAACCAATGTATCCTGAGTCTATACTCCTAGCCACCTCCTTTTTCTAATTCTCACACATCAAGCTAATATTTCCCCTTCTCTAAAGCATCCCAAGACCAGGTACCAGACAACTAGAGACCACCCCTGTAGCCCAAAGCCTGCCAGAATCATTAAAATGAGCCAGTCCTAAACTGTTGACTCTGCCTTGCCTTGTCTTTCCCACAGAGACCCCAGTAAAGGCTCTCACCTAGGCTTTCCCCTGCCTCCTGCTTCTACGCCTATCAGAAATGGGTGCTTCCCTGTGGCCTTGAGTGGCATGGCATGCCACTCTTCTCTTGGGAAAGGTAAATAATAAACTCTTCTTTCAAAGCCATTGACCTCTCCATACTATCTCTCAGTCACTTTCAAAAATTTAATCCCACAGGTACAAATGAGACAGGAATGTGTTTGGAAAGCTGTGATGTGTTTGCATATAGACCTTAGTGGTTTAATATACATGCATAAATATATGAATCAGAGCTTACCCATATTTTATTTTAAAATTTGGGAGAATTTAGCTACACTGTCAAAGAAGGAAACAGTGCAAAAAGTACAAGACAGCAATGGGGGTTGAGCCACTGAGGGTCAGCCAGAGTCGTTACTCTGACAAGTCATGCCTCAGCTGGACCCACAGGCTTCAGTGTGGACATTGTGGGCAGCCAGATGCTGGTGCTGTGGACAAGCAGGATCCTTAACAGGGTGCACTGATTGGGGTTGCAGAGTCTACCTTAGGGGAGCATCTGAGTTCTGCTGTCCCCATGGACAGCAGGCCAGCTACATAGAGAACTAACTTACAAACAAATGCTGGCAACATTTGTGACAGTGGTGGTTGAGAAGTAGTGAGGATTCTTAGAAAGATTAGGAGATTCTCTCCTGCTGGTGAAACAGACAAGAAGTGGACAGCCACAGTACTTTGGGCATTGAAGGACATATGACCTTAGTTTTAATAAGAGAATAGTAAGGCTGGGAAATTTTGGTTAATAAGGAAAGACCATGCTCTGAGCAATAATCACAAAGTAGAAAGTCCTTAAGGAACAGAGGTAAAATTTCCTTGAGATTAGAAATATCAATTTTATGAATCATCTTGGCTTGAAAGTTACTAAAATGCATTCCTCTTAAGAATAAGGGGATTCTGGGGCTGGCCCAGTGGCATAGTGGTCAAGTTTGCATGCTCCCCTTCAGCGGCCTGGGGTTCATGGGTTCGGACCACAGGCAAAGACCTTCAAACCGCTCATCAGACCATGCCGCGGTGGTGTCCCACACACAAAATAGAGGAAGATTGTCAATAGATGTTAGCTTAGGGCCAATCTTCCTCACTGAAAGAAAGAAAGAGAGAGAGAGAGAGAGAGAGAGAGAGAGAAAGAAAGAAAGAAAGAAAGAAAGAAAGAAAAAGAAAGAAAGAAAGAAAAAGAAAAAGAAAGAAAGAGGGGATGCTCCATGCAGAGGAGAATTATTTCTACTCTCTATGAACAGAGCTGAAAAAAAAATTAGTCAAAATAAAGTATATCTTTCTGGGAATGGCAGTGTCCCAAACCCCCTCTTGTAAAGCCACATGCAGTGTCCAGACATCATGCATCTGTTCCTGGAAGGTTGTAATATGTAGTGATTTGTGATCATCATAAATGAGTGTGTCCCAAAGTTTGTTCTGTGGAACACTGGGAGTCCAATAAGTTTGGGAAACTTTGTCAGCTATATCTTCTTAAATATTCATAATGCATGAGACCATATTTAATGACTGAGTAATTGAATGATAACGAGCCTCTCATTCTTGTTTAACCAATCATTTCCCAAAATTATTTGATCTCGAAATGCTACTTTTGCATGGCACTTGTCAATAGTTTGTGTAGTTCTGCCTGATATGATGTATTAGAGCACTTTACTTTGGTATTTGTCAGATCTCTCTCTCTTCTTTTTTTTTTGTGAGAAGATTGGCTCTGAGCTAACATCTGTTGCCAATCCTCCTCTTTTTGCTTGAGGAAGATCGTTGCTGAGCTAACATCTGTGGCAATCTTCTTGGTGGAAGATATTGAAGATATTGAGCATAATGTTGAGAACACACAAGAAGAAGGTAAGGTTGAGAATTGGCAATACGAATTATTAAGGGCCAATAGACTATAGGACTCTGTGTTGACATCTGGAATGTAGACTAAATCACTGATCACCTGGTAAGTAGGAGGCAGATAAAACTGAGCGTAGTAATGGGGATAAAGAATGGCATGAGAATAAAGAAAGGCCGAAGTGCTGGTGACCAAGAAGAAGATGAAGAAGGTTCAGAAGGAGTGAGGGAACAGAAAAGGCGAAAGAACAAATAACTTTAAACAAAGAAGAAAATCTCAGAGCTGGAGATTTTTTGGGTGGAGGAAGTTTAAGTGACAGGCGATTGGCATAACTTATGGGTAGATGAAGTGCAGGGGAGATACAGATTATTGGGGGTGAGGTGGCTGTGACAGTGTGCAAGGAGGGTGTTAAAGAACAACAGCAAGGAAGGTGGCAGAATAGAGTGAAAAGGTGACTGCAAGTCAAATGCTGAGGCTATTAAGGAGTAATAATTATGATACATTTTTATTTTGAAAAGTGAGTGAGCTTGTTTTCTTAGTGCCCTGCTCATATCCCTCAACCTGACCACTGTGTTCCCAGAAGCTGTAGAAAGGGGCTCTGACCAGGTGAGGACAGGCCAGAATTGCTGGGGAGTATGTCCCCCGGAAACATTCCTCAACCAATAACTTATCCCCCTTGGACCTCGGGTAGGATAACTCTGAGATGTGTATTTTGTACTTTTCCCCAGAATTTCCTGGAAGGCTCAAACCCCAGTCACCCACATGGAGTTTATTTGCTACACTTTATTTGCTACCTTCCCTTCCTGGTGTCACTTCTCTTCTTCGTATCACTTCTTCCTTTCCTTACCAGTGTTTCCAGAACTTTCCAAATAAACTCCTTGCATTTGAATTCTTATCTCAGTCTGCACAGAGGGGAACCCAAACTAATTTACAAACATTTTGTCATTTGGCCTTTAGGATAACTCTAAGAGGATGATAGAATAATATTATTTCCCTTTTAAAGAAGAAAACAGAAGTTGTGCATTTTTCAAAGCCATCCACTTAGTAAGAAGCTGAATTGAGAGATAAACTAGGCTTCTGATTTCAGGATCTGTGTTCTTTTCCTTATATACTGAATCCCTGTATCATGATGTGTTTGTCCAAAGGTTGCTGGATCACAGCAATGAGGATGGAGATCTGAAAGTATATATGGATGTGTGAATACCAACAGGTAAAGTCATGGGAATATAACAGGGAAACAATGGGCTAAGATAAAAACAGACCTTATGATTATAAGGGAGTAAGATATAATGCAAAAAATTAACCAAAATAAGGGATAGTCCAGGAGCACAGTACTGTTGAAAATCATGTTTAAATTAAGGTAATAAGAGAAAAGAGACCAAAGATAAAGGTAAGCTCATTCACTGTGGAAAGTAGACTTGATAGGAACCAAAGGAACAGGTTGACAGGTGGTCCGTGGGCTCTACAGGGAAGATGTAAGCTGGATCAGAATGCTGGTGTTAATATTCCATCTGCTGTGGCTCCATTGGAAACTCCCTGGGGCTTTGGTAACGGTGGTGGGTCCCGCTGCCAGAGAGGGCTCCCTCCAGAGTCTCACAGAGAATGTCTGAATTCACATTCAAAAATATCTTTGAAAGACCCGAGTAGGGAGAGGTTTGGAATCTTTTGAGACATGTTCATGGTCATTAATAAGCTAACATTTCAACATTATAGAATTATAGAAAATGGCATCACAGAATTGAAAGGATTACAATAAAGGTTTACAGTAGGGGTTTAATCTTAATTTTTATTATTCTACTCCTTCCTCCTCTTGTATCTGACTTTTCTCACCATCCATATCTATTCATCTAAGAATTCCAATGGCACTTGGCTGTTGGCATTCAGATTATTTAGTTTCTTCTAATGATCTCTTTTGTCGGGTAACGGACACCCAGCCTTCTAACCACACAGAAATCCTGCTGAGCTTTATAAAGTGATGGAGTAGACGTATTCCTATAAAACATTATTTCCACAAATTACCACTGAAATAATATTTATATTGCCTAAATAAGTCACATTAAGGTAAATTTTCCCCTTATCTCTTTTATTTTTAAAATGAGATTAAAACAACTGAGATCAGTGAGGATTAACCAGAAGGGCCTCTGTGAAATCAGAAGGCTTAGATTCCTCTCTTCATTTCATCTCTGACTGATTGTGATACCATAAGCAAGCCATATAATAGTCTCATTAGGAGATCCTGTTGAGAAAAGCAGGAGCAGGGAGCTATCTGGTGTTTAAGGTACCTGCTTGTTGGAAAAGTTATGGGGCTAAAAATAATCTCAGTATGATCACTCTTGAAATTAGGCACCTGGGCAAAGAAGCTGGCTATTGACCAATCCAGGAGACTGCTATTTTCCCACCACATGTTAAACAGCCCTGGGAAAACCGCAGCCCTGGTTTATGGATGAGGGTCGGGGATTGACAAGTATGTGTTCCAAAATGATCATAAAGATTGAGGCATGATCAATAATCATCGTGATGCCTCTTAACAGATTTGAACAGTGTATAGAGCCCATGGGGAAAAAATGAGCCATGCAAATATAAAGAGGGGTGCCAGTTGAAAACGTGATTGGCAATGCCAAATATGGCCAAGGATTTGGAAGATGTATATAATCTCAGACGAATATTAATGATGTAGTGATATACTAATTCTCAATGTACAAGAAGTACAAAAAAATCTTTCAAATTTATTTTTTCCCATTATTTTATTATGAAATTTTCAAATATAGAAAAGTTGAATTTTGTAGTGTAAACCTGTATACTCACAACCTAAATTTTGCCATTAACTTTTTATTATACATGTTTTATTGCCTATCTATCAATCTATACCACCCTCTATCATCCATCAACTCATCTTATTTTTTGGTGCATTTCAAAGTAAGTTGCAAACATCAGTACACTTCCCCTAAATTCAATATTGTTTACAGTCCCTTTTTTTTTTTTAAGGTAAAGTTTACACACAATGAAATGGACAAATCTTATGTCTACTATTCTGTGAATTTTGACAAATGAAGGCACTTATGAATCCCAAACCTCTGTCAAGATATAGAACATCTCGTTCACGTCAGAAAGTCCCCTCTTGTTCATTTCTAGTCAATCTTTGTCTCCATCTACCCAGAGGCAGTCACTATGTTTATTTCTACATCCAGGTTAGTTTTTCTTGTTCCAGAACTTCATATAAATGCAGTCATACAATTTGTGCTCTTTTGTGTTAGACTTTTACTCAGTATAATGCTTTTGAGATTGCCCTCCAGTTGTTGTGTGTGTATTAGTAGTTTGGTCCTTTTCTATTGTTAATTATTTTATGAGTATATCATATCATTCTTGTGTATCCATTCTCCTACTGATGGATACTTGGCTGTTTCCAATTTTTGATTATCATGAATAAAGCTACTAAGAACATTCTTGTACAAGTATTTTGTGGGCATGCATTTTCACTTCTCTTGGTAATATGAAGGAGAATTGCTTCGGTGGGTGTACATTTATTTTTCAAAGAAACTTTGAGGTCATTTTACAAAGTAGTTGTTCTGTTTTACACTTCTACCAATAATGCATGAGAGCCTCAGTTGTTCTACGTGCTTGCTAGCACTTGGTATTGTCAGTCTTCTAAATGTGAGGGTGTAGTACTATCTTACTATAGTTTTAAGTTGCATATCCCTAATGACTCATGATGCTGGTGAGTTTCTAATGAGCTTATTGACCATTCATATATCTTGTTTTGTGAAGTATCTGTTCAAATCTCTTGCCCATTTTTTCAGTGGGTTGGTTATTTTTTTTTATTATTAAGTTGTGGGGGGTCTTTACTTATCCTGAACACCAGTCCTCTGACAGATACACATTTCTCCTAGCTTGTGGCTTGCTTATTCATTTTCTTAAATGTGTCTTTTAGTAAGAAATTTGAAATCATCGTTAAGTCCAATTTATCAATTTTCTCTTTTTATTTTTTTTGTTTTGAATGATTATTTTTCCTATTATGTTGATGTTTTCTATATTTTTTTCTAAGAAACTTTTACCTACCCCCAAGTCATAAAGATAGTTTCCTCTGTTTCTTCCTGAAAGTTTGTTTGATCTTTTACGTTTAGGTATAAGAACCATCTCAAATTAATTTTGTATATGATGTGAGGTAGGGATCAAGCTTTACTTTGTTTCCAAGTGGATACCCAGCTGCTCCAGCACTGTTTGATGAAAATATTGCCCTTTTACAATCCAATTTCTTTGGTTCCTTTGCTGAAAATCAAATAACACTATAAGCTTGAGTTTATTTTTCTTCTTTGTATTTTGTCCCAATGATGTATTTGTTGACCCTTATGTGACTATTATACTGTTTTGATTACTGTGGATTTATGGAATGTCTTGAAGTTAAGTGGTGTACATTCTCTAACTTTAGTCTTCTTCAAGATGGCTCTGCATATTCTAGGTTCTTTGTGTGTGCATATAACTTTAAGAACTAGCTGGTCAATTCTTACAAAAAGACTGCAGGGATTATAACTGAACTTGCAATGAATCTTGTTTATTTATTTAAATTTAATTTTTTATTGAGACATAATTGACTTATAACATTATATTAGTTTCAGGTATACAATATAATGATTTGATATTTGTATATATTGTGAAATGATCACCACAAGTCTAGTTAACATCCACCACCATAAATAATTATAAGTTCTTTTTCTTGTGATCAGAAATTTTAAGATCTACTTTCTTAGTAGCTTTCAAATATGCAATACAGTATTGTTAGCCATAGGCCCCATGCTGTACATTTCATCCCTATGACTCATTTATTTTATAACTCGAAGTTTGTACCTTCTGACTCACTTCACCCATTTTGCCAATCCCTCATCCTCCGCCTCTAGCAACCACCAATCTGTTATCTGTATCTATGAGCTTATTCTGTCATTACTTTTAGATTCCATATACAAGTGAGATCATTTGGCATTTGTCTTTCTCTGTCTATCATTTTACTTACCACAATGCCCTCAAGGTCCATCCATATTATTACCAACGGCAAGATTTCATTCTTTTTTATGTGTAAATATTATTCCATTGTGTGTATATATACCACATTTTCTTTATCCATTCATCTATTGATGAAGTCTTAGGTTGCTTTCATGTCTTGACTAATGTAAATAATGCTGCAATGAGCATAGGAGTGTAAACATCTTTTCTAGCTAGTGTTTTCATTTTCTTTGAAATATACCCAGAAGTGGGATTATTGGATCATATGGTAGTTCTATTTTTGCTTTTTTGGGGAACCTCCACGCTGTTTTCCATAGTGGCTGCACCAATTTACAATCCCACCAACAGTGTGCAAAGGTTCCCATTTCTCCACATCCTCACCAGCACTTGCTATTTCTTGTCTTTTTAATATTAGCCATTCTGATGGGTGTGATGTGATATCTCATTGTGGTTTTGATTTGCATTTCCCTGATGATTAGTGATGTTGAGCACATTTTCATGTAGCTCTTGGCCCTTTGTATGTCTTGAATCTCATTTATTTTATTTTATTTTTTTATTTATTTTTGAATGCAGAAAAAAATCGGTAGAGTATTTGATTTTATTTTGATCACACTTTTAATAGGAACAAAAAGAAAATAGAATATAAAGTAAAGATCAAAGTGATTAAATGACTGAAAACTGGGGGCAAGAATAGGGTACAGGAATGGCTTGGGTTGTGTCTATAAGAGGCATACCTCACCCCCTCCTAATTTTTTTTTTTAAAGATTGGAACCTGAGCTAACAACTGTTGCCAATCTTTTTTCTTTTTTTTCTGCTTTGTCTCCCCAAATCCCCCCAGTACTTAGTTGTATATCTTAGTTACAGGTCCTTCTAGTTGTGGCATGTGGGACGCCACCTCAATATGGCCTGATGAGCGGTGCCGTGTCTGCGCCCAGGATTCAAACTTGTGAAACCCTGGGCCACTGCACCAGAGTGCGTGAACTTAATCACTCGGCCATGGGGCCAGCCCTCCCAATTTTTGCCCAGTATTTTCTTTGTTGTTTGGTGATTCTTATACTCATATTATATCAGGCACAAAACAAACCACAGTGCTCAGTCTGACTTTACTTCCTAAATGATTTACCAATTCTACCATGGGTCCTACACTAGGAATGATAACAGTAGAACATACACCTACCTGATTCAAACATGAATAGGAAATTCTGCCCCAGAGTAGGATTTAGCCTCAAGAGTCCTACCCCATCCCTGTTTGCCAACTTCCTCTAGTAAACTGGAGGAAATTTTTCTTTCATTCTGTGTCTTTTTCTTCTCTTTCGATTCTTGCCCTTCTGATATCAAGAATGCATGACATTGTCTGCATAACTCAACCTCAGAATGGAAATGGAAGGAAATGATAACTCAGGAAGGAGAACTAATGTGCTTCTTCAATTCCAATTCAATCCAGCTTCTTTTTTTGGTGAGGAAGGTTGGTCCTGAGCTAACATCTGTTGCCCATCTTCTTCTATTTTGTGTGTGGGATGCCTCCACAGCACAGCTGATTAGTTGAGTAGGTCCACGCCTGGGATCTGAACTTGTGCACTGGGGCCACCAAAGGGGACAGCATGGAACTTGAACCACTCAGCCACTGGGCTGGCCCTTCAGTCCTGCGTTTTTTCTTTTTAAAGATTTTAATTTTCCTTTTCCTCCCCAAATCCTCCCTGTACACAGCTGTGTATTTTTAGTTGTGGGTCCTTCTAGTTGTGGCACAATCTAGCTTTTTTTAAAAAATGAGACTTACCTCTAAATCAGGCAGAATTTGTATTCAAATTACACAAATTTCAGGGATCACATAAGACAGGAGTTTGTTTGCCCGAGGCTAGTAGACTAGTTAATTATAGTTCTGAAGAGATTAATTTTCTATTTTGCTGGAAACATCCTCGTAATGTGTCCAAATATACATAGTAGGGATGTGTATTAAACATTTTGTGAGAGACAAATAGTTTGGAGTTTGACACGATCTCTTCTACTTATCTGCCTTGTTTGTTAGGGGCAAAACTTTGAAACCAGCCAAGAGTCTCAGTCTTTAAATCTCTTCAGTATTCCTATAACAGAGGTCATTTATTGGGCTTTCTCTACCCTGGGGACAGGATGAAAGGTCAATGACAATTTGCCCTAGGATTATTAAACGGAAAAGTAGATTACTATCAAATGTTTAGAATCTTCTTCCCTTTGGGTACACTCATCTTTGCAGTCTTACTGCCTAGCTTAGTGTCTAGAATATAGTATATTCATTATTAAATATTTGTTAAATTGAATGTCAACAATGTTGGGATCTTCTCTATTTTGCCCAAAAGACAAAGAAATTAGCAGGAGGACCATTCTAGATTCTTATCCAGCTTGCCTCTATAATTTTAGCATTCAACACGGTTTCACAGTCATCTGATCCTTTAAAAAGTTCAGCATGTTTGTATGAGCCTGCCTAGAGGGCCCTCTTCCTTCATGCAGTTTATAGAACATCTGCGCCAAAGTGTGCTATGCATATGGAATTGACTGCTACTGCTTTAGGGCCGGGACAGGATTGAGGATGATAGTCATCATTTTAACAAACTGCTGCATGTTCTGTCACATAAAACAGCGCTAGAAGCGGAGAACTGATTAAGTCCTCTCTCTGCCTCCCCCGGAACTGCTCAAAGTTGAATGCTTCTATTGACTTTCTAATAGTTCTTTTTTTCTATCCTGGCACCTTATGATAATACTTCAATACCGAAGGAAATTCAGTATAGTCTGGGGCTGTCATGCATCCCATTCAAGGGAAGGAGGGGAATGAGAGGAATGGCAGGAGGGAGAAGGAAGGTGACTAATCTAACTGAGCACTAATTACAAGCCAGGGCCTTTCATATGTTATATATTTACCTAGTTTGATCTCAGAGGAGCATGTGGGGTCAATATGATTATAACACCCATTTCCCATACAGTTAGAAAGCTGAGGTTTTAAGAAATGAAATGATTTAGCTCTGAAATTTGAATCTGAGTCTGACTGGCTTCAAAGCCCAAATAGTCTCTATTCCACTACCCTACCTAAAGAGGTTCTAGCAACAAAAGACCCTTATTTCACAATGTTATAGGAAGAGTCCTCAGTCTGATTTCTTTCAAGTTGACAGAACGAAAAATTTGCTTTCAAGATGCCAAGCACCGGGGGAAGGTTCCACTTCCTTCACAGACTTTGGAAACACAGTTAAGTAATAATGTCTCCTACCTCTCACGATTGCGTCTCCTTTCTATCTTATCTACTTCCTCTCTCCGTTGGCTATAGGGGATCTGGGTTAGCAACAATAAAGACAAAATGTAAAAGGATGCCAGGAAATGGCAACCTTCAGGGTTGCAAAAATGCCATTTTTAGTAGGAAGCACGTATGTCTTTAGTATAGTGATTGCTGTTGGCCAGGATCACCCAGCTAGGAGAGAAAATTGGCAGTGTATTTCTGCCTCCTTCCCAGAAGGTGCCCATTGTCTTCATGCTGGTCCTTAGCACCCTGGAGCATCCCCCATCACTGCACTGTGGTATTCCAATTAGTCTTACTCAGTGTGACTGGCACCCATCATCCACAATTATTCCTCTCTGCTCAACTACAGAATTATCATTTCTATTTCCAACTGACAACAGCTTGTCACCCTTCCCAGATACATTTCCATCTTAACAAAGCTCTTATCATGCCAGTTCTTTGTAAAAATTTTCAACGTTTCCCATTGTAATTAGAATAAAACCCAACTCCTTGCCATGGCCTATAAGACCATATGTGATCTGGCTCAGTCTCCCATTTCATGTCCCATTACTCTTCTCCTCACTCGTGGAACCCAGCTACACTCCTCGCTTTTTTTCAAACACTCCAAACTCATTTTTTATTTTCAATTGCTGTAACCTGGTTCCTTCTTGTCATGCAGGGCTCAGCTCACTTGAATCTCAGAGGGGCCTTTGCTCACTTTCACCCTTATACAGCTTCCTCCCTTCGCACATTGGCCTCAGTTTTATCACATCATCCTTTCTATTTTTTTCTCAAAGAAGGTTTCACAGTCATAAATCATGCTTTAGATTTATTTATTTTGTTTTCTGATTCTCTCCATTGCATTGTAAGCTCCATTTGCCAGGGGCCATCTCTACCTGTTTCCCAGTATATTCCTTGTTCATAGAATAGCAAGTACTTAGTAAATATTGATCAAATGAGGGCAGTGCATTAACACCAGGTGATGACTGACCATCAGTTGAATTATAGCTACTATGGCAAGCAAATAAAGGAAAGATTTTACACAGAAACAGGGAATAGGAGGTGGGGATTAGGTGCTATTCTCCTTCTAAGTTCCCTCCAAATTATTGGTATATGCAAGTCAAAAACAAATACAGGCAGCCCTTGTTTTGCTTGGTTCCAATAAGCATGAATTTTCAGTACCACCTTCAATTTAATAAACCAGTTCCCCAACAACACAGTTGAAATTTCAGTTACCATGATACATCAACTGTGAGAAACTGAATAAAGTAAAAATTTAATTGTTAGCTCTACAGTGCATACATCATTACATAAATAACAGATGTGTATTATTACCAATGGTCACATCACATCTTTCAAAGTCTGTCAGTCATGGAGTACTGAGCTCTGTTATTCAGTTCACACACAGACAGTAAAGCATGAAGTTGTGCTGCCTCCTTGTCTCCCAGTGATAAACCCATGTGACATTTTGTGGAAATAAATACCCAATAAAGGAAATTGACCAACAAAGATGAAAGTGCAGTAAGGAAACAAAAATTGATAATCTTAGAAGTGAAATTTGAATCAAATATAAATGGAATTATAGAATAAATATCTGACCATGGAAATGTTGACACTGGTGCCACTGGAGAGATTCTGTGTGTCACCCGAGGAACTTAGTGAAGAGAATGTCTGTATATAAATGAGGAAAGTAATCATGAGAAAAGGACGACAGTGTCCTGGAGGAAGTGGTGCTGGTAAAATCTTCACATTACAGGAATTCTCAAAGACGTTTCATGACGTCAAAAGCACAAAGGATAAAATATTGGAAACTGATCCACTTAGAAAGAAGTATGATAATTGACCAAGACATGGAAAAGATGTTCACTTTGTATCATAAGTTATACGAGAAAAAGAAGGTAAGCAGAGTTCAAACTTCTTTAAAGTTTTCTTTTAAAGAAATAAAACATTTCAATTCTCACTGTTCCTAATGTTTTCAGTTACAGTAAATAAATATTCATTTTCCTTTACATTTATAACTGCCAGTAAGACAGATTTTTTGTTTGTTTCTTTTTTTGGGTTTTTTTGGTGAGGAAGATTGGCCCTTAAACTAACACCTGTTGCTAATCCACCTCTTTTTGCTTGAGGAAGATTGTTGCTGAGCTAACATCTGTGCCAAGCTTCCTCTACATGGGATGCCACCACAGCATGGCTTAATAAGTGGTGTGCAGGTCTCTGCCCAGGATCCAAACCTGCTAACCCTAGGCCGCCAAAGTGGGATGTGCAAACCCAACCACTACATGACTGGGCTGGCCCTGACAGTAAAACAGTTTTTAATATTTTGAGAAAAATTTTTAAAAGTCACAGAACAGGGCCAACCCCTGTGGCCTAGTGGTTAAGTTCAGTACGCTCTGCTTTGTCAGCTCAGGTTCAGTTCCTGAGCGCAAACCTACACCACTCTGTTAGTGGCCATGCTGTGCTGGCAGCCCACATACTAAAAAATAGAGGAAGATTGGCACGTATGTTAGCTCAGGGCAAATCTTCCCCAGCCAAAGAAAAAAAAAGAGAAGAGAAAAAAGTCACAGAACAATTGTACTTTTCCCCTTTGATCATAAAGGTCACTTTGCATGGTTTCAATGTGCACGGTCATTTTTACAGCCCCACACGACTGTGCAAAAGGAGGACTGCCCCTAGTCATGGGCTCCCTGGCACCTTCATGCACCTGAAAAATGATACTCCAGGAAGAACTGGCAAAGAGGGTTTTCTTTTAAAGAACGGACTTTTTGCAGTGGAAAATTTATCACTGAAATATTTTGCCTAATAGTGTGTATTTCTTTTCATATAATATGTCTTTATAATGCTGAACAGTTAAAAATTTGGAAACTATAAAAATTGTGAAGAAGAAAATACAAATCACCCTTAATGCCACCACTATCTAAAGACAATCATTATTTCTATTTTGGGGGATATTTTTCCAGACTTTTTTTCCTATGCATATATTTTAATGAGATTTGGAGCATTCTGTACATAGTTCTTTGTTTGAAAATTGTTTTTAGTAAAAATTTTATGTCAATGTTTAGGGTATATCAAAAAAATGATAAATGAATGAGCTGAGAAGAAAAGAACTGATCTGTATGTGTGTGTGTGAGAGAGAGAACAGATGTTACTATCTCAAAGTGGGAGTTTATTTTATTTTATTAAGCATCAAAAAATGGTTGTATTGGCTATCTCATGCACGGTTGGTGAGAGTGAAAATTGATTCAGCTTTTCCAGAGAACAACTTGGCAGCATGTATCAACATTTTTAAAGTAAACATCCTTCGACCCAGGGTAAATTCAATTCTAGAAATTTAACTGTAAGAAATAATGGGAAAACTGCAAGGGTATTCATCACATCTTGGTTTATGAGAGTAAAAATAGAAAACAACAGCTTAGATGCATCTTAATAGATTCTTGATCAGATAAATTTTGATCTATGTATATAATACAATATTAGGCAGCTGTTAAATTATGAAATAAATCTATATTTATTGACATGAAAAATTATCTAAGTTAAAAAAAGAAAGTTATAAGATAGTATGCAAAGAATGGTTACATTCTTGAAAAAAGAAAGAAAAGGTAAATGATACATATATAATATATAAATATATAAATTCACTCATGTACCTGGAAAATAATAAACATAAGAAGTATGATATTATGTCTAGACAGCAAGTACTTCTCCTCTGGGCAAACAGTGAAATCAGGCATGAAGCTTTCTTTGTGTCGACTCAGATGAACCTTTGGAGTTCCAACCTCCTGGAGGTGGAGGCGGGGCTCTCAGTTTTTCGGAAGTTCCACAGTTTGAATCATCTCAGTGTATTTTTACAGGTACGTACATCTCTTTCTATCCCTCCTGCACACTCGCGTCAGGTTGATATCCCAGCGTCCAGCTCTGATGCTGTGTCTTTCCATCAGGCTGTCCTCCCTCCCCAGCGCAGACCTTCAGGCTGACCTGCAGGGCTGCTGGCTCCCTTCGGCCTGGTCCCCGCTCAACACTCGGCTCTCACTCAGCTGCTCCAGCCACAAGTCTCCTTGTCGTGAGACATCAGCTCTGATGCCTATGCTCTTTTCTTATTCCTCCAGGCTGCCTCTGCTCACCGCTCATCTTAACCCCCATTAAACGTGAGTGTTTGCCTCTCAGGGCACTGTCCTTGCCCTAAGTGGTTCATGGTGGTCATCTCTGTTGGAGTCTAGAATTCATTTTTACTGGTCTTAGAATCCATTAGAGCATATAGAACAGAGGAACACGAAGTGCTCATTGTGTGGCTGCTGAAAGAAAGAATTAATACAACTCTTAAAAATTAGTTTCTTTCCATTCTCTCTGACTATTCATATATAATGTTTTTTGAGGGAAGAAAGATTTTCCTGTAATAAAATCTGGGGAAAATTTGTTTTTCAGGCTTGTGCTCATATAGAGTAAAATATTTGCACTCCAAAAAATTGCTGTACCAGTCATAATTAACCTTGCAAACAGTTTTCGACCATCCTCTTAGTCTAGGAATCAGTACAATTAGGAACCTATTCCTTTATCTTCCTCAGCTCCCTCAGACTGCCTGCTTCAGCTCCCTTCTCTGATTTTCCCTCCAATCTTTATGTTTCTTTTTAATTTTTAAAATTTATTTATTTATTTATTTACTTATTTATTTGAGGAAGATTAGCCATGAGCTAGCATCTGCCGCCAATCCTCCTCTTTTTGCTGAGGAAGCCTGGCCCTGAGCTAACATCCGTGCCCATCTTCCTCTACTTTAGATGTGGGACGCCTGTCACAGCATGGCTTGACAAGCGGTCCACACCCGGGATCCGAACTGGCAAACCCCAGGCCACTGAAGCAGAACATGGGAACTTAACCACTGCACCACCAGGCTGGCCCCCAAATTTATTTTTTCTAAATTGAGATATAATTGACGTATAACATTATATTAGTTTTGAGTATACAACATAATGACTCGATGTTGGCATATGTTATGAAATGATCACCACAATGTGTCTAGTTAACTTCCATCACCACACATCGTTATAATTTTGTTTTCTTATGATGAGAAATTTTAAGATCTACTCTCTTAGCAACTTTGAAAGATACACTACAATATTGTTAACTATAGTCACCATGCTGTACATTACATCCCCAGGACTTATTTATCTTATAATTGGAAGTTTGTATCTGTTGACCCCCTTCACCCATTTTGCCTATCCTCCCACCCCCACCCCCTGCCTCTGACAACCACTGATCTGTTCTTTGTGTCTATGAGTTCAGTTTTTGTTTTTAACTTTTTTAGAATCCAAATATAAGTGAGATCATACAGTATTTGTCTTTGTCTGATTTATTTCACTTAGCAGGATGCTTTCAAGGTCTATATATGTTGTCACAAATGACAGAATTTCCTTCTTTTTATGGCTGAATAATATTCATATAGATATCACAATATATATACATTTCTTTATGCATTCATGTGTCAATGGACACACTGTTTCCATGTCTTGGCTACTGTAAATGATGCTACAATGAGCATGGGGGTGCCAATATCCTTTTGAGTCAATATTTTCCTTTCTTTCAGACAAGTACTCAGAAGTGGAATAGCTGGATCATATGGTAGTTCTATTTTTACTTTTTTGAGGAACTTCCATACTGTTTTCCATAGTGGCTGCACCAATTTGCAGTCCGACCAACAGTGCACAAAGATTCCCTTTTCTCCATATCTTCATCAACACTTGTTATTTCTTGTCTGGCCATTCTAACAGATGTGAGGTGATATCTCATTGTGGTTTTGATTTGCATTTCCCTGATGATTAGTGTTGTTGAGCAGCTTTTCACATACTTGTTAGACATTTGTATGTCTTCTTTGGAAAATGTCTATTCAGACCCTTTGCCCATTTTTAATTGGATTGTTTAGTTTTTTGCTATTAAGTTGTATAAGTTCTTCATATATTTTGGATATTAACCCTTTGTGAGATATATGGTTTGCAAATATTTTCTCCCATTCAGTAGGTTGCCTTTTCATTTTGTTGATGGATTTCCATTGCAGAAGCTTTTTAGTTTGATGTAATCCCATGTGTTGAATTTGCTTTTGTTGCCTTAGCAATCTTTAGGTTAAAATTGTAAATCTTTAATGTAAATCTTTTTTTTTTCAGGGAAAGCTTCACCCTGAGCTAACATTGGTTGCCAGTCTTCCTCTTCTTTTTTTCCTCCCCAAAGCCCCAGTGCATGGTTGTATATACTAGTTGTAAGTCCTTCTAGTTCTTCTGTGTGAGCCACTGCCACAGCATGGCAACTGATGGATGGGTGATGTGGTTCCATGACTGGGAAGTGAACCTGGGCTGCTGAAGTGGTGAAAGTGCTGAACTTTAACCACACCTGGCTCTAACATAAATCTTAAATCTCTATGCAGGTCTATCAGGCACAGGGTACTCACACTTCAAACCATGATGCTAGTGACTTATGTACCAGCCTGCATCATGTTCCAGGCATTCCCCTTGATGCTTTACAAGTATTATTTAATTTAGCCCTTACTGCAATTTTATGAAGTACAAACTAGTGATATCTTCTTTTATAGACGAGAAACTGAGGTTTAGAAATGTTAAATAACTTGCCTAAGATTCGTGCTTTCTTTGAAGTAGCAAATACAAATATTTATTTTTTCATAAAAATTGTGGAAAACAGTATTTGTACAAGGATAATGTGCCCTTTGAAACATGCTACTTTTTATTAGAGTCAACTTATTCCTTAAAACCCAGCAAGAAAAGTAGAGAGCACTGCCAGATATCTTCCAAAGATTTTGTAGATATGGCACGAGGTCCTCTGGCAATAGTTACATTAAATCTGTTGACACTCTTTGGTCAACAGGCTGGACCCTAAAACTGACACTAGATAGAATTGTGACAAAGTTGATGTTTTTCTTCAGAGGTCCTCCCATTCTCCCCATATGATGGTTAATTTTGTGTGTCAACTTGACCGGCTGTATCCAGATTAAACTTCATTTCTGGATGTGTCTGTGAGGGTGTTTTCAGATAAGATTAGCATCTGAACACATGGACTCAGTAAAGTGGGTTACCCTTGCCAAGGTGGGTGAGTCTCATCCAAGCTGTTGAAGGGCTGAATAGAACCAAAGGTGGAAGAAGGAAGAATTGGTCCCTTTTTTCCCTGCTTCACTGATGTTCTGGGACATCTCACTTCATCTTCTGCCCTTGGACTGGAATTTGAACCATTGGGTCCCCTGGTTCTCAGGTCTTTGGACTCTGAATTATACCATCAGCCTTCCTGGGTCTCCATCTTACAGATGGCAGATGGTGGGACATCTCAGCCTCCATAATTGCATAAGCCAATTATTCATGATAAATATCTATATTTAATATTGGTTCTGTTTCTCCTGAGAACCCTGACTACATGATTAATACACCCCCCCACCACAATAGTTACATTATTTTATCCACCCCTTTTCCTGATGTTCTTCCAGAGTCTGATATCTGAGGAGAATCAGTGCTCATTCATACTTGGGTATAAATGACTGAAAATAGCTGGCCATGTTTAATTGATGGACTAAGGAAGTACAATGTCAGATGGCCAGTTATGGACATTGTTTGGAGTGGTCTTTGGAGAAGCTCAGAGTTGTGTCACACAGGTAGCAGTCTATTTTTGTGCCAGGAAGTTCCTCTAAACACTTGGATATTGTCTGATTATGTTAGTGATATTAGACATTTGATTACTTTTTAATCAATTAACACTTGCATTAGTTTTCTATTGATGTTTTAACAAATTACCCCCAACCTACTAGCTTAAAACAATACAAATTTATTGTTTCACACTTCTGTAGGCCAGAAGTTCAACCTGAAACTAAAAGCAAGGTGTCTGTGGAGCTGCATTTCTTACTGGGACTTTGAGCTAGTTTTTATTATCAACTTTAAAAAATGAAGATCTGTAGAAGTTTTTAGATATTAAAATGCTTTTTTCAATGAATATATGCATTCCATATGCTTTGTTTCCTTTCATTCTGAGCTTTTTGTGAGAAATTGTGCAAAAACATTTAATTCACAATAAAATGAACCAGTGTAGCCTTATTGACTCTAACAATAGGGAAATCCTATGCTAAGTGAATTTAGGGACCAGGAAACAACTCTGTGCTCCCAAATATTTTCCCTCTCTCTAGAGTTTGCATGTTAGTTACATATTTAAGTTAAGGCATTGAGAACAAGTTTACAAATGGGGAAATTTTGGGGAATGGAAACAATTTTTTTTTTTAAAGATTTTATTTTTTCATTTTTCTCCCCAAAGTCCCCCGTACATAGTTGTATATTCTTCGTTGTGGGTCCTTCTAGTTGTGGCATGTGGGACGCTGCCTCAGCGTGGTCTGATGAGCAGTGCCATGTCCGCGCCCAGGATTCGAACCAACGAAACACTGGGCCGCCTGCAGCGGAGCACGCGAACTTAACCACTCGGCCACGGGGCCAGCCCGAAACAATTTTTTTAAATCAGTTATTAACAATGGAAATGACATTGTTTATCAGATTAGCTAGTCAGCCACCGGGCACTGGCAAGTGTGACAGAAAGGGGTAGAGGCCTGGGAGACTTGGTGCCCACTAGCCTGGCCAGCTGGAGTCTCCAAAGTACGGTCTGCTCCTTTCTCATGTTTGCATCCGCTCAGCTCAGCACAGGGTGAATAAGCCACACTGCGTTCTCAGGACTTGGACATTGTATATCTGAGGGAGGAGGCACTACATTTTGTACCCTACTTCCCAGCACTGGGCCCCGAAGGGAGGCAGCCTGGTTGAGTAAGTGGCAGTAATCTTGAAAATGGGGTCAGGCCTAGAAGACGTGTTCAGGAGTGTGCTGACACACAGGTCCACAGTGCTTCTTTCTTACTGTGGTCAGTTTATGGCCTTGTCACTCATACCTGTTACTGGCTACAAACATAGGTTCTTTACCCACCACACGAGAGGGGCGAAACAAAAACTGGAATGCCAGGCTTATAGCAGGGAAAGGGTTTTTATTTCAGGTGATGTCAGCCGGGAGATGAGAGTGATCCCTGAAATTCGTCTCATCTGCCTGAAAGATGGGAGACAAGGGGTTTTAAATGTTGCAAGGAATGTGGCTGCTTGTAAGGAGGGGGAGCCTGCAGCCTTGCTAGTTGGTTCTTTCCCCCTAGTCTGCGTTTGGCCTTGTGAGGCTGCTTTCAGGTAGGAGGATGGTGAGATAAGGGATTCCACAGGTAAATGCTCTTGGTTGTCTGCCTCATAGTGGTTAGTGGATTCTGGTGCCAGGAAGCCAAGGGCTAAGCAGGGAAAGGGGATGAGTGCTTTGTTTTTAACTCTATATATGTTGAGTTTAATGTAGGGGAACTGAAATGAGGGCCAGTACCAGACCCTCTGTGCCTTCCCTGGCTTCCAACCCCCTCCTTGACTTGACTTCATTGTTTTTGACCTTGCATTTCTACTCTATTAAGGTGAACCTGATTAAGTTGAAGACTCTCACTGGGAAAAAGCTGAACTCATGGATCTTTTGCAACTTGCACCAATGATTCCAACTATAATTAATGTTGTGCTTCCGTTCCTATCGAACATCAGATTTTTACTCCATGATATCCTCAGGTGTGTACCAAGGGTGTATAGTTCTCAGGGATTTTACTCTTTAATATAGTAAATACTTTTATCTTTAAGAATTTGTAGCTTTTCAGATCAAGAATAGTCAAATGATACATGACATTTTTATAGTGGACGGTTTTTATGATGTTAATAATTTTCATCTTATTTATTTTCCAGTATGTCACAATTCCCATTTTCCAATATTATAATGCAAATAGAGGTTAACTTTTATTGAATTAAACTTTTTATTTTGGCTTATTTTCAGATTTACAGAAAAATTTCAAAGATACTACAGAGAATTTCCATATACCCTTTGCCAGTTTCCCCTAAAGTGAACATCTTATCCCATGTCTTTTTTATTCATCAGTGTCTACTCAGAGCCTAGACTCAGCTGTTACTATACATGAGGCATAACCATCAAAGTCACACTGTAAACTTTATTAGGTAATATTTGTTTCTTGACTCTCTTGATTGTGTTGTTTCAGCACCCAATCTGCTTTTTAAATCAAATAGAGTCTAATTTAAGTGTTCTGGCCTTGGAATCAGAAGGCCTGAATTTAAGTCTTGACTCTCCTGTTTACCAATTTTCAGCACTGTAAACTGTGGACAAGAATACTCGCTCTTCCAATCTCGGAGAGCTGTTTTGAGAATTTGTCAAGTAACAGCTCTGTAAGGATAGTGGTCTTGCTCAATTCATTCATCACCACTTCCCCAGTGTCTTCTAAAAGGCCAGAACATAGTGAGCCTTCATACAAATGTGGTTGTACTGAATGAATGATTAAACAAAGTAATATCCACAAAGCTTATTATAAATTATAAGTGGCATAGAGATGTTAGGAGTTTTAACAACTTATCCTTAAACATATGATATGTATCTTACTGTTGTTGTGGGTCATGTCCTACCCCACCACTGAAGCCCATCCACCACTTCCTATTTTGTTCACAAATGGAGTCTGACCCTTTATGAATGCCTGGTGGGGAGTGGGCACAGCGAACTGCCTTTCAGTCTGGTAAAGGTATTTTAAAAACACCAGGCAAAGCAGTAGTTTGTTATTTTTACTAATAAATATTTTCTAACAGCTAATGAGAATTTGAAAGGCAACGTTGTTCTTTCTTCAGATTTTTATTGTCCTAGGGTACTGATTTGCATTTTTGTTATATATTGTTTTCTTGATTCTCTTTCATGAGAAAAGTAAATGTTTATAAACCATGCATCTGCATTTTGTGACTTATTTATGGAAGGCAAAATACCTTCACCTAATCCCTGCCTTTCACCTGTAATGAGTTTTTTGTTTCATTTTGATTTGATTTTCTTTCAATTCTGCTACCTCAACAGACAAAGCTTGAAATATTATATTTAGGATTCCTTGTCTAGAAGAGCAAACTAAACATTCATTTAGTGCTATAGCCCTTGGAGGCCCCATAGGGACACTGTCACCATTTCCATGCTCATCACTGGTGGCTGCAATAGTCCTTTGTTATTACTAAGTCTTCTGAACTTACCGGTTTGGAGGAGGAAGAGAAAGGTGAATATTTGAGTGCTCCCTGCAGTAGCAATCCCACAGTGTCCGGTACCCCTGTGAGTCAGTCTATTTGCATAGAGAACAAGATGATTGGGAAATAAAGCTATCAGTAGTGTCAAGTTTGAATAAAAGAATAATATTCTGAATTAAAAAATATATTTACAAGGGGGCCAGCCTTGTGGCACAGTGGTTAAGTTCACATGTGCCACTTCAGTGGCCTGGGGTTTGTTGGTTTGGATCCTGGGGGCGGGCCTACGCACCACTTGTCAAGCCATGCTGTGGTAGGCATCCCACATGTAAAATAGAGGAAGATAAGCATGAATGTTAGCTCAGGGCCAGTCTTCCTCAGCAAAAAGAAGAGGATTGGTAGCAGATGTTAGCTCAGGGCTAATCTTCCTCAAAAAAATATATATATATTTACAAGAATGGAGTTCATTCATATAACCTCAAGGATTGCTCTGAATGACAACGATGTTGTTATGCTGGTATAGAATTACATAGTTCTAGAACTGGAAGATCTATTTTGACTCCCTCATTTTATATGTGAAGAAATGGAGGCCCAGAGGGGATCAGAGCCTGTCAAAGTTCAGGCAGCTAGTTAGTGGTAAAGGCAATGAGGAAATAAAGGCCTTGGGATCTGCACGCGGCTTTCCCTGAACTGTGGATGCTTTTTAACGATTGTTGATTATTCAGCTTGGAGATTACCCAGGGCTAATGCTTTTCTTCCTAGATTCTGCCTCTGTTTTGGAACATTTGCTGATTGTACCTGATAGGGCGGGGAGGTAAATCCTCAGCCAATTTTGTGCTCTTTAGTGGATTTGGTAAACATTTAATGGGAAGGAGTTTTTTAAAGATAAAAATAAACTTTTTACAAGATTCTGTGATTTTTGTCTATGGCTCCATGGTTTCCTCTCAAGTTAATTAAAAATATTTCAGTGCATATATATGTATATTTCTTCTTTATCATATCAGCATGGATTCATATCAATATATTACCAGAAATCTTAATAATCTGATTCCAGGTCGTATTATTTATTAATGTGCTTCATTCTATGACATAAACAAAAGAAATAGAAAGTAGTACTTTGCAATCTGGTTCAATAGTCATACTTGGATTGCAAAAATGATGCATGTCAGTGTAAGTCATACTAAATTCTCTGAAATAAAATTAGAAGAATCTTAAAATTAGAAATGGATTAGAGATATTCTAGCCTGTGGTAGAAGTTGGATTGATGGAGAGAGAGGTTTTAAAAATACAATGTGAAAATGTTCTGTTGGTTGAATGAAACTGTTTAAATTTTATTATATATATTGTACAGTAGAGGCAACTGCAATAATTTTCTCCAGCTTTGCATAAGATATTTTTAATCTGAGTTGCAGAGGATTACCGAGATACCCATAATCAAATTGTCATTGTCAGTATCCTTACAGAAGAAATAATTTTAGAATTTACTTCTGTCTTAGGTTAAAAAAAAGACTAGGAAAATTTCCGAAAAGAAAAATAACATCTTGGTGACTAGAGATAGCATAGCATAATGATAAAAGACATTTCTTCAGCAATTCTCTCTACTGTAGCATCAATGTTTCTTTCCCCATTTAGTTATTGCCCCCTCTTTAAGACACAAACAAACTTCTCTTGACACCACTTCTCCAGCTACCACCCTTTGTAGCAAAAGTTCTAAATAATTGCTTCCTTACTGTTTCCAATTCTTTTTCTTCCTTCTCAATCTGTATACCTTTTCTTTTCTTTTTCCTTTTTTTGTCTGATTGCATTAGCTAGAACTTCCAGTATGATATTAAAAAGGAGTGGTGAGAGGGCATATCCCTGCCATGTTCCTGATCTTAGTGGGGAAACGAGTTTCTCGCCATTAAGGATGATGTCAGCTGTAGGTTTTTTGTAGACATTATTTATTAAGTTGAGAAAATTCCCCTCTATTCCTAGTTTACTGAGCATTTTTATCATGAATGGGTGTAGAATTTTGTCAAATGCTTTTTCTGGATCTATTGATATGATCATGCAAGTTTTTTCTTTCTCAGCATGTTGATATGATTGATTATCTTGATTTTCAAATGTTGAACCAGTCGTGCACACCTGGTATAAATACCTCTTGGTTGTGAAGTATAATTTTTTTAGACATTGTTGGATTCAATTTGCTAACTTTTTTTTATTAAAGAAACATTTGTTTATAACATTATGTAAATTTCAGGTGTACATCATTATATTTCAATTTCTGTGTAAATTACGTCATGTTCATTACCCAAAGACTAATTATAATCCATCGCTGTACCCTTGTGCCCTTTACTCCTTTTGCCCTCCCCTCCT
Source organism: Equus asinus (assembly GCF_041296235.1). Taxonomy (NCBI): domain Eukaryota; kingdom Metazoa; phylum Chordata; class Mammalia; order Perissodactyla; family Equidae; genus Equus; species Equus asinus. Next base: position 30,747,198 of record NC_091801.1, on the reverse strand, counting down.
CCTTACCCTCTGGTAACCACCAATCTAATCTCTGTATCTGTGCATTTGTTTGTTACTGTTTTTAGCTTCCACATCTGAGTGAAATCACATGGCATTTGGCTTTCTCCCTCTGACTTATTTCACTTAGCCTAATACCCTCAACGTCCATCCATGTTGTCACAAATGGCAAGATTTCATCTTTTTTATGGCTAAGTAGTCTTCCATTGTGAATATATATCACATCTTCTTCATCCATTCATCCATTGATAGGCACTCGGGTTGTTTCCAAGGCTGGGCTATTGTGAATAATCCTGCAATGAACATAGGGGTGCATAGAACTTTACGCATTTGTGTTTCCATATTCTTTGGATAAATACCCAGAAGTGAAATAGCTGGATCATATGGTAATTTCATTCTTAATATTTTGAAGAATCTATATACTGTTTTCCAAAATGGTTGCACCAGTTTGCACTCCCACCAGCAGTATATGAGGGTTCTCATTTCTCCCCATCCTCTCCAACACTTGTTATTTCTTGTCTTGTTAATTATAGCTGTTCTGACAAGCATGAGGTGATATCTCATTGTGGTTTTGATTGCATTTCCGTAATAATTAGTGATGTTGGACATCTTTTCATGTGCCTGTTGCCCATCTGTATATCTTCTTTTGAAAAATTTCTATTCAGATCTCTGCCTATTATTTAATTGCATTATTTATTTTTTTGTTGTTGAGTTCTGTGAGTTCTTTATATATTTTGGATGTTAACCCCTTATCAGATAAATGAATTGCAAATATCTTCGCCCAATTGTTAAGTTGTCTTTTCATTTTGTTGATGGTTTCCTTTGCTGTGCAGGAAATTTTTAGTTTGATGTAGTCTCATTTATTTATTTTTTCTTTTGTTTCCCTTACCTGGTGAGACATGGTATTCAAAAAGATACTGCTAAGACCAGTGTTGAAGAGCATACTGCTTATGTTTTCTTCTAGGAGTTTTGTGATTTCAGGTCTTACATTCAAGTCTTTAATCCACTTCAAGTTAATTTTTGTGTATGGTGTAAGATAATGGTTTACTGTCATTCTTTTGCATGTGACTGTCCAGTTTTCCCAACACCATTAATTTAAGAGAGTTTCTTTACTCCATTGTGTGTTCTTAGCTATTTTGTTGAAAATTAGCTGTCCGTAGTTGTGTGGGTTTATTTCTGAGCTCTCAGTTCTGTTCCATTGATCTGTGTGTCTGTTTTTTGCTAGTACTATGCTGTTTTAGTCACTATAGCTTGTGGTATATTTTGAAATCAGGGGTGTGCCATCTCAAGCTTTGTTGTTTTTTCTCAGGATTGCTTTGGCTATTTGGGGCCTTTTGTTGTTCTGTACAAATTGGAGGATATTTTGTTCTATTTTTGTGAAAAATGTCATTGGGAACTTGATAGGGATTGCATTGAATCTGTAGATTGCTTTAGGAAATATGACATTTTAACTATGTTAATTCTTCCACTCTGTGAGCACAGAATATCTTTCCATTTCTTTGTGTCTTCTTCAATTCTTTCAATAATGTTTTACAGTTATCAGTGTATAGGTCTTTCACATTTTTGGTTAAACTTATTCCTGGGTATTTTATTCTTTTTGTTGTGATTACAAATGGGATTGTATTCTTCATTTCCCTTTGTGCTATTTCATTGTTTGTGTATAGAAATGCAACTATTTTTGTATGTTGATTTTGTACTCTGCAACTTTGCTGTATTCATTTATTATTTCTAATAATTTTTTGATGAGTTCTTCAGGGTTTTCTCTATATAAAATCATATCATCTGCAATTAGTGACAGTTTTACTTCTTCCTTTCCAATTTGGATCCCTTTTATTTCTTTTGCTTACCTGATTGCTCTGGCTAGGACTTCCAATACGATGTTAAATAAGAGTGTTGAGAGAAGGCATCTTTGTCTTGTGTCTTTTATTAGAGGGATAGCTTTCATTTTTTCACCATTGAGATAATAGCTGTGGGTTTGTCATATATGGCCTATATTGTGTTGAGGTACTTTTCTTCTATACCCATTTTATTCAGAGTTTTTATCATAAATGGATATTGCATCTTGTCAAATGCTTTCTCTGCATCTATTGAGATGATCATGTGATTTTTATTCTTTATATTGTTAATGTGGTGTATCACATTGATTGATTTGTGGGTGTGGAATCATCTCTGCATCCCTGGAATAAATCCCACTTGATCATGGTGAATGATCCTTTTAATGCATTGTTGTAGATGATCTGCTAGTATTTTGTTGAGGATTTTTGCATCTATGTTCATCACTGTTATTAGCCTGTAACTTTATTTTTTTTGTGCTGTGCTTGTCTGGTTTTGTTATCAGGATAATGTTGGCCTTATAAAATGAGTTAGGAAGTGTCCCCTCCTCTTCAACTTTTTGGGAGAGTTTGAGAAGGATAGGTATTAAATCTTCTTTGAATGTTTGGTAGAATTCACTGGGGAAGCCACCTGGTCATTGTCTTTTGTCTTTTGGGAAGTTTTTGATTACTGTTTCTCTCTCCTTGCTAGTGATTGGTCTATTCAGATTCTCTACTTCTTCTTGGTTCAGTTTTCAAAGGTTGTATGAGTCTAAGAATTTATCCGTTTCTTCCAGATTATCCAATTTATTGGCATATAGCTTTTCATAGTATTCTCTTATAAGTCCCTTTTATTTCTGTGGCATTCATTGTAATTTCTCCTCTTTTGTTTCCGATTTTATTTATTTGAGCGTTCTCTCGTTTTTTCTTGGTGAGTCTAGTGAAATTGTCAATTTTGTTTATCTTCTCAAATAACCAGCTCTTAGTTTCATTGATTTTTGGGTTTTTTTGGTCTCTATTTCATTTGTTTCTGCTCTGATTTTTATTATTTCCTTCCTTCTACTGATTTTGGGCTTTATTTGTTCTTCTTTTTCTAGTTCCTGTAGGTGCACTGTTAGATTGTCTATTTGGGATTTTTCTTGTTTCTTAAGGTAGCCTGTATTGCCATAAACTTCCCTCTTAGTATTGCTTCCGTTGTATCCTGTAAATTGTATGTTGTATTTTCATTTTAATCTGTCTCTAGGTATTTTATTTTCTCTTTTGATTTTTTCATTGACCCAGTAGTTGTTCAGTAGCATTTTGTTTAATCTCCACATATTTGTGGCTTTTCCAGTTTTCTTCCTGTAGTTAATTTCCAGTTTCATACCCTTGTGGTTAGAAAAGATGCTTGGTATTATTTAAATCTTCTTGAATTTATTGAGACTTGTTTTGTGGCCTAACATGTGGTCTACCCTGGAGAATGTTCCATGTGCATTTGAAAAACGTGTGTATTCTGCAATTTTTGAATGGAATGTACTGTATATTATCTACAAAGTCCATCTGGTCTAATACATCATTTAAGACCAATGTTGACTTACTAATTTTCTGTTTAGTTGATCTATCTATTGATGTAAGTGGAGTGTTAAAGTCCCCTACTACTATTGTGTTACTGTTAATTTCATCTTTTCTGTCTGTTGATAATTGCTTTATGCATTTAGGTCCTCCTATGTTGGTATATAGATATTTACAAGTGTTACATTGTCTTGTTGGATTGTTCCCTTTATCATTATGTAATGCCCTTCTTTGTCTCTTGTCACAATTTTTATTTTAAAAATCTATTTTGTCTGATACAAGTATTGCTACCCCAGGTTTATTTTTGTTTCAGGTTGCAAGGAGTATCTTTTTTCAACCCTTCACTTTCAGTTTGTGAGTGTCTTTATGTGTTAAGTGTGTCTCTTGTATCCAGCATATACATGAGTCTTGTTTTTTATCCATTCAGCCACCCTATGTCTTTTGATTAGAGCATTTAGTCCACTGACATTTAAAATAGCTATTGATAAGTATGTACTTACTGCCATGTTGTTACTTTTTTTTCTGGGTGTTTTTGTAGTTCTTTTCTGTTCCTTTTTTCTCCTCTTGCTCTCTTCTCTTATGATTTGATGGCTTTCTGTAGTGTTATGTTTGGGTTACTTTCTTTTCACTTTTTGTGTATTTATTATAGGTCTTTGGTTTGTGATTACTGTGGGGTTCATATATAACCTATATAAATAGCAATCTATATTAAGTTGATGGTCTCTTAAGTTTGACATCTTACTGACAGCCCTACAGTTTTAACCCCCTACACACATTTTATGTTTTGATACCATATTTTACATCTCTTCTGTTTGTGTTTTCTTAAACTCTTATCATGGTTCACAAAAATCATGTACCATTTTAGTACTTTTGTCTTCTTATCTTCTTATTGGCTTTACAGATGGCTGACCCACTACCTTTACTGTAAATTTGCCTTTACCATTGATATATTTTTGGATAGTATTTTTATTTCTGTTTGTGGACTTTCCTTTTCCTCTTAAATAAGTCCCTTTAACATTTCTTGTAAGGCTGGTTTAGTGATGATGAACCCCTTTAGATTTTGCTTGTCTGGGAAACTTTATTTCTCCATCCATTCTCAGTGATAACCTTACTGGGTGGAGTGTTCTTGGCTGTAGGGTTTTCCTTTCAGCACTTTAGATATACCGTGCCACTCCCTTCTAACCTGCAGGGTTTTTGCTGAGACGTCAGCTGATAGCCTTATTGGGTTTCCTTTGTAGGTAACTTGTTGCCTTTCTCTTGTGGCAAAGATAAAGGATTCTCTCTTTATCTTTAATTCTTGACATTTTATTATAATGTGTATTGGTGTGGGACTCTTTGGGTTCATCTTGTTTGATACTCTCTGTGTTTCTTGTTGCTGGATATCTATTTCCTTCGCCAGGTTAGGGAAGTTTTCAGTTATTATTTCTTCGAATATATTATCTGCCCCTTTGTCTCTCTCTTCTCCTTCTGGGAACCTATAATGTGGGTGTTACTATGTTTAATGTTGTACCAGAGGTCCCTTAGACTCTCCTTGTTCTTTTTAACTCTTTTTTTCTGTTCAGCTTGGATAATTTTCTCTACTTTTGCATCCGGATTGCTGATTCGTTCTTCTTCTGTGTCATATGCTCTCCTGTTCATTCCCTCTAGTGAATTTTTCATTTCCATTATTGTATTCTTCAGTTCTGATTGGTTATTTTTTATATTTTCCAATCCTTTGTTCAATTTCTCACTGTGCTCATCTACTCTTTTCCTACAATAGTGAGCATCCTTATGACTATTAGTTTCTACTCTTTATCAGGTAGATTGTTTCTCTCTGTTTTGCTGAGTTCTTTTTCTAAGGATTTATCTTGTTCTGTTATTTGGAGAATATTCCTTTCTCTCCTCATTTTGCCTACCTCTCTGTGCTTATACCTATGTATTAGATAGATCAACTATGTCTCCTGATCTTGGAAATGTGGCCTTATGTAAGAGATGATTTAAGTGGCCCAGCAATGTGCTCCCCTCTGGTCACTCCTGCCAAATGCTCCAAGAGTGTTCCCTGTGTGGGCTACATGGCCCTTCTGTTGTCATGGGGTTCCTATTGCTGTGGGCACATGGGTAGACTAGGCTGGCCCCCAGGCTGGCTGCTTGTAATGCTCAGCTGTGTGTGGTTGCTACAGTCACTTTAGTCACTTTGTTAGGTGGGTCTAACAAAGGTGTAACAGCGCACAACTACTACTGTTTTGCTGTTTAGTGCATCAGGCTCCCTGTGTGACTGGTTGCTAGGCTCAGGGGTTGACACTTGCCACAGGCCTCTGATGAGGCTCCCTGTGACGCGCAGATGTTGTCAGCTCTCTCAGGAGCACAGATGAATGGAGATGGCCCCAAGTGTGGCATCACACAATTGTTTCAGGTGTTGAAAGGTGGGGCAGATCCCTTGTGTGGCTGTCTGAGAGGGCCAGTGGCACAAGTTGGCTGCAGCTGATGCACTCTACTACCCACAGGCCCACATTCCCCACCAACACAGGCCTGCCTGCATGCATGCCCTGCTGAGGCGGAGCCACTTGCACTGCCTATATGGGCCCACTAGTCTGCTGTGGGCTTGCTTGTGGGTGGTGCCAGTCCCTGGGGTGGGTTGCCTGCCTTGCCTGAGCTCCATTACCTTGGGTGTTCTCATGGGCAGGACAAACTCCTCTGCTAACAGGCTAGAGGAAGGAATCCAATGGCGGCTGCCAGTGTCTGTGTCAGCATGACTGAAATAGGTCACAATAATGGCCTTCACCAGTATCTAAGTTCCTGGTGGGATGGGACCAGCCACCTCCTCCCTCTCCGAGATGCACAGCAAGCTTAGTAAGTGAGTCTCTTTCACCAATGGACTATGCACTTTTCTTTCTGGTGTTTTTCTGTTGATTTCTAAAACGGGTGAATCTGTGCATGGGCTCTTTAAGAGCAGGCTTTTCTTTCTCTCAAGTTTAATAGTTTTTCTGGGGGTATTCCCCATCGGTTTTCAAAACAGCAAAGACAAGTATTATGGGATCTCATCTCAGTTGTGCTGAATTTAAGGGTTGGGGTGCCTACTGTGGCATAGATACCCCACTCAGATCCCCCTGCTTCTTCAGGAAAAGCTTTGTACCTTTGAAATTGCTCCTGGTCTTTAAGCACTGCAGCTAGGTCATGGTTTTTTCCTCTGCAGATGTGGACTTTGGACTCTTCCACCCTTGTCAATGTTTCCATTTGTTGTGCGGGTTCTTTGTATCCAGTTTCCAGATTGCTCTCAGAGGAAATTGTTCCACAGGGTAGTTGTAGATTTATTGTGCCTGTGGGAGGAGGTGAGTTCATAGTCCTCCTATGCTGCTATCTTCCAAAGTCTCCCCTCAATTTGCTAATATCCTGCTGAGGGTTTTTGCATATATGTTCATTCCAATTTTTTTTTCTGTCATTCTCTCTTAAATCACTTGAAAGGGCTTTGCATCACCACCACCCAGAGACTGCTTTTACCACAGCCCCCAATAACTGCAATGTGTGAAATCAATGACTTTTCTCTGTCCCCACTTACTCTAACAGTGGACTTGGATGCTTGGTTACTTCCCTTCCTTGAAGAATTTTCTTCATCTTGGTTTCCAGGATGTTAAATTCTCCTTCCTCTCATCTTTCCTGCTGTCCCTTCTTGTCTGTCTGACCTTGAACTTTGTCTCTATCACACCCGGACTCATGGAATTAGACGCTAACTAAACAGTGTCCACTCCCAAATCTTTACCTTTAGGTAAGACTGCTCTTCTAAACTCTAATCGTATATCCAGTGTTATTTGTGAAATCTCCAAAATATACCCACATCACACTCTTTTTTTAATTGAAGTACAATTGACATACAATGTTATATTGATTTCGGTTGTACAACGTCATGATTTGACATTTGTATGCATTGTTTAATCATCACCACAATAAATCTAGTTGCCCTCTGTTACCTTACAAAGAGAATATGTATTATTGATTATGGTCCTCATGCTGTACATTACATCCCTATGACATTTATTTTATGACTAGGAATTTGTACCTCTTGATTCCCTTCACCCATATTGCCCACCCCCTAGGCCTCTTCCCATCTGGCAACCACTGATCTGTTCTCTGTATCTGCGAGTCTGGTTTTGTTGTTTTGTTTTGTTTTTCAGATTCCACATATAAATGAGATCGTATGGTGTTTGTCTTTCTCTGTCTGATCTATTTCCCTTTAGCATAATACCCTCAAGTCCATCCGCGTTCTTGCAAATGGCAAGATTTCATTTTTTTTATGGCTGAGTAGTATTCCATCATATATATATATACACATATGGGTGGTATATAAATATGTATATATATACATACCACAACTTCTTTATCCATTTCTCCACTGATGGACACTTAGGTAGTTTCCATATCTTGGCTGTTGTAAATAATGCTGCAATGAACATGGGGCCACAGATATTTTTCCCAGTCAGTGTTTTCATTTTCTTTGGGTAAGTACCCTGAAGTGGAATTGCTGAGTCATATGATAGTTCTATTCTTAATTTTTTTTTTCAGTTGAGGAAGATTAGTCCTGAGCAAAAATGTGGTGTAAATCTTCCTCTTTTTTGCTTGAGGAAGGTTAGCCTTGAGCTAACATCTATGCCAATCTTTCTCTACTTTATATGTGGGTTGCCTCCACAGCATGGCTGATGAGTGGTGTAGGTCCACACCCAGAATTTGAACCAGCAAACCAGGGCCACTGAAGTGGAGCATGCTGAACTTTAACCACTACATCATGGGGCCAGCCTCCATTTTTAATTTTTTGAGGAATCTCCATACTGTTTTCCATAGTGGTTACACCATTTACATTCCCACCAATAGTGCACAAGGGTTCCCTTTCCTCTGCATCTTTCCAACACTTGTTATTTCCTGTCTTTTTGGTCATAGCCATTTTAACATGTATGAGATATCTCATTGTGGTTTTGATTTGCATTTCCCTGATGATTAGTGATGTTGAGCATCTTTTCATATGCTTCTTGGACATTGGTATGTCTTCTTTGGAAAAATGTCTGTTCAGATCCTCTGCCCAGTTTTTCATCAGATTGTTTGTTTTATTTGTGGAGTTGTATGAGTGCTTTACATATTTCGGATATTAATCTTTTACTGGATATAAAATTTGTAAATATATTCTCCCATTTAGTAGGCTGCTTTTTTGTTTTGTTGATGATTTCCCTCACTGTGCAGAAGCTATTTAGTTTGAAGCAGTCCCAATTGTTTATTTTTGCTTTGGGCATCAGAATCAAAAAAATATCACTAGGACTGATTTTGAGGAGGTTATCATCTATGTTATCTTCTAGGAATTTTATGGTTTCAGGTCTTACATTTAAATAATTAATTCATTTTGAGTTAATTTTTGTTTATGGTGTAAAATAGTGGTCTAGTTTCATTCGTTTTCATGTGGCTTTTCAGTTTTCCAAACACCATTTTTGAAGAGACTGGCCTTTCTCCATTGTATGTTCTTGCCTTCTTTGTCATAAATTAATTGACCATACATGCGAGGATTTATTTCTGAGCTCTCTATTCTGTTCCATTGATCTATGTGTCTGATTTTATGCCAATATCATCCTGTTTTGATTACTATGGCTTTGTAATATAGTTTGAAATAAGGGAGCATGATGTCTCCAGTTTTGTTCTTCCTGCTAAAGATTGCTTTGGGTATTCAGGACTGTTTTTGCAGTTCCATACAAATTTTAGGATTGTTTTTTCCATTTCTGTGAAAAATGCCATTGGAATTTTGATGAAGATTGCATCGAAGCTGTATGTTGCTTTGGGTAATGTGGACATTTTAATGATGTCACTTCTTCCAATCCATAAACACAGAATATCTATTTATTTGCATCTTCTTCAGTTTATTTTGTCAATGTCTTATAGATTTCAATGTATAGGTCTTTTACCTCCTTGGTTGAATTTATTCTTAAGTATTTTATTCTTTTTTGATTCAATTGTAAATGGCATCATTTTCTTAATTTCTTTTTCTGATACTTTATTACTGGTGTATACAAATGCAACCAAATTTGTGTATTTTTTTTGTACCCTGCAACTTTACTGAATTTGTTTATTCAAATAGTTTTTTGATGGAGTCTTTAGGGTTTTCTATGTATAAAATCATGTCATTTGCAAATAGTGACAGTTATACTTCTTCTTTTCTGATCTGGATTCCTTTTATTTCTTTTTCCTGCCTAATTTTTCTTATGGACTTCCAATACTGTGTTGAGTAAAAGTGATGAGAGTATGTATCGTAGTCTTTTTCCTGATCTTAAAGGAAAAGCTGTCAGCTTTTTGCTGTAGAGTATGATGTTAACTGTGGGCTTGTCATATATGACCTTTACTATATTGAGGTGCATTTTGTCTTATACGCACTTTATTGAGAGTTTTTGTCATAAATGGAAGTTCAATTTTGTGAAATCCTTTTTGTGCATCTGTTGAGATGATCATATGATTTTTATCCTATCATATTGATTAATTTGTGGATGTTGGACCATCCTTGTATCCCTGGGATAAATCCCACTTGATCATGGTATATGACCCTTTTAGTATATTACCGAATTTGGTTTGCTAATATTTTTTGTATCTATGTTCATCAGGGATATTGGCCTGTAATTTTTTTTGTGTGTCTTGTCCATGTCTGGGTTTGATATCAAGGTAAGGCTGACCTTGTAAAATGAGTTTGGGAGCATTTCCCCCTCTTCAAATTTTTGGAAGAGTTTGAGAAGAATAGGTGTTAAATCTTTGAATGTTCGCTACTGTTAGCTAGGGAATCCATCTGGTCCTGGAATTTTGTTTGTGGGGATTTTTTTGATTACTTTTTCGATCTTCTTACTGGTCTATTCAGATTTTCTAGTTCTTCATGAGTCTGTCTTAGAAGATTGTATATTTCTAGGAATTTATCCATTTCTTCTAGGTTGTCCAATTTGTTGGCATATAATTGTTCATAGTAGTGTCTTATAATCCTTTGATTTTCTTTGGTATCAATTGTAACTTCTTAACTTTCATTTCCAATTTTATTTATTTGAGTCCTCTCTCTTTTCTTCCTAGTGAGTCTAGCTAAAATTTGTCAATTTTGTTTATCTTTTTAAAGAATGAGTTTCATTATTCTTTTTGTTGTCTTTTTAGTTTCTATCTCATTTATTTCCACTCTGGTCTTCATTATTTCCTTTCTTCTACTAACTTTTGGCTTCATTTGTTCTTCTTTCTGTAGTTCCTTTAGGTGTAAAGTTAGATGGTTTATTTGAGGTTTTTCTTGTTTCTTTAAGTAGCCTGTATCTTTATAAATTTCCCTCTTAGACCTGCATTTGCTGCATCCTATAGATTTTGATATGCTATATTTCCATTTTCGTTTGTCTCAAGATAATTTTTGGTTTCTCCTTTGATTTCTTCACTTACCCATTGGTTGTTTAGTAGCATGTTGTTTAATCTCCACATATTTGTGTTTTTTCCAGTTTTCTTCTTGTTATTGATTTTTAGTTTTATGCTGTTGTGGTCGGTAAAGATGCTTCATATGATTTCAATCTTCTTAAATTTATTGAGACTTGTTTTATGGCCTAACATACCCTGAAGGATGTTCCATGTGCACTTGAGAAGAATGTGCATTCTGTTGCTTTTGGATAGAATGTGCTGTATATATCTATTAAATCCATTTTGTCTAATGTATCATTTAAAGCCAATATTTCATTATTAGTTTTCTATCTGAATGATCTATCCATTGATGTAAGTGGGGTCTTAAAGTCCCCTACTATTATTGTAATGCTGTCAATTTCTCCCATTAAGGTTGTTAATATTTGCATTATATATTTAGGTGCTTTAATGTTGGGTGCATAAATATTTACAAATGTTATATCTTCTTACTGGATTGACCCCTTTATCATTATATAATACCAATCTTTGTCATTTATTACAGTCTTTGTTTTAAAGTCATTTTGTCTCATATATGTATAGTTACCCCAACTTCTTTTTGGTTTCCATTTGCATCAAGTATCTTTTTCTATCCTTACATTTTCAATTTGTGTGTCCTTATATCTGAACTAAGTCTCTTGTAAGCAGCAGGTCTTGTTTTTTTTTCATCCATTCAGCCACTTTATGTCTTTTGATTGGAGAGTTTAGTCCATTTATGTTTAAAATTATTATTGATAGGCATACACTTATTGTCATTTGTTAATTGTTTTCTAGCTGTTTTGTAGTTTCTTTCTTCCCTGCTTTCTTCCCTTGTGGTTTGATAACTTTCTATAGTGTTATGCTTAGGTTCCTTTCTCATTATCTTTTATGTATATACTAGGTTTTTCCTTGTGTTTACCATGATGCTCACATACAACAGCCTATATATAGCAGTCTGTTTTAAGTTCATATCAGTTAAGTTTTAATGCATTCTAAAATCTGCATTTTTAACCCTCCCAAACGTTTTGTGTATTTATGTTGCATTTTACATTTTTTCATCCTTTAACTAATTATTACGTTTATAGTTATTTGTACTACTTTTCTTTTAACCTGCATACTATCTTTATAAGTGATTGATTTACCATCTTTATTATATATTTACCTTTACCAGTGAGATTTTTACTTTCAAATGTTTTCTTGTTACTAATTAGTGTCCCTTCTTTTCAGCTTAAATAAGTCCTATAATGTTTCTTGAAAGGCCAGTTTAGTGGTGATGAAGACCATTAGCTTTTGTTTGCCTAGAGAGCTCTTTAACTCTCCTTTGATTCTGATGATAACATTGCTGGGTAGAATATTCTTGGTTGGAAGTTTTTCCTTTCAGCACTTTGAATGTATTATGCCATTTCCTTCTGGACGGCAAAGTATTTGCTGAGAAATATGCTTATAATTTTATGGGGATTCCCTTGTATGTAACAAACTGGTTTTCTCTTGCTGCTTTTACATTTTTCTCTTTCTCTTTAACTTTTGATATTTTAATTACAATGTGTCTTAGTGTGTGTCTTTTCAGGTTCATCTTGTTTGGAATTCTCTGAGTTTCCTGCACCTGGATGTATTTTTCCTTCCCAGGTTAGGGAAGTTTTCAGCCATTATTGTTTCAAATAATTTTTCTGCTTCTTTCTTTTTCTCTTGTCTTTCTGGGACCCCTATAATGTGAATGTTATTCTGCTTGATGTTGTCCTATAAATTCCTTAAACTATCTTCACTTTTTAAAGTTCTTTTTTCTTTTTGATACTCTGTTGGGGTGAGTTCCACTGCTCTGTCTTCCAGATCACTGATTCTTTCTTCTGCTTCATCTAGTCTGCTGTTGAATCCCTCTATTGTATTCTTTAGCTCTGGAACATCTATTTGGTACTTTCTTATATTTTCTATATCTTTGTTGAAGTTCTCACTATGTTTATCTATTCTTCTCCCAAGTTTGGTAAATATCTTTATGATCATTACTTTAAACGCTTTATCAGGTAAATTACTTATTTTAATTTCATTAGTGTTTTTTTTCTGGGATTTTAGCTTATTCTTTTATTTGGAATATGTTGCTCCATTCCTCATTCCTCTATTTTTTCATTTGCTGCATTCTCTGTGTTTATTTCTACGTATTGTGCAAAATAGCTATCTCCAAGTTTTGAGGAAGTGGCCTTGTGTAGGAGATGAATCTTATTGTTTAAACTTGACTTAGCTTTTGGTTGTTTCTTGAACCTTTTTGATTGTTTTAGCAGACTGATTTTTTCTTGATAGGTACCAGTTATTGAGGGTATACCAAGACCTGTGAGTGTTCTAGAGGGAGAGATCTCAGTTAGCAGTAGTTTCTGGCTGATTAGAAGCTAGACTTTCAGGTAGCAGCTCTTAAGGTATGCATATATATAAAGTCCTGTAGGACTGCAAACATAAACCCTAATGGCCTCCAGACCAGGCAATCTGGAGATGTCCCCTTAGCAACCGTTGCAAAAATTGGGTCTCCAGATGAGTGTATGAGCTTCTTACTGGGAGATACTGGTGAGCTGTAGTGAGGCCAAGGGAGACCACAAAAGTGGCATCCCCCAGCCTACCTTCTGTGGCCTCTGGATGTAAAACCACACTCTTGATTCTCCAAAATCTCCTGCATATGGCAACTTGGCCTTCCATTTGGCTTGGCCCCAAACTCCAAGTTACCTGTGATTCTTTTCTTTTACTCTCACACCTCAAATTCAGTCATCTGGAGATTCTCTTGGTTCTGCCTTCAGAATATCCAGACTCTGACTTCTTCTCACCCTCCACTCCTATGCCTTGATCTAAGCTACCACTAGCATCTTACTTCAACTATTTGAATAGATGCTTAACTCTTCTGCCTGCTTGCCCTCTTTCCCTTCCTTCCTCTCCAGTCTATTGTCAACACAGCAACTAGGGTGTCATTTTACAGCTGAATTCTGGGCATGTTATTCCTCTGCTCAAACCCTGCAACATCATCCAATCTCAGGGTAGAAGCTTCTTTTGACCTCATCTGCTGTAAGTTTCCTTCTCCTGGCTGCCTGAGTACTCCTTGACCACTGGACATGTTTCATCTCACTATCATGGCAAGGTTCCTTTTCTGCTACCTGAATTGCTCTTCCTACACATGTCCTCATGACACGTGTTCTCACTCAGGGTTTCCAAGGCTTTGGTCAAATGTCACCTTCATGATGAAGTCTTAGACCATCCTGTTTAAAATCTCAGTCTACATAACCCGTGGCACTGGCTGTTCCTCTTCCTTGCCTTATTTTTTTTACAGGCATTTATCTTATACCATATTGCTTATTGTATTTATTTTTGTGTTTATTACCTGTTCTTTGCCTGCTAGAATGTAAGCTCCATTGGGTGAAGATTTGTGCCTGTTTGGTTCACTATTTCATACCCAGTGCCTAGAGACATTCCTGTCACCCAGCAGACACTGAAATGTTTGTTCAGTAGATGCGTGAACAGACCTTGGGATTCTATAACCTGCTTGTGTAACTGTGGTAGATAATTGTATTCCTTTGGTACAAATCAATGAGTTTACTGATTTACAAAATAGAAACAGAAAGAGCTCTCACATGTTGTTTTGAGGAACAAATTATATAATTGTACATAAAGTGCATAGTAGTACACTTGATAAGTTCTCCACATATTGTAGCAGTTTTTTTAATCGTTTACCCACTTGAATCTTTTTCCAATAACATTTATTTTTCATATTTACACAGAAAAATGTTAGTAACCTTTTTCTTCCCTGGCTGGTAAGATATTTGACATATAACATTAAGATCTTAGTTATAATTGTCGTTGAAAATACTCTGAGCTATTTTTTCCTAAAAATTTGTTCAGGAAAATTTTCAATAAAATTACTTATGTTTTTTCCTAGAAAATGTTAGCACACATTTTAATATCATTGTTTATGGTTAAGTACATAGTTAGTCTCTATAAATGCTGGTATCTCAGCCATTGTTGCTTTTGGCTAAAGAAAACATTTTCCATTTCCTCTTATAAGCCATCATAAAGGTAATTTTTAGAATATTACTTGTTTCTGGATGTTTAATATTAAGTGGAAAAAGGTAAACATCATTAATTCTAGCGGTTTTTCTCTTTACTGTTAAGATTTGATGATGGCTTTGGATTTAAAACATATATTACTAATAATTTTCTAAATGGTAGACACGTTATTTAATATTTTAATTAATAGTATTGTATTAACATTTAATGTTACTGCTTCTTCCCATCATATCTAAAATGTTAAAAACAAACTTTATTGTGAATAATACAGTTTTTTAAAGTCATAGTGTTATAATAGTACATAGCTGCCTAAAAATGTTGCTCAAATCTTAAAATAACTCGCCTCATTTAAATTTTTGTATGATTTAGACAAAATTCTACAGATATGTCAAATGTACCTAGTCTAAAACTAAATGCATATTTCCTCTGAACTGCTCCTTTTCCTGTGTTCCTTACATGAACAACTAAGGGCATCATCACAAAGCTGGCTGCTTAGATGATCATCTGGAGGTGATCTTAAGTGTCTTCCTCTCTCTCCACTCTGATGACACCTGGTCAAGAAGAACAATTGATGTTTACTATGCAAATATCTCATGAATCCATTCTTGTTACCTTAGATAATTTATTTCCTATAAACACTAGTTTAAAGACAAGATAGTCATTGAGCCTCTAGCTTTGCCCTTTTGATCTCTCCTGCATCCAGATACTAGAGTGATATGTCTGTTTAAGACTAGTCAGATCTCAGTTGCCTGCATGCTCCAATCCAGACTCCTTAGCACAGCATATGCCATCTGAGGGCAAGTCTACTTAGGGCTGGAGTCCTCTTAGATGTAGAGCTGAGAGGAAGGGCCTTGGCCAGTGCAGAGAAGCTCCAGGGCCACCCCAGAGTGTGCCATGTTCACAGTGCAAAAGCAGTGGTCTGCAAAGGAGAAGCTACCTGGAGAAGTGGTGGGTCAGTAGAGGGTGGGCCCACACAGAGAAAGTGAGACCAGACAGGAAGAAAGAAAAAATAAAAGACAGTACTATGAAGAAGAGATTCTCGATGACACTGGGCTCCCTTAAAAATTTCCTTTTTTTGAAATTTGTTGGTTTGTGATGCGGGCTGCACTGGGATGGGTTCCCCTCTCTTCCTAGACAAGTGAGGTCAGTGTCCTCCCTGCATCCAGGGTGCCAGACACCCAGTGCTACTTGTAAATACCAAACTCAATGTGCTCAAACCTCTGCCTTTTTGTGACCTGTTCCCTCTCCTTGGAAGGCTTTTACTCAATGTACTTGCAGAATTATCTCCTGACCGAGATAGTTCTAGGCTAATTCAAGGCTAACTCTTTCTAATAAGGACCTTTCTGCACCTCCCTGCAACCTTTTATTTTCCAAGAAGAATCAAGCACCTGTCCTCTGGTTACACCCACCGCACCTTTGTTGTATGCCTGCTTCATGATTTATGACCTCATACGTAGCTTTCTTTTTACTGACAGCCTTACTCATTATCAGCAAGATCCTGGAGGGTTCTCCCTTCTGTCTCTTTGCACAGAGTCTGATATATGGCAGGCTCCCAACAATGCTTTCAGTGTTTTCAATCAAATATAATCTTAATTCTTTTCACGTGAACAGATGCTAAAAAGGAAAGTCATCACCTCTAAAGGGTTCTGTTCAAAACATGTAAGTACTTTTAGATAGTTCACATTCTTTTCCTTAGTTTTTAGTGTTTTGTTTGTTTATTACTTTGAATGTTAAATAAATATGAAACAATTAGCCTAAAGAGATAAAGATTTTACTTTGGCAAAAATAATATAATACAATTCAGTTTAACAAATATGTAACATCTACTGGGTCTAAAACTCTAATCACAGGAGCAGTGTAGCTTGGGAGTGGAGATGGCAATGAAACTAAAGTGGTGCTGCAGTGAAAATGTGGCCTTGAGCTATTTTGAAACTTATGAGTGGAATTTTTATGCTTCTAGCCCACAACTTGAGATTTCCAGCTGTTGTAGAAATGGGAGAAGTGATGACTTCCTCATCACTGTGCTTCTTTTCCTTGAATTTGTCCTTTAGTCCTCTATGCATAAAGCAAGATTTTGGAGCCAGCTGTCCAGTAAGATAACATATCAGAATCTGCATTCTGGTGGCTAATAGAAACAGCTGGGTATGATTGAGTCAGGAGAGCTTTGTTGTGGATTCTGCTGCCCTTTCTGGGGTAGAAATGTTTCTGATTTCATATGTGTGATGTTTACTTAAGTATGAATAACCTAGCATTTGTAAAATGTGGTGGTGTTGGCTTATGGCAGCAGTGGAAATGGAGCAGAGGAATCTGAGACAACAGTCTTCTATTAGGGTCCTCTGACTTAAAATTAGACTTGCAAGTGAGGTTTCTTTTTTTGAAAATGTGCCTTCTGAAAATAAAAGTGATATTTTAAATCATTTCAGAAAGATGTACCCCATATATAAACCCTGTGAGATTTCTAACTAAACTCAAAACACTGTCTACTTTTTACTCTGTTTAAAAACTTGTGTGATGGGTTACAATATCACCTTGTGTATCATCTACAAATGTTCCCCTACTTAAATAAGTGATACTCATTTCTTTTTCAATTATGAAAAATATAAATGCCTGCTCTAAACGTTTCTAGCAATATGAAAGTATTAAAATTTACTTTTCGTTTTTGGACTTTTTAAAAAATTTGAGTTCATAATAGTTTACATCATTGTGAAATTTCAGTTGTACATTATTTCTTGTCTGTCACCACATAAGTGTTCCCCTTCACCCCCTGTGCCCACCTCCCACCCTTCTTCCCCTGGTAACCGCTGAACTATTTTCTTTGTCCATGTATTTGTTTAATCCCACATATGAGTGAAATCATCTGGTATTTGTCTTTCTCAGTCTGGCTTATTTCGCTTAGCACAATTCCCTCCAGGTCCGTCCATGTTATTGCAAATGGGATGAATCTGTCTTTTTTTATGGCGGAGTAGTATTTCATTGTATATAAATACCACATCTTCTTTATCCAATCATCAGGGGATGGGCACTTGGATTGTTTCCATGTCTTGGCTATTTTGAATAGTGCCGCAATGAACATAGGGGTACATATGTTGCTTAGGATTGTTGATTTCAAGTTGTCTGGGTAGATACCCGGTAGTGGAATGGCTGGGTCATATGGTAGTTCTATTTTTAGTTTTTTGAGAAATCTGCGTACTGTTTTCCATAGTGGTTGCACCAGTTTGCATTCCCACCAGCATTGTATGAGGGTTCCCTTTTCTCCACACCCTTTCCAACATTTGTTATTTTTAGTCTTAGTGATTATGGCCATTTTAACAGGCATAAGATGGTATCTTAGTGTAGTTTTGATTTGCATTTCCCTGATGATTAGTGATGTTGAACGTCTTTTCATGTGTTTGTTGACCATCTGTATATCTTCTTTGGAAAAATGTCTGTTCATATCCTCTGCCCATTTTTTGATCAGGCTGTTTGTTTTTTTGTTGTTCAGTTGTGTGAGTTCCTTACATATTATGGAGATTAACGCCTTATCAGATATATGATTTTCAAATATTTTCTCCCAATTGGTGGGTTGTGTTTTTGTTTTGATCTCGGTTTCTTTTGCCTTGCAGAAGCTCTGTAGTTTGATGAAGTCCCACTTGTTTACTTTTCTTTTGTTTTCCTTGTCTGAGAAGACATGATGTTTGAAAATATTCTTTTAAATTCAGTGTCAAAGAGTGTACTACCTATATCATCTTTCAGGAGTTTTATGGTTTCAGGACTTCAAGTCTCTAATCCATTTTGAGTTAATTTTTGTGTATGGCATGAGATAATTGTCTACTTTCATTCTTTTGCATGTGGCTGTCCAGTTTTCCAAACACCATTTTTTGAAGAGACTGTCTTTTCTGCATTGTATGTTCTTGGCATCTTCGTCAAAGATTAGCTGTCCGTATGTGTGTGGTCTTATTTATGGGCTTTCAATTCTGTTCCATTGGTCTGTGTGTCTGTTTTTGTACCAGTACCATGCTGTTTTGATCACTGTGGCTTTGTAGTACATTTTGAAGTCAGGGATTGTGATGCCTCCAGCTTTGTTCTTTTTTCTCAGAATTGCTTTAGCAATTCAAGGTCTTTGGTTGCCCCATATAAATTTTAGGATTCTTTGTCCTCATTCTGTGAAGAATGTCATTGGGATTCTGATTGGGATTGTATTGAATCTGTAGATTGCTTTGGGTAGTATGTACACTTTAACTGTGTTTATTCTTCCAATCCATGTGCATGAAATCTCTTTCCATCTCTTTATGTCATTATGTATTTCTTTCAATAATGTCTTATAGTTTTCATTGTATAAGTCCTTCACTTCCTTAGTTAAATTTATTCCTAGGTACTTTATTATTTTTGTTGTGATTGTTAATGAATTATATTCTTGAGTTCTCCTTCTGTAAGTTTATTATTAGAGTACAGAAATGCAACTGATTTTTGTAAGTTGATTTTGTACCCCACAACTTTAAGGTAGTTGTTAATTATTTCTAAGAGTTTCCTGATGGATTCTTTAGGTTTTTCTATATGAGATCATGTTGTCTGCAAACAGTGAGAGTTTGACTTCTTCACTCCCTATTTGTATTCCTTTTATTCCTTTCTCTTGCCTGATTGCTCTGGCCAAAACCTCCAGTACTATGTTGAATAAGAGTGGTGATAGTGGGCATGCTTGTCTTGTTCCTGTTCTCAGAGGGATGGTGTTGAGTTTTTCCCCATTGAGTATCATGTTGGCTTGGGTTGGTCATATACGGCCTTTATTATGTTGAATTAATTTCCTTCTATCCCCATTTTGTTAAGAGTTTTTGTCATAAATGGCTGTTGGATCTTGTCAAATGCTTTCTCTGCATCTATCGAGATGATCGTGTGGTTTTTATTCCTGATTTTGTTAATGTGGTGTATCACATTGATTGATTTGCGGATGTTGAGCCATCCCTGTGTCACTGGTATAAATCCTGCTTCATCATGATGTATGATCTTTTTGATGTATTGCTGTATGCAGTTTGCCAATATTTTGTTGAGGATTTTTGCATCTGTGTTCATCAGCCATATTGGCCTGTGGTTTTCCTCTTTTGTTTTGTCCTTGTCAGGCTTTGGTATCAGAGTGATGTTGGCTTTGTAGAATGTGTTAGGGAGTGTTTCATCTTCCCCAATTTTTTGGAATAGCTTGAGAAGGATAGATATTAAATCTTCTCTGAAAGTTTTGTAGAATTCCCCAGGGAAGCTGTCTGGTTTTGGGCTTTTATTTTTTGGGATGCTTTTGATTACTGTTTTAATCTCTTTTCTTGTGATTGATCTATTCAGATTCTCTATTTCTTCTTGATTCAGCTTTGGGAGATTGTAGGAATCTATAATTTACCCATTTCCTCTAGATTGTCCACTTTTTTGGCATATAGTTTTTCATAGTATTCTCTTATAATCCCTTGTATTTCTGTGGTATCCATTGTTATTTCTTCTCTTTGATTTCCAATTTTATTTATCTGAGCTTTCTCTATTTTTTTCTCTATAAGTCTGGCTAGGGGTTTGTCAATTTTATTTATCTTCTCAAAGAACCAGGTCTTTGTTTCATTGATTGTTTCTGCTGCCTTTTTTGTTTCAATTGCGTTTATTTCTGCTGTGATTTTTATCATTTCTCTCCATTTGCTGACTAAGTTTGTTCTTCTTTTGCTAATTCAGTGAGGTGTAGTTTGAAATTATTTATTTGGGCTTTCTCTTGTTTGTAAAGGTGAGCCTGTATTGTGATGAATTTCCCTCTTAATACGGCTTTTGCTGCATCCCATATGAGTTGGTATGGTATGTTTTCATTTTCATTTGTCTCCAAGTATTTTTTGATTGATCCTTTAATTTCTTCAATGATCCATTGCTTGTTCAGTAGCATGTTGTTTAGGCTCCACATCTTTGTCCCTTTCTTAGCTTTTTTCTTGTAATTAATTTCTAGCTTTATAGCATTGTGATCAGAAAAGATACTTATTATTATTTAAATCTTCTTAAATTTATTGAGGTTTGCCTTGTTTCCCAATATATGGCTTATCCTTGAGAATATTCTGTGTGCTCTTGAAAAGAATGTGTATTCTGCTGTTTTTGGATGGAGTGTTCTATAAATATCTAAGTCCAACTGGTCTAGCTTTTCATTTGATTCCACTGTCTCCTTGTTGATTTTCTGTCTAGATGATCTATCCGTTGATATGAGTAGAGTGTTTAGGTCCCCTACCATTATTGTGTTATTATTTATATCTTCTTTTAGGTTTGTTAATAGTTGCTTTATGTACTTTGGTGCTCCTGTATTGGGTGCATAGATATTCATAAGCATTTCTTCTTGATGGAATGTCCCTTTGATCATTATATACTGCCCCTCTTTGTCTCTCTTTGCCTGTGTTATCTTGAAGTCTACTTTGTCTCATATAAGTATGGCAAAACCTACTTTCTTTTGTTTGCCATTAGCTTGGAGTATCGTCTTCCATCCTTTCACTCTGAACCTGTGTTCATCATTGGAACTGAGATGTATTTCCTGAAGGAAGCATATGGTTGAGTCTTGTTCTTTAATCCATCTCACCACTCTGTGTCTTTTTATTGGAGAGTTCGAGCCATTTATGCGTAGGGTGATTATCGATATATGAAGGCTTAATGCTGCCATTATCACTTATTTTCTGGTTCTCCTGCATTTCCTTGGTTTCTCCTCCTATGTATTTTGGTCTACCAGTTGATGTAGTTTTTTGTGTTGTGTTTCTTTGTTTTCTCCTTATTTATTATTTGTGTCTCTGTTCTGCTTTTTTGTTTAGTGGTTACCATGAGGTTTGTATTCAAAATCTCATAGGTAAGACAGTCCATTTTCTGATGGTCTCTTATTTCCTTAGACTAAACTGATTCAGTCCCTTTCCTCTTCCCCTCTTAAGTTGTTTTCCTCACATCTTATTCCATCTTGTGTTATGAATGTGTGTTTCAAATGACAAGATTATCTTTGTTTTTGGTCTTTTCCTTACCTTTATCTTTAATACTATACCTGAGTATTTGCTGTCCTGCTCTGATTCTTTCTACCTACTTATCTCCTTACTCCGTGCTTTGTAACCCCCTTCTCCCTTTTTTTTTTTTCAAGTGTGAGGGCCTTCTTGAGGATTTCTTGTGGGGGGCAATCTCATGGGTATGAACTCCGTTAGCTTATGTTTGTCTGGGAAAGTTTTTATTTCTCCATCATATCTGAAGGATATTTTCTCTGGATAGAATATTCTTGGCTGAAAGTTTTTGTCCTTCAAAGATTTGAATATGTCATTCCAGTCTCTCCTAGCCTGTAAGGTTTCTGCAGAGAAATCCACTGAAAGCCTGATAGGGATTCCTTTGTAGGTTATTTTCTTCTGCCTTGCTGCCTCCCTTAGTATTCTTTCTTTGTCATTCACTTTTGCCACTTTCACTGCTATCCCCCTTGCAGTAGGTCTTTTTATGCTGAGATATTTAAGAGATCTGGTGGCCTATTCCACATGGATTTCCATCTCTTCCCCTAGGTTTTGGAAGTTCTCTGCTATTATTTCTTTAAACAAACTGTCTGCTCCATTCCCTTTCTCTTCTCCTTCTTGAATACCCATAATTCTTATGTTGCATTTCCTAATTGAGTCAGATATTTCTCAGAGACTTTTTTCATTTCTTTTTACTCTTAGTTCTCTCTCTACCTCTATCTGGAGCATTTCAACATGTGTAGCTTCAATTATGCTGATACGCTCTTCTATGATGTCTGCTCAAGCATTCAGGGAATCCATATTTTGTTTTACTTCTTCCATTGTGTCTTTCATCTCTAGCATTTCTGATTGATTCTTCTTTATAGTTTCAACCTCTTTTGTGAGGTAGCTCCTGAACTCATTGAATTGTTTCTCTACCTTCTCTTTTAACTCATTGAATTTTTTGATGATAGCTATTTTGAATTCTTTGTCATTCAGATTACTTATTTCTGTGTCCTCAGGACTGATTTCTGGGTACTTGTCATTTTCTCTCTGGTCTGTAGACATAATATGTTTGATATTGCTAGAGGGAGTGGCTCTGTTTATTCATATCCTGGTGTTATTCATTTGCAGTTACTGCCTATCACCACTGGGTGAGGGTCAAGAGCCATGTATTCTGAGCCCTCTGCCTTCAGCTGAGATTCCAGGCACTGGAGCCTGTCCCTGGGTGGGTGGGGGAAGTGCTCTTTCTCCTGTGTGCTCTCAGAGTTTTCTCATTCTGCTCTCACTATCTGCTCTCCTGGGGTGTTGGCTTGATAAAGTCAGTCCCTGCGAAAGCTTTTGCCTCAGTGGAAGGCTTCCTTCTAGGCTTCAGGGGTGCACTGGGGATGCTTGATGTTCCAGTGGACAAATGTCCCCTCTCCCATTCCTTCCCTCTTGGAGGGTTGCTGCTATGCTGGATCACAGTCTTTAGGGGAGGGAGAAAAGTTTTCTCTTACCCTGTTCCACCTCCTCCAAGGGGGGCCCCATCCTCTCTGCCCTCTATTCTATGGCTGCATGGGTCTCTCTGATCTTTTTTGTGTTGTGTTTGGATGTCCTCTGTTCTAGTATGAATGTCTTTTTTGTTGTGTGTTGGAGGAGAGAGATTACTGGGGAAGCTCACTCCACCATGATGCTGACGTCACTTCTAAAATTTACTTTTTGATCTTTGTCCTTTCTCCCCTCTCAATCCAGAGCTCACCTCTATTTTCAGCCAGGTATATATCTTCCTAAAATCTTTACTGTGTGTATTAGTTTATTAGGGTGGCCATAACAAATACTACAGACTGGCTGGCTTAAACAACAGATGTTTGTTTTCTCATAGTTCTAGAGGCTGGAAGTCCAAGATCAAGGTATTGGCAGGTTTGGCTTCTCCTGAAGCATCTCTCCTTGGCTTGCAGATGGCCATCTTCTCACTGTATCCTCAAATGGTCTCTTCTCCCCCATATCTCTCTGTGTGTCCAAATTTCTTCTTCTTATAAAATCAGATTGGGTTAGAGCCCACACTAACAGCCTCATTTTAATTTACTCACCTCTTTAAAGGCCCTATCTCCAAGTACAGTCACATTCTGATGTACGGGGGTTAGGGCTTCAACAAAAAATTTTGCAGGAACAAATCCAGCCCATTACACCGTATAGACACAGTATCTGTTGCCAACATAGGCAAGAGTACACCACACACATTTTTCTTCAATTGTTTTTCACTTAACAATGTAACAAGAAGGTCTTTCAATGCTGATAGTTGCCTTCTTCTGTGACTGCAATGGCTTAGTATGGCTAATCTATAGCTTGTTAACTATGACAATGTCCATGAACATTTAGGTTGCTTCCAATTACTTCCTATGATATACACTATTGCATTGAATATCCTTGTAAACATTTACATTTTTTCATATATGTGATTATTTCTTTAGGGATAGATTGACAGGGCTGGAATTTTGGGGCCAAAGTGCAGGCCATTTTTACATTTTAATAATATTGCAAAATTATGTTCTCAAAAGGTTCAATTAATTTATACTCACATGAAGAGTACTTGAAAGTGATTGTTAACCTCAACTTTCACCAACTTTGAATAATATCAATATTTTTAAAAAATTAAAAAAAATTTTAAGTCACTCTTACTGTTTTAATATGCATTTGTCTTATAACTAGATAGGTTGAACACCTTTTTATATATTCCATATGTAATTTTGTGATTGCCTGTGTTTGTCAATTGTCTTTTTATATCAGATGACCATTTTTCTACTAGGTTGTTGGTCTTTTTCTTACTCATAATAATTCTTCATATATTATGACTATTCTTTATCTATTTTACATTTTAAAATACTTCTGTCAGATATGACTTATATTTTAACTTTGTTGGTTATTTTGACCTAGAGAAGTTTTACATTTTTATGTGATCAGATCTGTCAATGTTTTCCTTGTAAAGGTTTGTATGGTTTTTGGGAATTCCATCTTTACTAAAAGTCAATGGCATTGTTTTCCTGTATTTTCTTTGGTATGAATTCATTAAATGTGTTCCTTATTTTTATCATACAGGTCATAGTTTGAAACTATACAGAAGAACTTGGAGTGAAACATGAACGTCTACTTTACTTTTCCATCTCCTGGTTGCACAGCCACCTCCACTTCTCCTTCCTGGGGCAACTAATGTTCATGACTTAGTATCTGGCATCCTGTCTCATTCCTTATGCATTTACCCATATCCATATATCTCAATATAAAAACATAAATGAGATCAAGATTTGTGTCTGCTTATTTCAGTTGCTTTTTCCATGCAGCAGTATGTCTTGGTAACTTTAAATATCAGCACAAATAAGTCTGCTTATTCTTTTTAGTTTTGTAGAAACTTTAAATGTCAGTAAAAACATGTCCACCTTATTCTTTTGGGTGGCTGGAGCTGTTCCATAGTGTTACACTCTAATTTATGTAATACTTCTACCGTGCAACCCTTTTCAAATTGTTTCGCCATTACCACAATTATAGGAAGTGTAAGTGTTAGTTTAGTTTTTCAATGTTTAGATTTCAATCCATCTGATATTTATTTTTACGTTCAATATGAAAAGCCTTACTCAGCCATATATTGAACAGCCCATCTTTTCTTTATCAATTACAAATGCTACTTTACTATGTTTTACTATGTTTAACATTATGCATTATTCTGCTTCTTGACTCACTTTTCTTATTTTCCTATTGCTATTCCAAGACCATAGTGTTTTAATTACTGAAAAATTATAAAATGTTTGATTATCTGCTGCAGCAAGTTAATCTACATTATGATTTTTTTTACTGAAATTATTTACAGCATTCTTGCCATTTGCTTTATTTCCTTAATGAACTAGAAACGACTTGTCAAAATATGGAATCTTTTTTGGGTTTATTTAGATTGATAGATGAATTTGGGGAGCTTTGACTTTTTAGAGTGTTAAGTCTCCTACAATGACTATGGTATGTCTCTCTATGTTTTATGGTTTTCTTTGCTGTCTTTCAATGAAGTTTTCTTTATAATGGCTCTGCATGTTTCTTTTTAGTTACATTTCCAGGTGTACTGTTGTTTGCTATTATAAATGGGGTCTCTTTCTTATTACATTTTATTATTGATTATTGCTGATATATAGAAAAGTTGTTTTCTTTGCATGCCTATCTTGCATGTCATTAAGAAGCAGTCCTATCTCCAAGAGCTTAAAAATTTAACCAAAGAAAAGTCTACATTTAATTTAGAATATAAGGATAATTAGAGGCACAATTGTGTGACCTAATCTATAAATTGCTTTCAGAGCTCTAAAACATTTAAGCAAGCTTGTCATGATCATAAAGGGCTTATTAGCGGAGCAACTTGACCTGGTCCTTTAAGAAGAGGCAGCTCTATAAGCAATAGATTGTAGTGAATAATGGCATGGAGATGAGACTGAGAATGATACAGGCTGAAAAGGATGATTGGCGTTTCTTGACAGATCAAAGGATGAAATCTAAAAACTAGTGGAAACAATGGACAGACAGGAAGGGTAAGGGTGTTTATGGAAGCTGTTCAAAGTCAACCTGAGTACTTTGGATTTAATTCAGTATATAATGGGAATCACTTTGAGCTCAGAGAAGTGACATTCAGAAAGTAGAGTTTAGAATTTTTTTTGGCATACTGTATGCAATCTGGAATTAGGGTAGCCCACTAGAAAGTTATTCCACTAACATGATTTCACAGAGAAAAAGGCCTAAAAGATAGATAGTGGTAAGTAAATAAGGCATTTCCAAAGAGGAAAAAAGTAGGACTTAAAACAATTTAATATGAAGGAAGAGTAAAATATTTATACTATTTTAATTTTCGTAGAAGAGAATAACAGTGATATGATTACCAGAAGTGAGAGGGAAATTGTTTTAATGAAAGACTAGAAAAGTTTGGATTAGAATATGTTTAGATAAATATTGAAATAGTAGAAAAATATATTTGTATGAAACTGAATCTGGGTGATTAGTGTACCGAAGTAATTCAACAGCGTATGTAGCAGGCTTCTGTTCTTGGAGCAATTCACCATCTCCTCATCTGCTTTTGGTTCCTGGTATACTAAGACTTAATCCTTGTGGAGTTTCTACTGATGTGATTAAAGATGCTTTGTTTTTGCTTTTGTTTATGCATAAAATTATTAAACCAGTGAAAAATGATTAACTGGAATGAGTTGACAGAGAATGTGATTTTCTAAAAAAGTACAATTATGTCAAGTTAAGCTCTTTATAAAGAGTATTTTGGCATTCTATAAGTGATAATGACATTAGACTTCTTTTAAATTTAAAAGTCATATATCTCAGTGGGTAGGAGGGAAAATGAACAATGCTTTCAAGATCTGCTGCAAGGGCATTATTTCTATTGATGAACAGTCGAGATTTTTAGCGTATAGAAAGTCACAAAATGCACCTACTATCTACACATATCATAAATTTGCTTCTTTATTTCAACCTGTAGCCGCCCTGACACAGGAAGAGTTAATAATCACTGGAAAAGGCTTGCCAACAAACTGTGACCCGGAGGTGAGAAGGCCGGTTAGCCAATGATGGGTAAGACTCCCGGGGTGGGGGGGTGGGGGGCAACCTAAGCCAGGCAGCAGCCACCCGGGGGCACAGGTGGAGAAACGATATCGATATCGGGAGCAGGAGGGACCTTTGCCTAAGAGACCTTGCCTGCTCCGAGATAAAAATATAGGAGCATAGCAATAACATGATAATATCAAAACAGAGGCCAAAGGAGGGCTTCTTGAGAAATCACTAAGAATTCTTGGCATTCGCTAATTACTTCATCTAGAACACCTGTGTATGTTTAACAGATGTAAGCTATGTATATATTGAAACACTGGTTATAATAAACTCAGAATGGCCATCAGCCCTCTCCACGTCTATCCTGATGTGTACATTGGATTGCGACACTGACATAACCAGTAAACAATTATTGACTACTAAATATTAAAAGCAGTAGGAACATTTCAGTTTCATAAAAGTACTCCTCCCAAAAATCTCAAAATAAGGGAGAAAATATTTGATAAACAAAAAAATTGTACTAAATTTCTGGAGTCCCAGAGCATATCTCTTTCATATGATAAATTTTGTGAACAAAATCCAAGCAGCAGTTTTAGATATAAGTGGCAATATTATAGATGTATGATAGGCATCCTCTTGTTAAGCTTCTAGTCTCTGGAATATAATCTCTTTCATGTTTCTCAGAACATTAGAAGGGCCAGTCAGAAAACTAACAGCATCTCAAGGATACAGAAATTTCTGGTAGGAACTCAAATTTATTTGATGGTTAATTCTAATTACAAATTGACAAAAATAGTTGAAAAATATAGAGAAGCTTCATTAAGACTGTCATCAAGGGTTTGGATTTTTTTCTTCATGTACAGTTGTACCAATTTTAACACATGTATAGATTCATGCAGCTGCCATCACAATCAATATATAGAATAGTGCTGTCGTTCAAATCTCCCTCATGCTGCCCCTTTGTTAGCATAGCTTCCCTAGACTCATAACCACAGGCAACCATTGATCTGTTCTCTGTCACTATAGTTTTCCTTTTTGAGAATATCATGCAAACAGAATCATATTGTATGAAACTTTTGAGATTAGCATCTTTCACTCAACATAATGCCTTTGTGATTCACTCATGTTGTGTATATCCATAGTGCATTTTTTTTATTGCTGTAGTATAATTCCATCGTAGGGTTAGACCAATATTTGTTTATCCATTCATCCATTGAAGGACATTTGAATTGTTTCCAGCTTTTGGCAACTATGAATAGAGCAACCATAAACATTTATCTAAAGGTATTTATGTGAATACAGTTCTTAATTTCTCTAGGGTAAATACCTACAAGTGGAATTGCTGGGTCATATGGTAAAATGTAGGTTTAATTTATTAAGAAATTGCCACACTATTTTCCAGAGTGACTGTGCAATTTTGCATTTCTGCCAGCAATGTATCAGAGTTCCAGTTGGTTTACATCCTTATCAGCACTTGGTATAGCCAGTATATTTTATTTTAGCCATTTTAATTTGTGTGAATCTCACTGTGGCTTTAATTTGCTCTTCCCTAATGGCTCATCTTTTCCTTTTATTACAGTCTTTGTTTTAAAGTCTCTTTTGTCTTATATAAGCATAGCTACCCTAGCTTTCTTTTGGTTTCTATTTGCATGAAATATCTTTTTCCATCCCTTCACTTTCAGTCTGTGTGTCCTTACATGTCCTCTCATAGACAGCAAATATTTTCTCCTGGTCTCTAGCTTGCCTTTTCAATCTCTTAACAAGGTCTTTCTCAGTTTAAATATTTTAAAATTTTAATACTATTCAGTTTATCAATATTTTTACTTTATGGATCTTACTTTTGCTATCTTATGTAGGAGCTCTTTAGCTACCTCTAGGTCACAAACATTTTCTTCTAAACTTTTATGATTTTATGTTTTGTATAAAACATAAAAACATCTATGGTCCACTTTGAGTTAATTTTTGTATAAGGTGCGAGGTTTAGGTAGAGTTTTATTTTTTTCCAAGAGTTGGTTTGTTCATCTAAGTTGTTGAATTTATGTGTGTAGAGTTTTCGGAGCATTCCTTCTTGGTCCCTTTAAGGTCTGCGTAGTGTGTCACAACGTTCCATCCCCACCCACACACACTTTCATTCTTGATATTAGTAGTTGTGTCTTCTCTTTTTTATCTTTGCTAGTCTTGCTTGAGGTTTATCAACTTTATTGAACTTTTAAAGAACTAGCTCTTAGTTTCATTTGTTTTATCTTCTGTTTGTTTTCCATTTTGTTGGTTTCTGCCTTTTTTTTTTGTCTTTTCATTCCTTTTGTTTCTTTGCTTTCTTTTTCTACCATCTTAAGGTGGAAAATTAGACTATTGGTTTTAGGCTTTTCTTCAATTCTAATACAAGAACTTAATGCTATGAATTTCCCTCTAATATTAATTACATCCCATAAATTCTGATCTTCTGTACTTTTATATTTGTCCAGTTCAGAATGTTTCTAGTATCCTTTGACACATGGATTATTCAGAAGTGTGCTGTTTAATTTTCAAGTCGTTGGAGGTTTTCCTTTTATCTTTCTGCTAATGATTTTTAGTTTAATTCCATTATTGTCAAAATACATACTTTGTATAACTTTAATTATTTTAAATTTGTTAAGATATGTTTGAGACCCAGGATATAATCTATTTTGCTGGATGTTTCATGTGTACATGACAAGAATGCATTTTTCCTCTTTGGGGTGTAGGGTTGTATACATGCCAACTACATTCAGATGGCTGATTGTTCGGTTCTTCTGCATGCATTCTATGTCCATTTCTCTCTACTTGTTCTGTGGATTACTGAGAGAGGAGTGTTAAAGTCTGCAACTATTCTTGTGGATTTTTCTATTTCTTTCAGTTCTCTCAATTTTTTTATTGTGGCAAAATATACATAAAGTTAACCATTTTTAGATGTACAGTTCAGTGGCATTAAGTACATTGGCATTGTTGTGCAACTGATACTGGCTCAACACAAGGTTGACATAAGGAAGCTATATTGCAGAAAAGAAACCATATTGTAACTTTAAACGACCTCTGACTAACTAGCCCAGACATGCTCTGTAGATTTTCTGGCTCCTCCCAGCTGCTTTAAGACGATAACTTAGCTCTTTTGAGTTCCTTAGGAATGTGATGACCCCTGGGCAGGGAGCCTATGCTGACAGCCATCATCAATGACAACTGAAAGATCAGGGTATAGGGCAGTTGCTCCGTTCTCTGATGCATATCCAGTAAAACAAAGGACTATCAAGAACTGGGACCAGATGTCTGCCCCACCCAAAGACCAACCACCTCCCAAACCTGGGGACCAGCCCCGTATATAACTGGCTTGTAGTCTTTGTTCTGGGAGATGGTTCTTTCGGATACGAGTCAGCCATCTTCCCTCTTGCTAGCAAGCTCTAATAAAGTCCTTTTTCTCCTAACACCTTGCCTCCTGACTATTGGCATGTCTTGCAGCAAGCAGACAAGCCCACTTGGGTGATAACACAACCATCTCCACTATTCATTTCCAAAACTTTTTCATCATCTCAAATAGAAACTCTATACCTATTAAATGGTAATTCCTCGTTGCCCTCTCCCCAGCCCCTTAGAACTTCTATTCTACTTTCTGTCTCTATGAATTTGCCTATTGTAGGTACCTCATGTGAGAAGAATCATACAATATTTATCCTCTTCTTGGTTTTGGGCTGCCTGGTGTCTAGGCCAGGCTACATTGGTGGAAAAATGGGGCACTAATCACTGGTTTGCAGTAGGAGTGACAGAATGGAGTCTGCTTGTTCCGTCTTACCTGGAATGTTCTAGAACTTCTTTCCTTCAGTATGATTGTCTTATCACAGCTTGCTTAGAAAAATGCAGGATAAAGAAAGTTTTCAAGAAAACATTTATAAATTGAAATTAAATTTATTCTTGGGGGCCGGCCTGGTGGTGCAGCAGTTAAGTTTGCATGTTCTGCTTCTCGGCGGCCTGGGGTTCACTGGTTCGGATCCTGGGTGCAGACATGGCACCACTTGGCATGCCATGCTGTGGTAGGCATCCCACATAGAAAGTAGAGGAAGATGGGCATGGATATTAGCTCAGGGCCAGACTTCCTCAGCAAAAAGAAGAGGATTGGCAGTAGTTAGCTCAGGGCTAATCTTCCTCAAAAAAAAAAAATTATTCTTAAAATTATTTTTGGTTATATAGGTGTTATGTTAATAATTCTCCTTGCAATAGCTAGTTAATGTAGTTAATATTAAAAGTTTCCTTTAACTAAACCCTCTAGTCTCAGTCTCCTTTCCTCTTCTCAGAGGTTATTCCTCTAAACAGTTTTTTTCTCTCAATAATATGTCTTAGAGGTCTAGCCATATTAAACTATGTAGAGCGACAAAGCTTTTAACTGAGTCATTGCATTTTAAGATTTTGATTTACCTCAGTTCATTAGGTCACTCTCCTATTTAGATACCTAGATTTTTAAAATAAGAGACATGTTTCCTTAGAAAGAATATTAGCACCTGTGTTGTGTTATAAGTGAACCCTGAGCCTGTGGCCTCATATACTCTGGTCCTGTGAGTTTTAATGGCGTTTGCTGAAATTCTTAATGATTGCTAAAAGCTCGCATTTTTTATTTCTCAATGTCAAACCACAGTCCCAACACTTTTAAGCCAAGTGTCAAGTCCCTTTGCTTAAAAGCAGTGTTCTGAATTGAATGCCAGTGGAGATCACCTTTAATTGAATTCCAATAGCTTTACCAAGAGTATAATTAAAATGATTGACCCAGTCCACAGCCACAAAAGCTTAGCCTGGAATAATGCAGCCTTTCCTATAACACTGATTTATACGCAAACTGGCTTTTTGTCATACTATAAATCCTCATCTAACATAATTATTTATTTATTTTTCTTGCCATAACGTGGTTCTGCTCCTTGGATTATTGAGAATGCATTTTATTTGAGCTACAATGTTGACGATCTCTAGAAATTCACACATCAGTACCCGACGTGTTTAGAAATCAGTCAGAAATTTGATGGCACTTGGAGGATTGAACCATGAGCTCATCTGTAGCCTTTCTCCAAAGTCCATTGAAATGACAGTAAAGGAATAAAAAAGATATAACCCATGAGGACAAAAAGACAAGGGAAGAGGCAAGTAATACACCCCAGAGGTCAAAAATGTTTGGAAGAGAAATGAAGGAATGGTAACTGCTTAGCAGCTAAAAGCCACACTGGAGAAGTGTATGGACAGGAAAAAGCACGAATCTTTGCCACAGAACTCCAGAACGTTTTTGGAGACAAGAGCATGATGGGAAAGCAGGCAAGACTGAAAAATCTTTTAAATGAGCCTCACCCCTCCCCTCCTTAAATCTCCTTCCTAACCTCGAATAGACAGAAGCTCCCTCCTTCTCCACTCCTCCTCTCCCCACAGAACACAGCAGGTTCCCTCTCTGGAAATATTGAACCAGGGAGGCTCTGCACTCAGGACATCAGGCGTAGCTGAGGGTGGAGTGAGGTGCAGTACTGAAAAGTTGAAAAGTGAAAGCTCAAATACTAAATAAGGAGTGTCCTCCAGCTGCCTTCTCCTGCTTAGCTCCTGGAACATCATCACCCAAGCTTATGCTCTCTGAGCATGAGATTGCCCAACTGCTTTCTGGAGAAAATGTTTGGTCTCCCACAAAAGCTTCACAGATTCTGATAATTGGGGATCTCCCCAGGAAGTGACAAGATCCCCACCCAGTCATTCTAAATGAAGCTCAAGAATGGATGTGTGTGCCCAAGCACTCAGAGATTCCAATAATCTCTTTAGTGCCTTAATCAATTACGAACCAACAGTAAAGAACGTTATTTGAGGAAAATCTCCAACATGAAAACAGAGAACCCCCCAAAACAAACACGAAGAAAGAACAATGCCAGCAATGCAAGGAACAGAAGAAAACTTCAAAGAAACATGTCATAATGTGCTCTGAGAGATTAGATATTACATGCAAGAAAAAGAATGGGCTACAAACAGAAGAAGGAGTTCTCTGAATAATTATGACATCACAAATTAAAAAATCAATAGAATTGTTGGAACATAGAGTTGAAATCTCATAGGATGTTAAAACAAAAACAAAGAGATAAAAAATAAGAGCACTAATAAAGAAAATTAGAGGATCTATTAAGGAAGTTTAAGGCGATTTAAAAGAGTTCCAGAAGGAAAGAAGAAGGAAAATGGAGGGAATGATATTATATTAAAAAAATAACTAAATAAATCTATTAATCAGTTAAACTGGGGACCTGGGTGTATGTGGAAGCCCTGAACCTAGAAAAACTGTTTCTCTCTCCTTGACTGCTTGACTCTGAGTCTCTCTGGGAAAGGGCTTGTGTGCGCTTGGCCAAGCAGCATCCCTCACTGCTCAGGCAGCAGGCAGAGCAGGGCAGGGAGGTCATTTGCTACTTGATTTAAATAAACTTGGCTCGGTGGAGTAAGCAGGAAATTATGGGAAACCTGAAAAAGATTATCTAAAAAGGGAGTGAACAGAGGGAGTGATGATTGGAAACGTCAGGGATGGAAGTAATAATTATCAACTCGGAATACAGCTTAAAATGACTGTTCTACTTCCTAATCATCACAATAGCTCTTTGACTACAGGAAAATATAACCATAAAACAGGAAGAAATTTTACATTCATTGCTACCTAAGTAAGCCTGGTGATTAGTCAGGGAATAGCGCTTGTGATGCGGGCTCGGTGAGTTGAGGAGTTGAAAGAGATTTCTTGGACTCTCAAGGTCTGGTAGTAGTGCTTCTTTATTCAGAAAACAGCATGGAGTAGCAGGGGGACAGGACCCATGGGCAGTGAAGAGCTGCAATGGGTTGAAGGCATGGCTAAATTTGTAAGGCATAGGTATGTGAGTTATTTCTTTACAAGACAAAGGAAAGATTATATAAAAAGTCATTAAAATGGTATCAGTGCCGGCGGGGTCTGGTTATCATGTGGTCCTATAACTTTGGATACTAATCAGATTGGATCAGGTCAGGACATCCTATACTCCCACCCCACTGCCCCCAGGATGATATAGATCAGTATGTAAGGCAGGACGCCTTGGGCTTTTCTCCCTGGGGCAGCCTTGATCCTCATGCTTGTATTTGCAGGAAAGTGTTTGGGGAGCGTATACATGTGTGCATGTGTGCATGTTTGTGTTTCTGGCAGGAACTAATAGGCATGTATGAAGCAGGGCAGAACTAAAGAGAAGAAAAGTACATCAGGTTTTTGTTCCTGGATCGGTTTTGGGAGTACAGCATGTTAGTCCTCTGCTTCTTTACAGAGGCTGAGTCCATAGCACCCTAGCTGACTTCTTTCTCCATTCCTACCCCCAGGTGGGCAAGTGCTGCAGAAAAAAAGACAGTGGCCAAACTGGAGCCACTACAGCTGTAGTTCTTCCATATTTGCTGAGCTTTTAATGCTTTCTCTGTTTAATTCAGCGTTCTCTCTTACGGCTTCACAATGGCTGTTCTATTTTATATTTCCTGCACTCTCTGACACCTCCCTTTTTACTAAATATTGGGAATTATCTTCATTTTCTACTTTATGAAGAAAAGCAATAACATAAGCTTTTCTTTTTCCACATCTTCTATTACTATCTGTGTATTGGTGACTTATGTCTATAGCTCCATACCAAATATGTACGCCGAGCCTGAGCTCTGCAGACACTTTGAACTCAACCTACTCAAAGCTGAACTCACTCTCCTCACACAGTACTCAAGCCAGAATGCTGGGGAGAGATCATTTTTGATGTCCTCTTATGCTTAAAACCATGTCCCCTCCTCTCCTCTACCATATCCCATTAAATCAATCACCAGTTCTAGTCAGTTCTGCTTTCTTACTACCTCTCTTCAGCTCTCTGTCCGCTGGGTGACTCTCTGCCTGAGTCTCACCCAGCGCCAGTCTGTTCTCCTGCGCTGCTGCAAGAATGATTTTTCTAAGGTAGAATTTTGTTCCCTGAGGACACAAATAACCCATAACCAAATGATAAATCTGAATTGGGTTGAGTTTACTACGTGCCAGAGTGAGAATTATCACCCAGGAAGGCCTTAGAAGGTGTTCCAGAGAAGCATGGGGTTCAGGCAGTCTTATATCTTTTTAGAACAAAGAACATACATTAAACACACCCAGGATACACTTTCATCAAAATTTCAAAGAGGTATTCAGTTGCAGATTAGTAGGTCTCCATGACTGTGATGTTGGGTAAAGGACTAATCCGGGCTAACCAACAGAGTGTTACCAATAGGGCATAGGAGAGGAAGCATGCATTCTTATCTCAAGAGAGTGCCTTCTTTACTTTAATCGTTAAGCAGATATACGATGTGTGTTTGATAGGCCGTAAGTCAGGTTTTTTAGTTCAAGCTGAATCAGTTTTGAAGTTGAATAGTTACCCCATATACCTTAATATGTGAAAATCTCTTGTCATCCCTATATGCTCTTATGTAGATCCTGGCTGTGGGTTTTTTTATTGCACTCAGGAGAGTACCAAATACTTAGTGTTCAAGGACTTCATTGTTCAACACTGCTTATCTCTCCAGAATTATCTCTTGCCACTTCTGCCCCCCTACCCCTTCTCCCCTTCTACCCTGCTTACCCCTAGCCCTACTCCCCCTTATGCCATGCTGGAGGATATAAAATACAGTGTTCATAAGAATCCTCTAGAATGTTTGTTTAAAATACAAAGTCCTGGGCTCCAGATTCTGTTGTAGTAAGAAGCTGGGTTTCAGCAAACAAGGTGGGCAGTTTGTGTGGGGATGGCTTATAGGCTCTGCCTGGAGAAACTGCTGATCCGGCTGAATGCTGGGGTATTTCCTGAGGCTCGTGTTGTTTTACCTCTACCATTTCCACGTGCTGCATTCACTACCTACAATATCCTTCCCATTTCTTATCTCCTCCCCTCCTTACCTCCATCCCTACTTGGCCCTTTTTGCCTCTCTTTCAGGGTTCAGCTTACGAGTGGTGTCTTCTGGGAAGCCTCACAATCCTTTCAAAGCTGAGTGGGTAAACTCCCTTTCTTTGTTACACTCTCACTGCCCTCTCACTGTTTTTTCCTGTACCAGCTGATGAGCTCATGATGGGCCTTCCTTTGTTTGGTGGATCTTCCAACCATGGCATTTTCAAAAGAATGGTAGTGCTGTATGAGGGCCATTAAGGAAGTCCCATCTCCTGGCAGTGCAAACACACAGAAATGGCATGGTGACCTTCCTCCCTCCTTCCGTTCAACCTAATGCCAAGGGTGTATTTCCCTTACCTCAGTTATACATCATGTTGGCTTCTATTGGGGAGAAGCATGGGAACATCCCAGCAAAAGTTTAGTGTTGAGCCCAGAATTAACTAACTTTCAACAAGACATTTCAGGGGAAGAAAATTAACTTCACTTACTAAGTAGACGATGAGTTTCTTTTCAATATATTTATTTATTTATTCCTTTTTCTCCCCAAAGACCCCTGGTACATAGTTGTATATTCTTCATTGTGGGTCCTTCTAATTGTGGCATGTGGGACGCTGCCTCAGCGTAGTTTGATGAGCAGTGCTGTGTCCGCACCCAGGATTCGAACCAACGAAACACTGGGCCGCCTGCAGCAGAGCGCGCGAACTTAACCACTCGGCCACGGGGCCAGCCCTTTTCAGTATATTTAAAAAATTAAAGTAATGGCAACTAAATAAAGATGAAATGAAGGTCTTAAATCATTTAGAGTTGTTTGTATATTTGTTGCAGGTTTCCATTGAAGAGGGGAGCACTGCTGATGATAGCTAAAGCTATCGGCAAAGCATGAAAAAAATTGTTGGCTTTTGAACTTTCAGATGAGAACATTGCTGAATTAAAAAGCCCAACGCATCATTGTAAGCAAACCAGATTTAGTTGAACAATTATGATAGAATGGGCTGAGCTACCATCCGTGCTTTTAGATGTCCAGGCTAGAAGTGATTTTTCCTCAGCCTAATTTTTGAATTGTTTGTTTTGATTGTTTTTCCCAATAAAACAGGAAACAATTGTGTGAGTCAATTCTAAAGTTCTTGTATTTATTATCAACATATTTCACCCACTCCTGCCTGGCATTGTGTTAGATTTGTGCAATCAGTGACTGCCTTAGATCTTGCCAACTAAGATGTTACATGAAATTTGGAAACCGGAGAGTCTTTGCTTGATATTCCTCCCCAGGAGATGTGCAGCTTATTGCTTTCTACATGTTGCTGTTTGGTGGGAGAGAACTTTAAATGTGTCATAGATTGTATTTTAATGAGAAAAATAAAATGAGGAGAAAGGGAGCTACTGAATGCACCACCAGGATTTTATGAGACACATTCCCTGTTCTCATTTGATTTTGTTTACTGAACCAAATATGCCACATCTCAAGCATATTTTGTCCAAATGTTATCAGCTACAAACATAGGTTCTTTTTTATTTAGGGGCTAAATAAAAATTGGAACGCCAGGCTTATGTCAAGGAAAGGGTTTTTATTTCGGGTGATGTCAACAGGGGGATGAGAGTGAACCCTCAAATTTGTTTTGTCTGTCTGAAAGATGGGAGGTGAGGGGTTTTAAAGCTTATAAGGCATGTGTCTGCTTGTGGGGAGAGTGGGAAGCCTGTGGCAGTGCTGGTCGGAGGCTTCCCATCAGCCTGCATTTGGCCTTCAGAGGGAGGTTGCTTGTAGGGAGGAAGAGGAGATGATAATGGAATTCAGGTTTCTATCTTTGGTTGTCTGCCTGTGTGGGGGATGGTGGATTCTGGTGCCAGGAAGCCAAAGAGTAAGCATGGAAAGGAGATGAGTGTTTTGATTTTAATCCAAGATATGCTGGGTTTAATGTAGGGGAACTGAAATCAGGGCCGGCATCACAAATATGATTTATAAAATATGTCTTAATGCATGGTCCTATATTGGTGACTTCTTCCAAAGCATTTTTGTTTGAAGTGTCCAACATAATCATTGACACTTAACACTCTTCTCTAAAGTCTTTATAGATACAAGATCTTTTGTGGCGTTTATTTATTTACTTTTTGTCAAATAAATGCACAGGAAGTGTTTAGCGTTATATCTGATGGCTATATCATGCCATTAGAAAAATATAAGCCCTGTACATGAGTTCATTGAGGGGATGCTGAACACTAATCAGCACTCACACACGCCCTAGAACAAGACTGACAACTGACTTGATGAACAGGAGTTCTTTCATGGGTCCTCTTGGCACCGTGTTCTACCTTCAGTTACTCCATTCCTTCCTTCTGTCCTATAGACCCAAGTCCCAGTGCTAAACTCTGTGGTCCTAAGGCCGTCACCCTCCCTCCTTGGGCTGCTCTCTCTCTCAGTGCGAAATTGCTCCAACATCTCCTCTCTCTCTTTGACCTTCCATTTCCTCAATGAGAAGGTGCAGGAAAAGGTATTGGTATTTTCAGCTCACTTGATGCTGCTCCACACTTCTGTGACTTTGTTTTGCCTCATGAAACCAAGGTCAGAGAGTTGTTGGCCAATCAGTGGGAGGGGCCTATACTATGTCCTCATGTTTTTCAAAAGATAACAAGAGGACCAGGCAAGTGAACATTCAACTTCTGTGGTAAAATATCTTTGTTCATGCAGAGATAGTTCCATAAATGAAAGATGATTAAAGTTCTTATGTGAGCATATCAACTCTCCCTAACCTTCAAATTAGCTTACCTACTTTTTGGCATGGAGATCTTGATCTAAGGATCAAAAAGAACCTTGCATGTAGTTACCTAGCAACAAGCTTTAAATTATAATGAAGTTAAGTGAATTTGCCCAGGATCCAAACTGTATCACAAACAGACACCTGGCCAGGATTAACCAAAATCCATTAACTTGAAAAGTCCCATAAGTCAAAGTTGCCTTCTTAGGTATAAATAAATATAAGGCTTCAAAGAAGATAAGTAATGCTGATGTTTTAAGCCTTTACTATGTCTGAAACTCTCTCCATGGTTGATGGTATTTTCTTTTATCTCATCATGTTCACTCTGCCTGCTCTTTGCCTCCCTGGCCTCTCTCTTCACACACATATAGTCAATCACTGTCTTGTCAGCTCTCCCTCCAAACATCTCTGACATGGATTTGCTCCTCCATGTCTGCTTTCAGCCCCTCAGTTCATGCTTTCATTACCTCTCGTTTATCACGTTGTTGTCCCTATCTTTAGTATGACCAAAATGTTTACTTAAAAAACCAGTCGACAAAAATGAAATGCAAACTATTTAAAATAACTTGGCTTAGATATTTCTGTTCCTGTTTCTGGTTCTCCGTGGCTCTGGAATTTCCTGTGAAACACAATTCTCAGATTCCTCAAACTCGAAATTAAGACAATTATGCAAACAGGAGCTCAAATGGGATTGAGTGGGAAGGATTCATTAAGACAGTCAATATCTTATTTGATCCCTCTGTGACCTGGAGCATGTGTTTCCTGAGAATTGTTGAGAAAGGATTCTCCTTCTCCTCATTCACCTCTCCTCCTGAGTTGGGTGTCCATGTGTGTCTAGGCAGACACGTGGAAGTGGCCTGCAGCTTATGTTTTTCTCTGGGTTGTTCTCAGCACCAGCAGAGGCAATAGTTTCATGTGAGAGTGTGGGAGAACATGGGCACCTATACCCTCTGAAGATGCAAAATTGGGATCATCATTATTCGATCTTTTTCTTTTTTGTGCTAATGGAGTGATCTAATGTTCTTACTAATAACTAATGTTGACTTCTTAATCATTAGAGAGTTTAGGAAGACTGAAATAATATATACCAAAATTTAAGAGTAGTTTGTTTTGATGAATAGGATTATGGGTGCTTTTTAAAATTTTTTCAGTGAGGAAGATTGGCCCTGAGCTAACATCTGTTGCCAACCTTCCTCTTTTTTTTTCTCCCCAAAGCCCCAGTACATAGTTGTATATCATAGTTGTAAGTAATTCCAGTTCTTCTATGTGGGACACCACCACAGCATGACTTGACGAGCAGTGTGTAGGTCCGGGCCCAGGATCTGAACCCGTGAGCCCTGGGCCTCTGAAGCAGAGTGTGTGAACTTAACTACTTGGCCACGGGGCCAGTCCCTATGGACGCTTTTTATATATATTTTTTGTTCATAGTTATTTTCTTTATTGTCCAAAAAGGCCACATACTATTTTTTATAAAAGAGAAAGGTATTAGGAAATAAGTTTTTGTTGAAATAATTTCAAATGTGCAGAAAAGTTGAAAGAATGGTACAAAAGATTTCTATAGACCCTTCACATACTTTCTTTCTATTTAGACACACAACACACACATACCCACAGAGTATCATTATTACAAATTTTTCTGAATCATGTGAGAGTAAATTGCAGATATAATTCCCTGTTACCCTTAAACATTTCAGTGTGTATTTCCTAAAAAAACACTCCCTCATAACCATAATATATTCATCAAAATCAGAAAATCACTGTGGATACAGTGCTACCATCCAATCCACAGACCTCATTCAAATATCATCAGTTGACCCAATCACCTTTTTTTATTAGAAATAAGTTTCAATCTAGGATCTCGTGTTTCATTTAGCTATTATCTTGTTTTGCTCTTCATTCTAGAACTGTTCCTCATATTTCCCTTGTCTTTTGTAACATTGGCAGTTTTGAAGTGTACAGGCCAATTGTTGACCTTCATTTTGACTTAGTCTGATGATTCCTTGT
Source organism: Equus asinus (assembly GCF_041296235.1). NCBI lineage: Eukaryota > Metazoa > Chordata > Mammalia > Perissodactyla > Equidae > Equus > Equus asinus. The sequence goes on along the minus strand of NC_091801.1, from coordinate 30,706,264 downwards.
GATTAGATTCAGGTGATGCATTTTGGGCACAAACATCACAGAAGGTATTTTTTAGGCTCAGGCTTTGCCAGTCCATTCTGAGCAGTGTTTTTGTGAGTAGTCCCATAACTCCTTTCTTTTCTCCTATTCCTCCATTCTAGGGCAGACAGGAGGAGTGAGTGAGGGAGAAGTGTGGAGGGCAGAGAAATTAGGGGGTGGTGTTAGGGAGTGGAGAAATCAAGGGTGGGGTTAGAGGTGAGCCAAATTTGAATTTTGGCTGATGGAAATAAAAGTGACCCAAAGGGGAAATAGAAGTAGCCACATCTGTGAAGGTCCTGGGTTAGGATTAGGGTTAAGCTCATCAACATCATGCCAAGCTCGGTGGCATGTATTAGTTCTTATTATTTCTTATTAACTTTTGACTTACCAAAATCTTAACCTACCCTGATGGCTTGCCATCCACTTTTTCAGCAGTTCCTATCCAGTGAACTAAAAGGGTCTGTCACCAATTTGCTAATCAGAGGGTCTTCTGCAGACCAGTAGCCTGGCATCCTGTGGCATAAATGCAGAAACTCCAGCCAAACGCAAGACTGACTAAATCAGAATTTCCATTTTAATGAACTTCCTGATAAAAACAACAACAAACACATTGAAACAGAGATGGATTTGTGGCTACCAGAGGGGAAGGGGGAGGGAGGAGACCAAGAGGGGTGTTTAGGCACATGGATTGTAATTAGTCTTTGGATGGTGAACATGATGTAATCTACACAGAATTCAAAATATATGACGATGTACACCTGAAATTTATATAACATTATAAACCCCTGTTACTGCAATAAAAAAATAAAAAAAAAATTTTTAAACCCAAAAATGAACTTCCAATGTGACTCACATGCACATCTACCTTTGAGAAACACTGCCCTGGAGAATACAAAATCTGCATTATTTCATTAATTCATTCCAAAATATCTGAGCACATACCAAGTGTTGGATAATGTGTGAGACTGGGGGAGAAGGAGTTTGCTTTGTTACTCTGATTCTCTGCTCTTGAACTGAATGTATTTGCGTTTAAAATACACTTTATACCTCTCTTTTAAACTCTAAAACAAACGTCCTCAACCGCAATGATTCCAATTCAATCGCTCTAGTGTGTTCCCAGCATTATTATTTTTCTGAAGGTTCCCCTGGTGATCCTAGTATGCAGCTAGGGTTAGGCCAGTACCACTACTTTCACATACATAGAAGTTATAGGAATTGAATGTATAAATAAGTGGCAATCTTAGAAATAAAACACTTCCAATACCTTGGCCTCCTAATTCCTGAACTCCAGGATTTTATCTTCCTCTCTATTTTCTTCCTGTGTCTAAATTCAAATCATGACTGGGAAACACAACCTCAGAAATCCCAGTTTCACATAGTTCACTTTCTGACCATCCCCTCATGCCTTCAGCTCACTCTCTGTACTATCTGGACTCCAACAGTCCTGCAACCCTGCTGGAACTCATCATCTATCCTTCCTACCACATTTTAACTTCCCCCTATTCCTCTTACTACATCACTTCCTGCCTTAGTCAGCTTACATGTAGTGGCCTGTTACCCTAATCCTTCTCTATACCCCTAACTCCCTTGCCCCTCACTTACTTCTTACTTGGCAAACCCCAAACCTGGTTGGATGTAACTTTCTCCCTGCTCACACCTGAACCAAGGCAGGAGAATGTGGATATAAAACAAACAACCAACCCAAAAATCCCAGATCATGTTGACGTACTGTTTGATCTCAGTTTAAGTCCAATCGACCCTCCACACTGTCCAGCAATCCTACCCGACTTCTTTAGTCCAATAGCTTACCCCTCTACCAGATGATTATCACGTTAGACTTTCTTCCCAAATTTCCAGCTCCTCCTTCCTGTTCCCACTCTCAGCAATGATTCTTCCCTAGCTCTGAAAAAAAAAAAGTAAGAAGTTCTGCAAGCTGCTACCACCACCTCAACCCGCCTCCTGAATCTGAACACACTTCCCTGCCTTTCCGGCTGTTCTTGTGGATGAAGGATCCAGTGCCTAACCAAGACCATCCCCCACACTCGTACTCCAGATCCTACTCTTCCCATCTATTCAAACATTTGAGTAACCAATTTTCCCTTCTCTCTCCCATACCACCAGTTTGTCCTTACGGGATCATTTCCATCACCTTTCAAACATGCTTTTTGTTCCGTTAAAAATAAAATCTCTCTTGATCCAACATCTCAGAGCAACTGTTGCCCTCTTTCTTTGCCCCACTTTGCTCTCTTATTAAGGGCTGTCTATATGTATTGTGTCCGATTTTTCTCATGCCATTATTTCTTGAACTCATTTTAAATAGCTCTTTTTAATAGAAAAAATGATCTCCATGATCCATGATGCTGAAAGCAATGGTATACTCTCAAACCTCATTTTACTTGATCTATCAGCAGAATCTGAAGGATCATTTCTCTTTCTTGGAATATTTAAGTTTTTTTCGTTTCTGGGATATCACTCTTCCCGTTCTACTCCTTTCTCCTCCGTCTCTGTCTCCTTTGCCGGTTCCTCCTTTTTCCTCTACTCTTTTATATTCAAATTCCCCCCAGCTCAGTGTTTGGTGCTCTTTTCTTTTCTTTCTATACCTACTCCCTTGGTACTCTGAACCAATCTAAGTTTAAAAATTCTCCTAAATTCTCACAAAGGCCTTCGGGACAATGTCACCTGTGACTTTGCCTCCCACCGCTGCCCCTTCCTTGCCTATTCCATTGCTCACTTTGCCGCTGCCACACATGCGCGCTTGCTTCCCTTCCTCCCTTCTCAAGGCCTCTGCAGTGCAATTCTCTCTTCATGGAATCCTCCTTTTCAAAATGTCCACATGGCTTGTCTGTGACTTCCTTCTAGTCTGTGCTCACCTGTAGGGCCATCCTTGATCACCCTCTTTAAATTTGTCAGTGACCTTTCCTACCCTGTCCTCCGTCCCTTTTTATTGGTTAATTTCTTTCTCCTGTGCTCTATAATTTACTTATTTATTTATTAGGTTGTAGTCTGTCTCTCCCAATTAGAATTTACGTTCCCATGAGGGCAAGGTTTTTTTTCTATTTTGTTCATTACTATATTCCCTGAACCTATAAAAATGCCTGATAACCAATAAATATTTGTAAGATGAATAAATCCCAGAATGGATCTCTGCTTAGATATGCTATCCCTATAGTTAAAGGAACTAGAATTTAATTTTCCAACATATGCCTCCCCACTCTCTCTGTCTCCTCTCTGGTCTCTCTTCCCAGTCTTCCTCTATATCCCATTCTCTTCCATTGTACAGAAAGCAAAACAGATTCAGAGAGGTTAGGTAGCTTCTCTAAAGTCTCAAAACTAATAGATGGTGGAGCTGGCATTGGATCCCTTGTTTGACTACAAAGCCAGTAACTATCTATCTCCAGACCTTCCCAAACACTGTTCCATGAGTTGAATTTAGATTCATTTTGTTTAATTTCCCTTGAGAAATTAGTCTCCTAACAGCCAAGGTGATGAGAACTCCTGGCTTCTTCATCTCCTGCTATGTACTGTTTTTTCTTGGGCTCTTTGGGAGGTGATCCTAATAGAGCAGAGTCTGATGATAAACACTTTCTGTCACTGGGTGGTGACATGATGAATGACATCTGAAGCTCATTGTCTACCTTGACAGGCTGAGAGTGGCCAATGAGGAGCTTTGCCACCTGGATATGGCTCTCAGCAGCCAGCTGCTGAGGGCACCAAGGCAAATGCAGACAGAGGTGTAGCTACTGGAAAGGTCTTCCTCCAGGTATCTAAGAACGTGGTGTGTAGCATAAGGTTTGGCCAGTCAGGGGTAAGAGGGAGGACCGTGGCAGGTGCTCCTGATGGGTACAGCTCCAGGCCAAGGTCCTTACAGAGATGTGGCTATAAAAGGACAGAGATAGTTCTGTTCATTTGTAGACATAGTGACATCCAAACTATTTACAGGATGTGCTCTAATAACCAGGAGGTTTATGCAAATTAAGCTTTATTATTTGGCATACTTGGTGTAAATAATTTTATTGGCTTCAGAATTCATTAGTCTTATCATAAGAAATGTCTAATTGCACTTATTGATTAAAGAAAAGACAGGAATGTTAGGTCTTTTAAAAATAATTTCAACTGTTATAAGTCATTGAAAGGTTGTACAAATAATTTTGTATTTTTTATCTCTTGTGAAAGTTTCTCATTAATGATAACTATCAAGTGTTTGAAGAAATCATTGGTAAAATTTCTTGTTAGAGTTTGCATGTGGTTATTTCAAGTAAAAATCTATTGGTAAAATCAAGTTCAAACTTTTAATTAAGAAATGGAACAGGTTTTATTAGGAAGTTTTATTTTTTCTTAATATTCTGTAAAGTAAAGAAATTACAACACTTTTTCTGCAGAGTTTCATGTTTGTCATTGAATCTGCCCAGAGGGCTGAACAAAGGACATAATTTTGTACATGTGCTGTGACGTGAACGATGTTGAGCAAGCGCGGTGCTGCACCCACTCAGGGAGAGGGTCGAGTCTCAGCCGTGTTGAGGTGAACAGTGAGCAGGTCATCAGTGAGGTGCCCAGTAGAGTGTTAGGGGCCAATGTCAATAGGAATTTGAGAATTTCTGGGCAACTTCTCAGTTGGACACTAGGGCCTACTGAAATATGCAATAATATTAAAATGTTAGCTAAAGCCCTCCCCTTCTTTCTTTGATTCATTTATATTAATTGTTCTTTCTGAGCAATGAAGTTTCCTGCACGTGGTAACTGTCAGTGGGCTTTTCTTCTCTTTGGTTGTATAAAAGACATTAACACATAGCTGTCATTGATCTAATTAAGGCTTATTTGTCTCAATTCAGATATAAGTATCTTCAGTAGTCCTAAGCAACTTCAATCTTAGAGATTTACATTTCTGAACTGTAGTTTCTGGTTGATTTCCTTTTGCATCATCAGAGTATTTTTAATTGCTGTCCTTCCTAAACAGCTCTTCTTAGTTCTCTCGTTCTCAGTTAGAAAATGGAATGGGCTTCTGAGACGGTTTTCTCTTTTCTTTTAAAACTCATACATTATCACGATTAATAAATCACAGCAAATTTTTTAACTGTAAGATTTCATCAGATGGTGATTCTTACCCATCTCAGTATGTTCCGTTTCTAATTGCTCTAGCATCATACGATTTGCACCTGGCCCTGGAATGCTAACTGTGAGCAGCACGCTAACTCTATTGAAGTTTCTTTGTCAGAGGTCTGGATAAGAAAAAAGGTCTTATGTCACTAAATTAGAGAAAAGACCATATCAAACAATACCTACCGCTGTCGAAATGGAGTTAAATTGGTTCTCATGCTTCCTTGGTGACTTTATAAATTCACATAAACACTTGAAAATTAATTTGGTTATATAAAGAGTTGAGAAAGCGTTACTAAAGTTGAGAACTTATTTCAAGAATTCTATTGAAAAGATCATCTAAAGCAGGAAAAAAAGCTATCTGACGGAGGATGTTTATGCCACATTTTTGGAAAAGAATAATATATATAGAAACAAAGTAAATGTTCAAAGTGGAACAATAATTAAGCATACCATGTTATTCTTATTCTAAGGAATATTTTGTGGCAATAAAATATATGGCAACAAGGAAAAATTTGCTTTATGTAACATTAACTGAAAATCACAAACAGTAGAGCTATGTATAACATTCATTTCAAAAAATGTTGCAAGGAAATGAACCAGAATGATACTAGTTGAGTTGTAATGATGATGGGACTACAGTGCATTAATTTTCAAATTTTATTTAATACAATTGTATTACTTAAATTTTAAAATAAATGATAGATTCATATGATTTGAATTTGGAAAATCCTGATATATTATCCAGTAGACAGTCTTAGCCCTAAACCAGGGTACAAGAGTGTTGCTTTCACCACAGGCTCCCCACCAGTGGGCGCTGTTCTCGAAAACATCCCTGTGAATTTAAGAAGCAAAAACGTCTTGTTTCTGTTGTAATTTTCATTCTTTGATAGTAAGGTTGGTCATTTTTATATGTTTATAGGTCTTTTGTATGCTATTTTCTAAGAGTAACATATCTTTGCCTATTTTTCTACTGCTATTTTAGTATTTTTTGTAATTGATTTATATAAATTCTGTATAGATTAAGGAATTAATTGTCTCACTATTGTGTTATTCATATTGCCAATTTTCTCATTGTAATTTATTAAAGAATGTTTCTAGGTATAAAGATGTTTAAAATTTTTTCATTATTTAAATCAGTAATGTGGCTTCATTATAATGTTTCTGTACTAATGTAACTATGATTTTTTTCATTTTTTTGGTAAATTATAACTCTATTATAGAGTTTAGAATTAGTACAGAGTTAACTCTATAGTTTTGTTTAGTATAGAGCTAAGAGTTTAGAATTATAATTATAGTTCTATGTATATAAAATATAATAGAATTATAATTATAAATTATAATACTAAAGAGTGTTATATATATATTTATATTTATATACACACACGTGAGTGTGTGCATGTGTGTGTGAAGAAATATAACATTGCCAACACGCCAGAAACCCTTCTTTATTTCTTTTTCACTTTTTGATCACAAGTCCCCGCTTCCCTCTAGTGGTAACTGCCTTTGGTAGGCATCTTCTGTGATGGCCCCCAATGTTATTCATACTCTTGTGTAATCCCCTCCCTGTCAGTGTGGGCTGACTTATTGACTTGCTTCAAACCAATAGGATCCGGGAGAAGTAATGGGATGTCACTTTTGAGATAAAGTTTGATTGTGGCTTCTGTTTCTCCTTTTCTCTCCTCTGCTCTTCCCTGCTGCTCTCCCAGTCCTTGCTCTGGGGGAAGCCAGCTGCCATGTTATGAGCTGCCCTATGGAGTGGTCCACGGGACAAAGAACTGGTATCTCCAGCCAATAGCCAGAGACGACCTGAAGCTGCCAACAGCCATGTGAGTGAGCTTGGAAGTAGATCCTGCCTTAGTCCAGCCTTAAAATGAATGCAGCCCTGGGAACATCTTGTTAGAACCTTTGAGAGGCATGAGCCAATGAAAAGCACCCAGCTAAGCCACACTCGGATTTCTGACCCATAGCAACTATGGGATAATAAATATTTGTTGTTTTAAGCCACTAAGTTGTAGGATAATTTGTTATGCAGCAATAGATGAATAATATACTACTCACTTCTATGTTAATAATTTACTTGCTTTTCTTTTTATTTACCACATAAGTAGCCTTCCCTAAAATTGAAAATTGATGTATAGGTATATCCTACTATATACATTATTTATGTCTTCCTTCTGAACATAGTAATTGTAGAATTCATCAGTCTTGTGGCATGGAGCTATAGTCCATTTATTTTTGTTGCTGTATGATATTTTATTTTCAAATATACTTCAATTTATTCACTTAGTGTTGATGGACATTCGATTTGCATTGTTGGTTATTATGAACTATGGTGCTGACACTCTTATACATACACACTGGTATACATATACATTTATTTCCCTGGGATGTATACATAGTGGAATTTGCTGGGTCATAAGATACTGATGTCTTCAAATCTTCAATACCAAATTATTTTCTGAAGTGTTGTACCAACTTATTCTCCCACAAGCATATTGTTAGAGTTCTTTGGCTCCACTTTCTTGTTAACCCTCATGAGACTTTAAATATTTTATCAATCTGGTGGGACAACCTCATTGTGGTTTCAGTTTCTGTTTCCTTTTTTTATGATGCAGTGGAGCAGTTTTTCATGTATTTATTGGTGATTGGGACTTCTTCTTTGTCAACTATCTATTGGAATCTATTTTTGGTTGAGTCAACTGTCTTTTTCTCATTGATTGATAGACTTTTTAAATAACATATTCTGCATATAAGTTTTCTTGTAGTTATTATGTTACAAATATCTTTTCTCATTTCGTGGGTGTCCTTTTTGACTCTTTTGGTTTATTTACGTGAACAAAAGTTTTGTCTTGTTTAGGAAATCTTTCCCTACCAGGAGATCATGAAGATATTATTTTAAACACTTTTTCTAGCTTTGCCTTTCACATTTAGGTCCCCAATCCTTAAACGAACTTACTGGTGTAGATGTGAGGTAGGAGTCAAATCTATTTTTCCCTATATGGATATACTTAAATGGTCCCAGCACCATTTATTAAAAAGTCCATCTTTTTTCCACTGCTCTGCTTTGTTGCAAGTTATGTGCCTGTCTGTATTCTGCTCCATTGGTCTGTTTCTATCCATGCACCAATACCACACTGTCTCAGTTGCTGTAGCTTCACAATGAGCTCTGATAGCTGATAGAGCAAATCCTTCCACCTTGTTCTTTCTCAGGAGTGTCTTGGCTATTCTCTTTGCATTTCTATATACATTTTAGAACCAGCTCATCTAGTTACACACACACCCACACACATACACTCACACACGAAGACTTGGGGTTTTGATTGGAACTGCATAAGCTCACTTGAAATTCACATCTTTACAATTCTGAGTCTTTCAATCCATGAACACATTATAATAAATGTACCTTACATACAAACTTATAACTATCTCTTTAGAAGTTTTGAACAGATTTTGTTCAATTTATTCTTAATTATGTGATAATTTTGAAGCTATTAATGGAATTTTTAAAAATCTAATTTCCTGGGGTTTTTTTGTTGCTTTTTTTTTTGCTAGTTATCGTAATTATATATATTTTGTATATTTTCTTAAATTATCTTATTAATTTTAGTAGTTTATCTATAAATTCTTTCACATTTTTAATCCAAGCAATCAAGTCATCTGTAAATAAGGGCAGTCGTTATTTATTTTTTAATTCATTTTATGCTGAAGAAATATTCCTCTCTTCTAGAACAGTCACCTATTTTTACTAATCTTTTATGATTTTGCAAAATCTTTTACAATGTTAAAAAACACTTAATATTGATTTATATCAAGAGTTTATTTTTACGTGTTGTAGAAAGACTCCAATTTTGTCTTTTCCAAAAAATTAACCAATTGTTCCAACACCATAAATTTGTCAAAGTTAATTACAGTGGAGCCATTTTAAAGTGGAGTTGGAGCTGCCTTTCCAGAGAAACTGCCTTGCCGTCTTGAACCTCAGACTGGGCCAAACCTTTGTACTGGGCCAAACTAGTATCCATTTTACAAGCAATTGTTTGAGAAGTCAGCAGGAGAACAGATGTCCTGATCACAAAGACTGAGGACTGTGGACTCACTGAAGATAGAATCAACAGTCAGTTAATGTTTAGGCAAGACTAGTTCTCTGCCTCCAACTCCAATTAAAATTCTTTTTAAAACAACTTCCCCTCTTTGCCTTTAAAAGCCTCTCACTTTTACTCCCTAGTGGGACACTATTTGGGTATTTACCTGAATCTGTGCTCCCTGAATTGCAATTCTTTGATCCCAGATAAATGCTTTGCCTCTTAAACTGATTTATGAATTTGTAGGTTGGCAAATTTAATGATACATCCATTTGCCACCTTTATCATAGACCAAATTATGACATAAACTAAGGTTTGTTGTTCATTCATCTAATCTGCTCCATTGATTTGTTGATTTCTGCACTGATTAGTGTTTTCTAGATCCTTAACTATTGATGTAGCAGGGTTTGTTCTTTAAAAGTCAGGTCTCTGTTTACAAATTTAGAAATTAGTCATATTCTAGGGGATTTTTTTTAAATCATTGGCAAATATTTTAAATTACTGATTTGTAGCGGTAAGCAAGCACAACTTTTCTGGATAAAGATGCATGGTGATCCTGTCCTTTGAGGAGAGGAAACAGATTACTTGCCAGTGTCTCCGTCTGTGGAGAGTGTAGAAAGATGGTGGAGTACACGAGCCTAGCATAGTCTCTGCATGATGCAGATACTTCGTGTTCTCAGTAGGTTCTATTTAACAATGGAAGTTTGGAATTCTGAGTTTTGTTGTTTGTTTTTTATACCAAAGAGAAGCATAATCATTCCCAATGAACATAACCTGTTGGGAGTGATCAAAATCTTAATCATATTCTCATTGACGTGTAGGAGGAGAACTGCTTAAGAAGTATATTAATTATTTGCTAAAGGTTCTAATTGCTTCCATTCAAGAGGCCACAATTCAAGGCCACCTGGTTATTTTGGGGAAGTTTAAATTTGCAAAGGCAAAACATTTATGTTCCTGCCCAAATATGACCTTCACCCACCCTCTCAGGCTACATAACAGACCACATGGTGGGCCTGGATGAGCTAAGTAAATGACATTGATTGGAAGCCATACATTTTGGTTCAGAGATTTCCCCATTTTAAGACATGGCTAACTCTAGACAGGAGAAGGCAGTACTATGGTTTTTGAATCTTTGGAATGTGTTTTAGCCTTTGCCTCTTATCAGAGCCTGTTGAGCTGTCATTGCCCCATAGGGCTATCTTTTAGGCCACAGATTGCTTCTGGGGCTTTAGCAGGAGGTCTTTTTAGATGTCCTATGTGTCCTCATCCAGGGAAAACAACTCTACTCTACCTAACAAATATGCATGGATGGTGGCCCAAGAGCTCATTCCTTTTGTTAGCCCAGAAAGTTTTGTTTCCCCCTTACTTCCACAGAACAGTTAAAAAGAGGCAAAGGAAAAGTATAAAGGATTTTACTTTTAATTATATTCTTCTTGAGTTGGTAGAGAGAACATTATAATAAAGGTTTCTTGATCTGAAATCACTGGCCCAGTGCTAATAGTGCAAGTGGACCCCTTTTTGACTCACTTTCCATTCTAATTGTTAGCTCTTTTTTAATCTTTTCCTTTAATTGTCTTTCTAGTCATTTCTGAATAACAAATATTCTAGCACACCTGTTTTTTATCTCTTTCCATTATATACTAATTAGCTATTTTTCTGAATCCTAAGCAGAGCATCAAATTCTGAAGACCTTTCTAAAAGAGGGAGAACACAGTGACAGTATTCTCATGGTATGGCCAAAAACATAGAATTGGATTTATTTTGATAGTGCTTGTAAAAAAAAAAATAAGCTAAAGATCAAAACAATTTGTTGCTAAGACTGTATTCTCAAATGCCAGTTCTGATGCATTGCTTGGAATTCAAAGATAAAATGTGCTATTTCTTTATTGTTGGAAATCATCTCCTCGACCATGCTGAATAATAATTATATGTGCTGTTTCAGGCTGAAAAATCAGCTGTGGACCTGTATAAACTACCTAAGATCTCTGCAGATTAAGGAGATCAGTTAAATTATGTTATTTGCTTTAAGCATTCTCATCCAGATTTATTCTCAAACAAGTGGGGCTGAAAAAAGATTTTGCAAACCTTACAAGGAACATAGAAAGATTGCAGGAAACTAGGCAGAACCATAGCAATCATCACAGTGAAGTATTTATGCCTTATTTTCTCTTTGTGAATACATAATTCCTCAGAATGATTCTGCTTCTATAGAGATATTGAGATGTTTCTATTGTCTGCCTTCGTGCTACATTTTGCCTTGTGACAGCAAGAGAGAGCAGCAGAGAATTTTAAGGTGAGAAAGACCCAAAAGGACATCTTATTCAGTCTCTCACCTGAAACAGTAATTTCTTTAACCATGTCCAGATCCTTACCACATGGCCACCCATGTTGTCATAAATGGCAGGATTTCCTTCTTTTTTAAGGCTGAATAATATTCCATGGTATGCGTATGCCACATTTTATTGGTCCTATCATCCGTTGATGTTCATTTGGATTGTTTCCTTATCTTGGCTACTGTGAATAATGCCACAGTTAACATGGCGTATATATATCTCCTTGAACTCCTGATTTTAATTCTTCTGGGTAAGTATTCAGTAGTGTGTTTGCTGGATCCTATGGTAGTTCTAATTTTAATTTTTTGAGGAACCTTCATGATGTTTTCTGTAGTTTCTGTACCATTCCCATCAAAGGTGCACAAGGGTTCCTCGTCAACACTTGTTATCTCTTGTCTTTTTGATAATAGCCATCCTAATAGATGTGAGGTGATATCTCATTGTGGGTCTGATCCGCATTTCCCTGGTGATTAGTGATGTTGAGCCCGTTTTCATATACCTTTGGCTATTTGTATGTCTTCTTTGGAGAAATGTCTATTCCAGTCCTTTTCTTATGTTTTAATCAGGTTGGTTGTTTTTTGCTATTGAGTTGTAGGAGATTCTTATATAATTTGGATGTTAATCCCTTATCAGGCAGATGGTTTGCAAATATTTTCTCCCATTCCATAAGATGTCTTTTCACTCTGTTGATTATTTCTTTTTCTGTGCAGAAAATTTTTAAGATATCTTTTCACTCTGTTGATTATTTCTTTTTCTGTGCAGAAAATTTTTAGTTTGATATCGTTCTATTTGTCTATTTTTGGTTTTGTTGCCTATGGTGTGGTGTCAAATCCCAGAAATCACTGCCAAGACTAATGTCCAGAAGTTTTTCTCCCTACATTTTCTTCAAGGAGTTTTATAGTTTCAGGTCTATATTTAAGTCTTAATTTCATTTTGTGTTGAGTTTTGTGTATAGTGTAAGATAGCAGTCCAATTTCATTCTTTTGCAGGTTGTATTTCCAGTTTTCCCTACACCATTTGTTGAAGAGACTATCCTTTCTCCATTATGTGTTCTTGTCACCCTTGTTGAAGATCAGTTGACTATATACACATAGATATGTTTCTGGGCTCTCTATTCTGATCCATTGATCTATGTATCTGTCTTTATATGCCAGTACCATATTGTTTTAAGTACTGTGGATTTTAATATATTTTGAAATTGGGAAGACTGATGCCTCCAGCTTTGTTCTTCTTGCTCAAAGTCACTTTGACTATTCAGGGTCTTTTGTAGTTCCATATGAATTTTAGGATTGATTTTTCTATTTCTGCAAAAAAAATGCCATTGATATTTTGATAGGTATTGAATTGAATCTGTAGATGGCTTTAGGTAGTCTGGACATTTAACGATATCAGTTCTTCCAATCCATGTACATGAGGATGTCTTTCCAATTATTTATGTCTGCTTTAATTTCTTTCATCAGTGTTTTTTAGTTTTCAGTGTACAAGTCTTTCGCCTCCTTAGTTAAGTTTATTATGCTAAGTGAAATAGATCAGTCCCAGAAGGACAAATACTGCATGATTCTACTTATATGAGGCATCTAAAATAGTCAGACTCATAGTAGCAGAGAACAGAGTGGTAGTTGTCAAGGGTTGCGGGGATGAGGAAGTAGCGAATTGTTTTTCATTGAGTATAAAGTTTCTGTTATGAAAGATGAGTAAATTCTAAAGATTTCCTGTATAACTTAGTACCTATAGTTAATAATATGGCGTTGTGCACTTTAAAATATGTGTTGAAATACATTTCTGGGCCCACGATGGAGCTGTTCCTGCCCTAGAGTTCCACATTAGTAAACTGAAACTTAGATAAATTTTGTGTTTCTGTAAATGCTCTACTTGACCAGAAACAAAGTATCTCCAGCCAGCCAGTCCCCAACTGCCAAGAATCTGTCATGATTTCCCTGTTCTAAATAAGGTCCGATATGCAACTCCAGCCAAACAACTTCAGCCAAATACTCTTTATTCCCTGATTGCCTTCCTCTATAAAAGCTTGCAGTCCTACTCCTTGCTTTACAGTTCTCTGGGCTCTTGAGTGTGGAGACTGCCTGCTTCACAAACTGTGACATAAAATTTTCTTAGATGAACTAAATTATTCTCTTTGACTATTTTAATATATGCTAAGAGGATCGATCTCAAGTTAAGTGTTCTTACAAGAAAAAAACACACACACGAAAGAACACAAGGAAATTTTTGGAGGTGATAAATATGTTTAGTATCTTGGTTATGATGATGGTATCACAGGCACATGCATATGTTGTAACTCATCAAGATGTATACATTTAATGCTCATAATTTTTTGTATATGAATTACACCTCAAGAAAAAAAAGGACGGAAAAAGGGAGATTTTCTAAAAAATGTACACAAAATAAAAGGGCATTGATTTGATATGTAAGTTTTGAGGTAGGGTGAATAGTAAGATTAGACCAATGATCTGAAGTTTCAAAATGATATTGATGAGGTTGTTTAATGACTCAATTTTCACCATTTTTAACATTTCAGATTTGTAGCATGTTGTACATTGTTAAAATGTCACAAACGAGGGGGGCTGGCCCCATGGTCAAGTGGTTAAGTTTGTGTGCTCCACTGCAGTGGCCTGGGGTTCACTGGTTCGGATCCTGGGCGTGGACCTACACACCGCTCATCAAGCCATTCTGTGGCGGCACCTCACATAGAAGAACTAGAATGACCTACAACTAGGATATACAGCTATGTACTGGGGCTTTGGGGAGAAAAAAATAGAGGAAGATTGGCAAGAGATGTTAGCTCAGAGCCAATCTTCTTCACCAAATGCATACTTAAAAAAATTGCCCCTGCCCCCAGCCACGATAATCAATCAAAAATAATATTGCATCCCAAGATGGGAGAGGTGTGAAAGTTAAACACATGGGCAGTGACAAGTCAGGGGCCTTGAGGGAGAAAGATTGGAAAACTGAGGCAAGGAGATCTGAGATAGAGGCATGTAGATGGACATATCAGAAAGGAACAAAGTGTGAATATCTTTGTATCACATATTAACGCTCAATAGAGTGCATCTACCACTGAACAACCAAGCCGAAAAGATAATTCAGCCAAATGACATCAGCCAGCCTTAGCTATTGACCACTCCAGAACTGGCTTGATGGGTACAGAAACAAAGTGATCACAATGGGAGAGAGAGGTTATGCATTGGCCCAACAATATGAGTTCCCAATTACCAAGGCAGATTTAAGTACTGCTGTCATGGAATGTTGAATCTGCCAGCAACAGAGACCAATAGTAAACCTCTGGTACATACCATCCCAGAAGGAGACCAACCACTGCTTAGTGGCAACTTGACTACATCAAACCTCTTCTATCCTGGAAGAATCAGAGATTTGTTCTAACAGGAATAGACACAAACTCCAGGTATTGGTTTGCCTTTCCTGCCTTCAGGGTCTCAGCTAGCACCACTCCTGAGCACTTCAAGTGTTTGATCCACTGCATCCCGTATAATGTCACATCAGACTGGAGGACTCAATTTTGAGTAAAGGAGGTATAGGAGTTGGATCATGAAAAGGAGACACACTGGTTTATCACATATTCCACTGCCCAGAAGCTGCAGCCTGATACAGCATTGCACCAGCCTAGTAAAGGTATAGTTGAAGGGCCATCTTGGAGGAGACACGCTTTGAAGATGGGGTGACATTCTCCAGTACTAAGTATACACGTTGAATCAGTGACTTTTATAGGCATTGTATTCCCGTTGGAAAGAACATATGTGTCCAGGAACCAAGGAGTGAAAGCAGGGCTGGTCTGACTTGCCATCACTCCAGTGATCTGTTGAGGGACTCTGTGCATTCTTTTCCTTAACTCTGGGCTCTGTAGGGTTAGAGGTCCTGGTCCCTAAAGGGTGTGAATTTTGCCATAGGACAGTAAGAGTCCCCTTGAACTATAAGCTACAGCTGCTGCTTGGCAGTTTAGGTCATGGGTGTCAAGACTAGCAGGCAGGAAGAAAAGCCTCTGTTTGGCAGGGATTATTGACCCTGATCATCAAGTAGAGGTAGGTCTGCAGCAATAGAATGGGGCAGCAAGGAACATGTGAGGCACACAGGAGACCTGCTTGGACACCTCTAATGCTCCTTGACCTGTTGTAACTGTAAATAGATAAGTGCAGTTATTCTGGCTTGAGAAGGGCACAGTAACCATGGGCTCAGACCTCTCAGGGATGAGGGTATGGGTCATGCCCCTGGGTCAGCTACTGAGATCAGCAGTGGTGGTAGGTGAGGGTGAGAAGAATCCAGAGCGAATGGTGGAGGAGGGGGCAATGAGCATTAGTTTCAGCGCCAAGATCAAATGCATCAGAGGGGGCTGTGATTTTCCCACTAAGCTTCCTTTCCCTTCTAAGTCTCACCCAGGAAGTTAGGCCTCTGGGAATCTCGGAGGAGGTGCTCCCAAGTGGATGTGAAGTAGATCCAAGTGCCACAAAGAGGATCGTGGTGGACATGGAGATATGCCACCCTGACCCTTCTGTGAGGAAGCACTTGTCGCTCTAGCCGTCAACAGGAGCTTCCAGATGTCAGCTCCTTCAAGGTCTGTCCCAGCTGCAGAAAGCTGCTAATCCAAGCACAGACCCTTCCTGGACGGGACACCTCCATCCAGTGATAAGATGGGAGGAGAGAATTTGGCCATTTCGGCCCCTCTGAGGAGAACTCGATGGACACATGTGCTTTAGGAATCCCTGAGGCCAGAAAAGATTCCTATTTGCTGCTAATTAATATTTTATATCCAATCTTGACACATGTTTTGTTAATTTAATTGTTTTGCCATATGCTCACCTTGATATTGACTGTCTCCAGGAGGCAATGAAAGGGGGCAGGAGAGCATCACTTCCGTAAGATTTGTGCTCCAGAGCAGTTTAATGTGACTCCAAACAGCAGGGACCTGATGGGGGAAAGTTAGTCCTCGGAACTATTGGGTCAGTTCTTTCTTCACAGCACTGATGACGGCTGGGAGAGGGGATGCGGGATGTAGAAGGCGAACTGGGACATTCTGGGGAACTCAGGGTTTGTCACATAAATGGGGAGAAAAATAAATTGCTAAAAAAAGGAATAATCTTCCTTCATGGAATATGCATTTAAATGTATGTATATAAATCTAGGTGTCTTATGTTGTATGTATTTATATTTACGCACTCATATTTCAGGATATGTATGTGTGTATCTTTGAAAGTAAGCATATTGATGGAGCAGCACCTTTGTAAATGTAGAACTTTGGGCCGTAAAATAACTTGAAAGAAAAAACAACTCAAAGCATTAATGTTGGCACTAACTGCTAATCTACCAGCTTTAGGGGCTTGTGTGGTTTAATGTTCAACCATTAATGATAATCGTGACATAAAACAAACTTGAAAAGTGACTTGTTTCTGCTCTGTCATTTACTGGCTATGTGGCACTGTGGAAATTCCATTGTGCAATTCCTTAATTCTCTGAGGTTCTTATAAACAACAAAGGACAAGCTCCCCTTTCTGAGCCCTTCCTCCAAGGCAAATTCCCTCTGTCTTCACAATAGTAATTACCAACTTTAAAATATGTATATATAAATATTAAAAATGTAAATAACAACTATTATATACATAATATAACACAATTATATAATAATCGTTCATAATATATGTGTATGTATTATGTGTTCATAATATATGTGACTCCATAAAAATTTGGAATCAAGATATGCAAGAAACCATTAACAGTGGTATCCTCTAGGTAGTGGAATGGATTTGGGGAAGGACATTTTTACTTCTTATTTCATTCCTTTCTCTGATGTTTCAATTTTTACTACATATATGTATTATTAGTCTAACATTAGAAATAAGCAATAACCTCTCTCAAGTCTTGCTATTGTCCCAGCTTGTGGTCTTCCCCACAGTGGGAACCATATATGTAGTTTTTATGTTGGTATCAAAGACAAGGTTTTTCTAGAATATAGACAGCACTATAGCTACAAAGAGAAAGGCAAAAGCAAAGAGAGGGGGTCAACAACACATGCTCACAGGGCAGTGTTCCCAGAACCTGAGAGATTGATTTTGGACGAGCAATAGTCAAATTTCCCTGCCTGTATATTACAGAAGGGTAATCAGATAAATCTTTTAAAAATTAATATTTGTAGCATACTTTTTTTTATTTTGGCATTTTAAACTCACAGAAAAGATGCAAGAATAATACAAAGAACTCCTGTATAGCTTTTGCTTAGATTTACTATTTGCTTACATTTGTCTTGTTTGCTTAATACATATCTCTTTATATATATGTATCTATATTTTCCCTGAAAAGTTGGAGAATGAGCTGCACATATTGTGCCTCTTTACCTTAAATGCTTCTGGGTATATTTTCTATGAATGTACAGTGACTGTACAGTTATCTAACCCAGGAAAGTTAATATTGATACAAATCTATAGTTCTCATTCAAATTTTGATAGTTGTCTCATAATATTCTTTATGATATTTTCCCCAAGTCCAGCATCCAATCAGGAATTATAGTTTGCATTTAGTTTTCATGCCTCTTCATCTGCTTAATCTGGAACAGTCTTGCCTTTCATGACTTGGACATCTCTGAAGAGAACAGGACATTTATTCTTCAGAATGTCTCTCAATTTTGATTTATCTGATGTTTCCTTGTGTTTAGATTCAGGGCATGCATTTTTTGGAGAAATACTGGGAGAGGATGTTATGTTCTCAGTCTGCCACCTTTTGAAGCACCCAATGGTTGATCGCTTAGTTACTAAGGTGTCTGTAGACTTTATCACTGTAAACTTCCTAGTTTCCCCTTTGTAATTAATGTGTAATTTGTGAGGAGATACTGTAAGACCATGCACATATCAGTTTTCTCATTGTAATGATCTACTAGTTGTAGCATCCATTGATGATTCTTGCCTGACACAATTATTACTGTGGTGATTGCCAAATGGTGACATGCCTAACTCCTTCACTACTTATAGATTCTTTAGTTGCCTTTCTACTGCAAGGAAGAACTATTTTTTCTACCAATGTATTTATCCATTCACTTATTTCTTAATATCTGTATGAGCCCCAATGCAGCTTACATTATCAATCAGGGAAACTATTTGGTCCATTATTTGTAAGGGCTGTCTGCATTCTAATAATAATAATAATTGTAAGGAATTGATTATTTGGGGTCAAATACCTACATAACATATAGTTATTTTTACCTAGAAATCTTACTGAATATTTGGTTTTAACAATAAACAGTATCGTGTGGGCGAGAATGGCTATGAAGTTAACATATTTCAGTTACAGGAAACATTTTTTGAAAGAAATAATAATTTAGGGCAAAGCCTGTCATGGCCCTATTGATGACATGGACTTCTGTTTGTTAGTATTTTAATATTCAATATGAAAGTAATAAAATAAAACAGCACTCTTAGATGTTTATATATTACATTCGTTCCATTTTTTGGTAATAAGATAAATATAGCAACAATAAAAAAGCATGAGAATAAATCTTATAACTTTTACCCCATTAAATAAAGTTTTGTGCATTAGAAAGGGGGTTATTCCTGTACTGACTAATTTCAGTCAAGCTACATAACAGAGATCTTTTTCAGATTGGGTGTTGGGGGGTGCATATGTGCATATGCCTATGGGTGCATGTGGGTGTGCGCACATGCATGCATATGTGTGCACACGGGTATGTGGTGTGTGCACCTGACATTTCCCCTGATCAGCTCTTCCTTCTGATCTATATCACATTTTGCATTTGGATAGTTCTTAATGTGTCACAATAGCAAAATGCTGCTATAAAGATATTAAATATTAATGTTTTCATCCTTATGAAATGAGACTAAAGAAGGAAGAATGAAAAATGCTAATAACTCCTCTAACTCCGTACACTTTCTAATTCGCCTTGATTTGGACTCAGTTAATTTTCAAAGAAGTCACAGTCAAATAGTATCATATTATTGTTTCTAACTAGTTTCAGAAATGCTTTCCCATAACTTGTTATAAATGGAGGCTTTTCATTATGTTCTATCTAAGTCTTAATGTCATGGTGCCCCAGCCTTTCTCTTTGCTCCACCAATTTTCTCTCTAGATTCCATACCAACCCTCCTCCCCCTAGCTCCATAAATTTGGCCCATTGCTCATCTATCTGGTTGATTTTGACCTCAGTTTGAACATGCTTTTTGACTGTAACTTTGGCAGTTTTTCTAGGTTGCTACCTATTTCTGGTATCTGCTTTCCAGTCTTTGAATTACGAACTTGAGCAAGGCTGTGTACAACTTCCCTAGGTCCTATGGGATGGCGGCCAGGCCCATCAAAGGAGAGAGACACAACTTCAGAGATCACTGGGCTGGCATAGACAGTTTAGCCACTGAATACATTCTGATATTTCTGATCCTGCCTTCATTTAAATTTTTTAAATGTTTTGTTCATTATGAACTTTTTGCACTGATTTTGATTGTTTAAATATTGTATTAAAACTTTATTTATCTTATTGACTGAGTTTTTTTGGCATCGCCTTAAATTTTTCACCTGAAGCCAGCGCCTCACTCACCTAGCTTAGTCCCGGCCCTGTCTGGAATTATTCCAGATCTAAACCACCGTCCCTCTGCTCCTTACCAGAGCCTCTTGCTCTGGGAGCACACCCTTGTTTTGATTCTAGGTGGAGGCTCTCAACCCCTGCCTAGTCCCCTGTGATTTTTCTTCACTTTGGACTTCCTGCTCTTGTCACCCTGGACTTGACTTTGACATACTTCTAGTGCCTCATTTCCAGCGTCCTTTCCTGGCTGTGCTCCCTGTGACCACAGGTAAGGGGCATCCCTGTCCTATGCCCACAGTTAGTGACTGTGATACCATCATGGCTCAGCCAGAGAAACAGAATCAGGAAAAGAGAGATTATTACGAGATTTATTGCAAGGAATTGGTTAGGTGATCTTGAGGCTGGCCAGGCTAGTCTGAAATCCAGAGGGCTGGTTGTCAGAAGGACAGGCTGGAATTCTTGGCATGAGGTGAAGCTGCAGACCACAGGTGGAGTTTCCTCTTTCTCAGGAAGCCTCAGTTCAGGTCTTTCAACTGATTGAATCAGGCCCACTCAGATTATCTAGGATAATCTCCCTTACCTATAGGCAACTGATTATGGACTTTAATGACACGGACAAAATTATTTGCACCAGCACCTAGATAAGGGTGTGAAAAGCTGAGGGCTATAGCTTAGCCATGTTGACACATAACTGACTGTGCTGATGGTACCTGTGGGTTTAACTGGTTAAGCTGTGCCTTGTATGTGTTGCCTTCTAAAAGCAATCAGTCATAAACTTTAATATAAATTACCAAAAAAAGAAAAAGTTTTTCAAAGCAGTTGTGCTATGAACATGCTCTAAGTCTCATGGAAGAGGCTCACATATATTGTTTGTTTTTCTTCTTAAGAGCTCCAGGCATAACAGCAGTTAGTCCTGAAACTTTACATTAATTGCTCAAAAGTAAGAAAGAAAAAAAAAATAAAGAAAAAAATATGAAAGTCAAGGCTAGTTTCTGGTCCCCTTTTCTGTGTAGGACTTGTCCTAGCCAAATTTCAAAACGTGTTGCCAGGAGCCTCCATGTCTTCTCTGCGTGTCGTTCTTACTACCTGGCCCCAGTCTCAGGACCCCCAGGCTCCTGCCGGGTCGCCCACTGTGGTGGCTGTGCCCACTGCCGCCACTAGGGGGCAGACCGCGGCGCTCTGCGCGCCCCAGCGAGGGCTCCCAACCTGTTGCTCACCGCGCCTCCCTACATCTGTCAGGTACCCCACGGTTCTGGGACCCTGGACTCCTCCTCTCTCTGAGCCCTGGCCTCAACTCTAACGTCCTTTCTGCTGTGTGCCCTTCCTGGACCTTGGCCATCTGAGGACTTTGGTGAGAGAATCTCAGCCGGAATGACCTGCCTGAGAGGGTCACTCCCGCCCCAGCGCCCTGACCTCTTGTACCAGAAGAAGAAGGTATGGCCTGCTCAATATTCTTTGAGAACTGGAGCCTTTGCAGCAACGCCTGCCCACACCAGTCAGGTAAACTCTGAGGAGCGGTCCTGCCCTGTTCCTTGCTTTGTGCTGACGGCAGGATCAGCACAGGCAACAACATAGGAGTAGGCCTGCGGGAGAGTTAGGTGGTGTTTGTGGGGACTGCAAATAAATACCAACCGTGACATTTTATTAAATATTCCATATACGTAATCCAATAATACATTTAATTTTGAAGTAGTAAGTTATGTTTGTTAGACATTTTATAATTGTCTTTCATGATTATTTATTACATCATTAGAAACAGGTATAAAATATAATTGCATTTTGCAAAGTCTCTTTTGGTCTTCTCCCTTATAACTGAGGATGTACGTAGTGTTTGAAGCAGTTTTGCCTGAACCCTCTGACCCGGCTCCTCAGCAGCTGCCTGACCATGAGCCAAACCCCCTGTGTACTCTGAGTGGTCTGAATCTCCTGGGGTTGCTGGTGTGCATGGGGAGGGCAAGAAGGGAGGCAAGACGGAGCAGGAGGCTTAAGGACAAGAGAGAGAGACCCAAACCATAAACTGTGAGACTAGAGGGAGGGTCAGGAGAGGCTTCTGGAGCCACGCAGACCTGGGTTGTGAATCTCAGCTCTACCACTGATTCAGTGTGTCACCACAGGAAACCAGCAGAGAGGTTTTCTATTGGTGGTGGTGGTGGTTTTTAATCTGTAAGACAGAGATAACTATTTAAATCATAAAACTGTTTTGCAGATCCAAAAAGATGCCACAGGTCAAACATGTTCCTCGAGTTGGTATTCTATAAATGAGTACTGTCATTAGTATGACTATTGATCTGGGGTTCGAGTCCTCAGAATATACAAAGTGCTTAGTTAATACTCAATAAATAATGCCTGTTGCTTTTAGAAAGCAATTTTGCTTTTAAATAATTCAATATTTTCAATATTGCTTTTGGTCTTAGAAATAATAACATTATTACTGCTACTACTGCAGTGGCTAAGGGACAAATTCAAGGACATCATGTGTACCTCGTGTTTGCGATTGCAGTGGTGGAGGAGAGAGCAACAGACTTGATTGGAAGGGGACTTTCACTGGCTCAGAGACTTGGGCCCTGAGGTGGGTGCAGAATGTGGCAGTTGAGTCAGGAAGGATGGGGACCGAGAGAGTGACAGCCTCCTCTCAAAGAACCTAGTAAAGGTCCCTGTTGCAGATTCCCTAAAAATTCTCATGGACTAGTTTCATTTTCTCAATTGGTTTACAAAGCAGATTACAAAACCAAAAACACACTGACATTTACAGAATGTCGAGCGAAGCTGAATGATGCCAATGTGATGACAATGGATCTGAGAAGATTCTATGAGAGAATGGGGTGTTTGCACCAGATCTGATGCAGCAAAACTTAAAAAATGCATGATTTTGACAAGTTCTAAAATGAAGACTGCTGAAATGGATGGCATATGTAAATCGATTCAATCTGGTCTGACCTCATGCAGAACTTCTTCTTTGCAGTAAAGGAAAGTGGCTTCCTGCCTGTGTGCATCTGGGTTTGTACGGGGTGGTGGCCAATAGGGGTTGTTGAGGGGAATCAGTTCCTCTTAAAAATGAATCCATCTGGAACATGGCAGCAACACATTCGGAGACACCGAGAGCTCTCATGGAGGAGTAGTGTGGCCCATAATGTTCTCCTGAGCCTGGAAAACTCTACAGTTACTGAGAGAAAGCTCATCGCAGCAATCTGAACGCCTTTGCTAGATAGTCATATTGCTATTGTATCCCTTTACATTGCTGCATTTTTACAAAGAAAATAGCTCTCAGCTCTTTTGCCTATTTGAGCCATGGATGCAACAAGTGATAGCAATGTTTGACAAGAAAGACTGCTCTCTGATAGCAAAAACAATCTAAATCTAAATGCTACATTGTTTGACAGGAACCTTGTCTCTCTGATGAGGAAAAGTGTAAACACCCTGGAATTTCTCAAGGCCTGAAAGTGGACAGGAATATCAACATTGAAGCAGAATAAAAGGAATTTCCTTCAGATAAATTTTAGTGCCGTCATTCTTATCAAATCATCTCTGACATTTATCCACATTTAGCACTATATATTATCAGTAGATTTAGTAGGAAAACAAAGCTTTCTGTTTGTTTTCTTTTTCTTATTCACTATCAGGTAAATACTGTGTTTGTGGGAAGGAGATCAAATACTGGATAACAGACATGTCTTTAAAATTTTATCATGTAAAATTCATATTAGAAATATTTTCAGTAAAGTGACAAAACCTTTTGGAAAAAAACCCCTCCTCTTTGTATTATTTCCCCGAACACACACCCTAATGGTGGTAATACAGCTGGGGGTTTCAGCTGGAGGCAGATGGAGTCAGCTACAGTTCAGAACTCGGGGGCAAGTGTGGGAGACAGTTGGAGAATGACCTGTGAGAATCCACCAGTAGCAGGCACAGACACATTTCCTGAGGAAGTACTTTATTTTAAGCGAAGAGAGAGTGGAGCACATAAGCTTGGGATAAGAACAGCTCTGAATTTTCAGCATACTCTCTCTGTACTGTGGTTAGCTCCTTGCTTGCATGTGTGAGCCCGTGGAAGGAGGAGCCAAGAGCTCTTACTACCAGACTAAACGAGCTGCTACCTCAGAAGTGTCTTTTGAGTCAGGGGTGACAACAAAAGGCAATACTGTTTTGGGACCAGTGTCACCGAGTAGAGAACTTGTCATTTTGTGATCGAAGTATGCTGCGAAGACCCACGAGTGTTCTCAGTGGCCTGGGGGCCTTTGGCAAGGAGCCACATCTGAATAGTTCAGTGTTGACTCAGTAAATCCACTCAGTAGATTCAGGGCTGGGGTGGCAGGAGCAGGTGGGCATCTCCATGGCCTTTCTGGGACACTGGCATCCTTAGCAACAGACGTCACCACAAGGATCAGGAACTGGAGGTCCAAGGAGCCAAATGGTGAGCAGCACACGGCAGGTGATGGTATGTTGATTTTAGATTTTAGCCTAAATCAGGTGTGGCATGGAGACATCTAGGTAATAACACCTTGGATTGAAAGGAAGGTGAGCTGGCAAGCTCTTTCAGAGTTAGCAATAATAACCAGATACCTGTGCCCTGCCGCCCACCTGTAGCTTCCACAGTCTCTCCCCTGCACAGCTCTGCTTTTGCTTTGCATGTGCAAGTCACCAAAGACATATTTACCTAACAGTGGTCTTTCTCAGGAATCATTTCCTTTGTCTTCTCTATAGCATTTGGATGTGTTGCCCTTTCCTCCTTCTGGAAACTTTCCTATGTGGTTTTGGACTCACCACATTACAGAGATTCTCTATCTCTCTTGTATCCTTCCCTCTTTCTGCCCTTCAGAATCCCCTTCCTCATATTACTCCCTGGATGTGAGGCCCACAAGGTTCTGTCGTTACTCTCTGTGCTCCTCTCCCACCCTGCTGTGGGACAGTCACTCCTGACAATGCCCGGAAGCACCTGTACATACACAGCTCACAGAGCTGCATCCTGCCACCTGACCCTTCCTTGAGCTCACGTTACACTTTCCCAACTTCTTCCGCATGCAGAGACATTCTGCCATTTCCCTAGATGCTCACGTCTCAGTGGAACACATGATTTCCTTCCCTTACCACCTCCAGGACACTTTCTCTTTTGGGATTCTCTGTTCAGGCAGCTGGTATCACCAGCATTCAAGGCACCTGGTCTTGAGCCTCAGAATCATCACCAGCTACTTCTGCCTTGCCTCTAGGCCTGCACCTGCTCGAGTCTTCTATGTTGTCTTTGCCCCACTGAAGCTCTCTCTTTCGATACCTACTAGTTTATTGTGTTGGCAGATCATGCTTGAGCCTTCTGTCAAGTCTCCCTGACTCCCGGCACTTTCTCCTCCAACAGTAGCATTGAATGTGTGGGTAATATACGCTGGAGAGATCCAGTCTTATACATCTCTGTGCTTCCTACTCACTCAGCACAATGCCTTTTGAAATATAGGTACTCAACAAATGTTTGTGTAATGAATCAGTAAAAAGAGGTGTGCTGACGTCAGCCACTTCTGAAGCATGAGTGGCAACCTAGATAGGAAAAGATTGCAATTGCAATTTATAAATGCTCTTCTGTTGAAAATGAACAAGAAGATTAAGCTATAAATACCCTTTCTGGGTAATTAAACAGAACAAAAGGAAATAATAGTTAGCATAAAATGTAATCATATTTTAATAGCTTCTGAAAATTAAACAGACTTTATGACAATAGATCTTAGGCGTTTCCGTTACCCGTATTAGAGAACAATAATTTCCAGGACTTAAAATGGCCCAGTCCTTTGATTTACATTAAAGTTATTACTATGGAGCCTGAAAATTGTATGTCTTGTATTAAGAAACCAAAGACAGTCATTCAAATATTAGATGTTGTCTGGTCTAGTATTTTATTTATTTATTTACTTATTTTTTAATTGTGTGAATTTAAAATCATTTTTTTTATTGTGGTCATAATAGCTTATAACATTGTGAAATTTCAGTTGTACAATACTATTTGTCATGCACCATATAAGTGTGCCCTTTCACCCCTTGTGCCCACCCTCCACCCTCCTTTCCCTGGTAACCACTAATTTGTTCTCTCTGTCTGTAAGTTTGATTATCTTCCATATATTAGTGAAATCATATGGTGTTTGTCTTTCTCAGTCTGGCTTATTTCGCTTAACATGATGCCATCAAGGTCCATCCATGTGGTTGCAAACGGGACAATTTTGTCATTTTTTTTATAGCTGAGTAGTATTCCATTGTACATATCTATCACAACTTCTTTATCCATTCATCAGTCAATGGGCACTTGGGTTTCTTCTGCATCTTGGCTATTGTGAATAATGCTGCGATGAACATAGGGGTGCATAAGTCTCTTTGAATTGTTGATTTTAAGTTCTTTGGGTAAATACCCAGTAGTGAGATAGCTGGGTCACATGCTATTTCTAATTTTTTGAGAAATCTCCATACTGTTTTTCACAGTGGCTGCACCAGTTTGTGTTCCCACCAGCAGTGGATGAGGGTTCCCTTTTCTCCACAACCTCTCCAACGTTTGTTATTTTTTGTCTTGGTGATTATAGCCATTCTAATGGGAGTAAGATGATAGCTAAGTGTAGTTTTGATTTGCATTTCCCTGATGATTAGTGATGTTGAGCATCTTTTCATGTGCCTATTTGCCATCTGTATATCTTCTTTGGAGAAATGTCTGTTCATGTCTTCTGCCCACTTTTTGATTGGATTGTTTGTTGTTTTGTAGTTCATTTGTGTGAGTTCTTTATATATTATGGAGATTAATCCCTTGTCAGATATATGATTTGCAAATATTTTCTCCCAATTGGTGGGTTGTTTTCTCATTTTGATCTTGGTTTCCTTTGCCTTTCAGAAGCTCTTTAGTCTGATGAAGTCCCACTTGTTTACTTTTTATTTTGTTTCACTTGTCTAAGTATATGTGGTATTCGAAAAGATCCTTTTAAGTCCAATGTCCAAGAGTGTACTGCGTATATTTTCTTCCAGAAGTTTTATGGTTTCAGGTCTTACCTTCAAGTCTTTGGTCCATTTTGGGTCTATTTTTGTGCATGGGGAAAGATAATGGTCTACTTTCCTTCTTTTGCATGTGGCTGTCCAGTTTTCCCAGAACCATTTATTGAAGAGGCTTTTCTTTCTCCATCGTGTCTTCTTGACTCCTTTGTCGAAGATTAGCTGTCTATAGATGTGTGGTTTTATTTCTGGGCTTTCAATTCTGTTCCATTAATCTGTGTGTCTTTTCCTGTACCAGTACCATGCTGTTTTGATTACTATAGCTTCGTAATATATTTTTAATTCAGGGTTTGCAATGATACCAGCTTTGTTCTTGTTTCTCAGGGTTGCTTTGGCTATTTGGGGTCTTCTGTTGACCCATGAATTTTAAGATTCTTTGTTCTATTTCTGTGAAGAGTGTCCTTGGGATTCCAATAGGGATTGCATTGAATCTATAGATTGCTTTAGGTAGTATGGACATTTTAACTATGTCTATTCTTCCAATCCATGTGCATGGAATATCTTTCCATTTCTTTATGTCATTATTGATTTCTTTCAGTAATGTCTTATAGTTTTATTTGTATTGGTCTTTTACTTCCTTGGTTGAATTTACTCCTGATATTTTATTCTTTTTGTTGAGATTGTAAATAGGATTGTATTATTGAGTTCTTGCTCTATTAGTTCCTTATTAGAGTGTAGAAATGCTACTTATTTTTGTAAGTTGACTTTGTACCCTGCAACTTTGCTGTACTTGTTGATTATTTCTAATAGTTTTCTGATGGATTCTTTAGGGTTTTCTATATATATTTCATGTCATCTGAAAACAGTGAGAGTTTCATTTCTTCAGTGCCTATTCATATTGCTTTTATTTCTTTTTCTTGCCTAATTGCTCTGGCTAAAACCTCTAGTACTATGTTGAATAAGAGTGGTGAGAGTGGGCACCCTTGTCTTGTTTCTGTTCTCAGAGAGATGGCTTTCCCCATTGAGTATGATGTTGGCTCTGGGTTTGTCATATACGGCCTTTATCATAAATGTTGAGATACTTTCCTTCTATACCAATTTTATTGAGAGTTTTTATCATGAATAGATGTTGGATCTTGTCAAATGCTTTCTCTGCATCTATGGAGATTATCATATGGTTTTTGTCCCTCATTTTGTTAATGTGGTATATCACGTTGATTGATTTATGGATGTTGAACCGTCCTTGTGTCCCTGGTGTGAATCCCACTTGATCACAGTGGGTGATCTTTTTAATATATTGCTGTATTTGGTTTGCCAATATTTAGTTCAGGATTTTTGCATCTATATTCATCAGCAATATTGGCCTGTAATTTTCCTTCTTTGTGTTGTCCTTATCTGGCTTTGGTTCAGGGTGATGTTGACCTTGTAAAATTGTTACGAATATTTCATCTTCCTCAATTTTTTCAAATAGTTTGAGAAGAATAGGTAATAAATCTTCTTTGAATGTTTGGTAGAATTCACCTGAAAAGCCATCTAGTCCTGGGCTTTTATTTTGGGGGAGATTTTTGATTACTGTTTCAATCTCTTTACTTGTAATTGGTCTATTCAAATTCTCCACTTCTTCTTGCTTCAGTTTTGGGAGGTTGTAAGAGTCTAAGAATTTATCCATTTCTTCTAGATTGTCCAGTGTGTTGGCATATAGTTTTTCATAATATTCTCATAATCTTTTGTATTTCTGTGGTATCCATTGTAATTTCTCCTCTTTCATTTCTAATTTTATTTATTTGAGCCTTCTCTTTTTTTTCCTAATGAGTCTAGCTAAGGGTTTGTCAATTTTGTTTATCTTCTCAAAGAACCAGCTCCTTGTTTCATTGATCCCTTCTACAGTCTTTTTTGTTTCAATTTCTTTTATTTCTGCTCTAATTTTTATTATTACCCTCCTTCTGCTGAATTGGGGATTTGTTTGTTCTTCTTTTTCTAATTTGGTTAGGTGTAGTTTTAAGATTGTTTATTTGAGCTTTTTCTTGTTTGTTAATGTGGGCCTGCATTGCTATAAATTTCCTTCTTAGGACTGCTTTTGCTGCATCTCCTCTGAGTTGGTATGGTGTGTTTTTGTTCTCATTTGTCTCCAAATATTTTTTGATTTCTCCTTTTATTTTTTCGATGACCCATTGGTTGTTCAGTAGCATGTTGTTTAGTCTCCACATTTTTATTACTTTCCCTGATTTTTTTCTTGTAGTTGATTTCTAGTTTCATAGCATTATGGTCAGAGATGATAGTACATGCGATTTCAATCTTCTTAAATTGATTGAGATGTGCCTTATTTCCCAATATATGGTCTATCCTTGAGAGTGTTTCATGCACACTTGAGGAGAATGTATACTCTGTTGTTTTTAGATGGAGTACTCTCTATATGTCTATTAAGTTCATCTGGTCTAGTTTTTCATTTAATTCCATTATCTCCTTGTTGTCTTTTTGTCTGGATGATCTATCCATTGAAGTAAGTAGGGTATTGAGGTCCCCTACTATTATTATGTTGTTGGTAATATCTCCTTTTAGGTATGCTAATAGTTGCTTTATGTACTTTGGTGCTCCTGTGTTGGGTGCATATATGTTTATAAGTGTTATGTCTTCTTGGTGGAGAGTCCCTTTTATCATTATATACTGCCCCTCTATGTCTCTCTTTACCTGTTTTATCTTGAAGTCTACTTTGTCTGATATAAGTATGGCAATGCCTACTTTCTTTTGTTTGCCATTAGCTTGGTGTATCATCTTCCATCCCCTCACTCTGAGCCTGTGTTTGTCTTTAGAGCTGAGATGTGTTTCTTGGAGGCAGCATATTGTTGGGTCTTGTTCTTTAATCCATTCTGCCACTCTGTGTCTTGTTATTGGAGAATTCAGTCCATTTACATTTAGAATGATTATTGATATATCAGGGCTTAATATTGCCATCTTATCACATGTTTTCTGGTTCTTCTGCATATCCTTTCTTTCTTGTCTTGTGTATTTCAGGCTACCCATTTGTTTAGGTAGTTTTCTATGTTGATTTTCTTCATTTTCCCCTTGTTTATTGTATATGTCTCTGTTCTAATTATTCATTTAGTGGTTATCATTAGATTCATATAAAAAGTCTTATAGATGAGATAGTCCATTTTTTGATTGCCTCTTATTTCCTCAGACCCTACTGACTCTGTCTCTTTCCTCTTCCCCTTCTAAGTTATTTTTGTCATATCTTATTCCATCTTGAGTTGTGAGTTTGTGATTAAGGTGATGATATAATTTTTATTTTGGTGTTTTTCTTTTCTTTATCCTTGGTGTAAGAGTTAAGTGTTTACCAACCTGATCTTATAGAGAGCTATTGTTTTCTGATTATTGCCTACCTATTAATTTCCTTGCTCATGGCTTTGTAGCCCCTTTCCTGTTTCTTTTTTCCTTTCAGTTATGAGGGTATTCTTGAGGATTTCTTGTCGGGGGGGGGGGGGTCTTGTGATGATGATCTCCCATAGCTTTTGTTTATCTGAGAAAGTTTTTATTTCTCCCTCATATCTGAAGGAGATTTTCGCTGGATAGAGTATTCTTGGCTGAAAGTTTTTTCTTTCAGGATTTTGAATATATCATTCCATTCTCTCCTAGCCTGTAAGGTTTCTGCTGAGAAATCCACTGAAAGCCTGATAGGAATTCCTTTATAAGTTATTTTCTTCTGCCTTGCTGCCCTTAATATTTTTTCTTTGTCGTTTACTTTTGCCAGCTTTACTACTATATGCCTTGCAGTAGGTCTTTTCACACTAACATAGTTGGGAGTTCTGGTAGCCCCTTTCACGTGGATTTCCATCTCCTTTCCCAGGTTTGTGAAATTCTCCACTATACTACTCAGCTACAAAAAAGACAAAGTCATCCCATTTGCAACAACATGGATGAACCTTGAGGGTATCATGTTAAGCAAAATAAGCCAAACAGAGAAAGAAAAACACTGCATGATTTCACTCATATGTGGAGTATAAACAAACACATGGACGAAGAGAACAGATTAGTGGTTACCAGAGGGGAATGGGTTGGAGGAGGGCAAAAGGGGTAAAGGGGCATATAGGTATGGTGACGGATAAAGATTAGACTATTGGTCGTGAGCTTGATACCATCTATACAGAAACTGATAAATAATAAAGTACACCTGAAATTATACAATGTTATTTATTAACCATTATGGCCTCAATAAAATAATTGAAAGTAAATAAAGTCTCTTTCTGTATCTGATAATTTTTGTTGCTCTGAAGTCTACTTGATCTGACATTAATAGAGTCACTCCTGCTTTCCTTTGATTAATGTTTTCATGGTCTATCTTTTTCTTTGCTTTACTTGCAGTCTGCCTGTATGATTATATTTGAAGTGAGTTTCATTCAGATAGCACGTGGTTGGGTCATGTTTCCTTTTAGTCCAGTCTGAAAATCTCTGTTTTAATTAGTGTACTGAGACCATTTCCATTTAATATAATATTAATATGCTAGGACTTTTCTGCCATTTTATTTACTTTTTTAATTTTCTTTTTGTTCTCTCTCTTTTTTTCTGCCTTTTTGTGACTTACATGAACCTTTTTAAGAGTTCCATTTTGAATAATCTAGTGGTTTTGAATGTATCTCCTTAAATAGCTTTTTAGTGGTTACTCTACATATTACATTATTTGTAAATAACTTATCACAGTCTACTAGTATCATCATTCTATTAGTTTGAGTAATCTTTGAAAACTTTACTACCGTTATGTCACTTTACCACTGCCATTTGTAATATGATTATCTTAAATATTTCCTCTGCATACATTTAGAGCCACATCAGACTGTTATAATTTTTGCTTCAATTGTCAAAAATAATTTAGAAAATCAACAGAAAAGGAAATTCTATTTACCCATATTTTTGCATACTATGTTCTTCCTTCCTGATATTCTTTTATTGTTTCCTTTTGCTTTAGCAAACTTCCTTTAGCCTTTCTTTAGGGTAGGTCTGTGGACAATGAATTCTCTTAGTTTTCCCTCATCTGATAATGTCTCTATTTCTTCTTAATTCCTAAAGAATACTTTCACTGGATATGGTGTTCAGGGCTGACAGTTATTTTCTTTCAGCACTTGACAAATGTGCAACTTTCATCTGGCATACATGGTTTCTTTTTTTTATTGCAATAATGTTGGATTATAACATTATATAGCTTTCAGATGTACATCTTAATATATTTTGAATTCTGTGTAGATCACATCGTGTTCACTACCCAAAAACTAATTATAGTCCATCACCTCACATGTGAGCCTCATCACCCCTTTTGCCCTCCTCTCTCCCCGTTTCCCCTATGGTAATCACCAATCCAGTCTCTGTTGCTATGTGTTTGTTTGTTCTTGTTTTTATCTTCTACTTATGAGGGAGATCATACAGTATTTGACTTTCTCCCTCTGACTTATTTCATTTAGCATAATACCCTCAAGGTTCATCCATGTTGTCACAAATGGCCGGATTTCATCATTTCTTGTGGTTGAGTAGTATTCCATTGTGTATATATACCACATCTTCTTTATCCATTGGTCCCTTGATGGTCACCTAGGTTGCTTCCAAGTCTTGGCTATTGTGAATAATGTTGCAATGAACATAGGGGTGCATGTATCTTTATGCATTTGTGTTTTCAAGTTCTTTGGATAAATACCCAGCAGTGGAATAGCTGGATCATATGGTAGATCTAGTCTTAATTTTCTGAGGATACTCCATACTGCTTTCCATAGTGGCTGCACCAGTTTGCACTCCTACCAACAGTGTACAAGGGTTTCCTTCTCTCCACATCCTCTCCAACAATTGTTGCTTCCTGTCTTCTTAATTATAGCCATTCTGACTGGAGTCAGATGATATCTCGTAGTTTTGATTTGCATTTCCCTGATAGCTAATGATGTTGAGCATTTTTTTCCTGTACCTGTTGGCTATCCATATATCTTCTTTGGAGAAAACTAGGTTCAGATCTTTTGCCCATTTTTTTTTTTTATTAAGATTATGATAGTTAACAACCTTGTGAAATTACAGTTGTACGTTATTATTAGTCATGTTATAGGTACACCACTTCACCCTTAGTGCCCTCCCCCGACCCCCCTTTCCCCTGGTAACCACCGATCAGTTCTCTTTGTCTATATGTTAACTACCACCTATGAGTGGAGTCATACAGAGTTCGTCTTTCTCTGTCTGGCTTATTTGACTCAACATAATATCCTCAAGATCTATCCATGTTGTTGTGAATGGGATGACTTTGTCCTTTCTTATGGCTGAGTAGTATTCCATTGTGTATATATACCATATCTTCTTTATCCAATCATCAGTTGCTGGGCACTTAGGTTGGTTCCATGACTTGACTGTTGTGAACAATGCTGCGATGAACATAGGGGTGCATGGGACTTTTGGAATTGCTGATTTCAGGTTCTTAGGATAGATGCCCAGTAGTGGGATGGCTGGGTCATAAGGTATTTCTATTTTTAACTTTTTTAGAAATCTCCATACTGTTTTCCATAGTGGCTGCACCAGTTTGCATTCCCACCAACAATGTATGAGGGTTCCTTTTTCTCCACAGCATCTCCAACATTTGTCACTCTTGGTTTTGGATATTTTTGCCATTCTAACAGGTGTAAGGTGATATCTTAGTGTAGTTTTGATTTGTATTTCCCTGATGATTAGTGATGATGAGCATCTTTTCATGGGTCTATTGGCCATCCATATATCTTCTTTGGAGAAATGTCTGTTCATGTCCCCTGCCCATTTTTTGATCGAGTTGTTTGAGCTTTTGTTGTTGAGCTGTGTGAGTTCTTTATATATTATGGAGATTAACCCTTTGTCGGATAAATAACTTGTAAATATTTTTTCCCAATTAGTGGACTGTTTTTTTGTTTCAATCCTGTTTTCCCTTGCCTTGAAGAAGCTCTTTAGTCTGATGAAGTCCCGTTTGTTTATTCTTTCTATTGTTCCCCTCGTCTGAGGGGTTATGGTGTCCGAAAAGATTCTTTTGAAACTGATGTCAAAGAGTGTACTGCCTATATTCTCTTCTAGAAGACTTATTGTTTCAGGCCCAATCTTTAGGTCTTTGATCCATTTTGAGTTTATTTTAGTGAATGGTGAAAAAGAATAGTAATTTTCATTCTTTTACATGTGGCTGTCCAGTTTTCCCAGCACCATTTGTTGAACAGACTTTCTTTTCTCCATTGTAGGCCCTCAGCTCCTTTGTCAAGGATTAGCTGTCCATAGATGTGTGGTTTCATTTCTGGGCTTTCAATTCGGTTTCATTGATGTGTGCACCTGTTTTTGTACCAGTACCATGCTGTTTTGACTACCATAGCTTTGTACTATGCTTTGAAGTCAGGGATTGTGATACCTCTGGCTTTGTTCTTCTTTCTCAGGATTGCTTTAGCAATTCGGGGTCTTTTCTAGCCCCATATGAATTTTGGGATTCTTTGCTCAATTTCTGTAAAGAATGTCATTGGGATTCTGATTGGTATAGCATTGAATCTGTGGATTGCTTTAGGTAGTATGGACATTTTAACTATGTTTATTCTTCCAATCCATGTGCATGGAATGTCTTTCCATCTGTTTATGTCGTTATTGATTTCTTTCAAGAAAGTCTTGTAGTTTTCGTTGTATAGATCTTTCACTTCCTTGGTTAAATTTATCCCAAGGTATTTTATTTTTTTTGTTGCGATCGTGAATGGGATTGAGTTCTGGAGATCTTTTTCTGTTAGTTCATTGTTAGCACATAGAAATACTACTGATTTATGTATGTTGATTTTATATCCTGCAACTTTGCTGTAGCTGTTGATTGTTTCTAATAGTTTTCCTATGGGTTCTTTGGGGTTTTCTATATATAAGATCATGTTTTCTGCAAACAGCAAGAGTTTTACTTCTTCGTTGCCTATTTGGATTCCTTTTATTTCTTTTTCCTGCCGAATTGCTCTGGCCAACGCCTCCAGTACTATGTTGAATAAGAGTGGTGAAAGTGGGCACCCTTGTCTTGTTCCTGTTCTGAGAGGGATGGGTTTCATTTTTTGTCTGTTGAGTATGATGTTGGCTGTGGGTTTGTCATATATGGCCTTTATTATGTTGAGGTACTTTCCTTCCATGCCTATTTTATTGAGGGTTTTTATCATAAATGGATGTTGGATCTTGTGGAATGCTTTCTATGCATCTATTGAGATGATCATGTGGTTTTGGTTTCTCAATTTGTTATGGTAGTCAATCACGTTGATTGACTTGTGGATGTTGAACCATCCCTGTGTCCCTGGTATGAATCCCACTTGATCATGGTGTATAATCTTTTTGGTGTATCTCTGTATTAGGTTTGCCAAAATTTTGTTGAGGGTTTTTGCATCTATGTTCATCAGTGATATTCGCCTGTAGTTTTCCTTCTTTGTGTTGTCCTTGTCAGGTTTGGGGATCAGGGTGACGTTGGCTTCATAGAATGTGTTAGGGAGTGTTCCATCTTCCTCAATTTTCTGGAATAGTTTGAGAAGGATAGGTATTAAATCTTCTTTGAATGTTTGGTATAATTCTCCAGAGATGCTGTCTGGTCCTGGACTCTTATTTTTGGGGAGGTTTTTGATTACTGTTTCTATTTCTTTACTTGTGATTGGTCTATTCATATTCTCTATTTCTTCCTGATTCAGTTTGGGGAGGTTGTATGAGTCTAGGAATTTATCCATTTCTTCTAGGTTGTTCAATTTGTTGGCATATAGTTTTTCATAGTATTCTCTTGTGATCCTTTGTATTTCTTCGGTATCTGTTGTGATTTCTCCTCTCTCATTTCTAATTTTATTTACTTGAGAGTTCTCTCTTTTTTTCTTAGTGAATCTGGCTAAGGGTTTATCAATTTTGTTAATTTTTTCAAAGAACCAACTTTTTGTTTCATTGATCCTTTCTACTTTCTTTTTTGTTTCAATATCATTTGTTTCTGCTCTAATTTTTATTATTTCCCTCCTACTGATTTTGGGCTTTGTTTGTTCTTCTTTTTCTAATTCTGTTAGGTGTTGTTTGAGGTTGTTTATGTAAGATTTTTCTTGCTTATTGAGGTGAGCCTGTATTGCAATGAATTTACCTCTTAGGTCTGCCTTTGCTGTGTCCCAAATAAGTTGGTAAAGTGTGTTTTCATTTTCATTTGTCTCCAGATAATATTTGATTCCTTCTTTAATTTCTTCAATAATCCATTGTTTGTTCAGTAGCATGTTGTTTAGTCTCCACATTTTTGCCCCTTTCCCAGCTTTATTCTTCTAGTTGATTTCTAGTTTCATAGCATTATGATCCAAAAAGATGCTTGATATTATTTCAACCCTCTTGAATTTATTGATGCTTGATTTGTTTCCCAAGATATGGTCTATCCTTGAGAATGTTCCATGAGCACTTGAGAAGAATGTGTATCCTGCTGTTTTTGGATGAAGTGTTCTATATATATCTATTAAGGCCATCTGGTCTAATTTTTCATTTAATTCTATAATTTCCTTGTTGATTTTCTGTCTGGATGATCTAGCCATTGGTGTTAATGGGGTGTTGAGGTCTCCTACTATTATTGTATTGTTGTTGATGTCTCCTTTTAGTTTTGTTAATAGTTTCTTTACAAATTTTGGTGCTCCTGTGTTGGGTGCGTATATATTTATAAGTGTTATGTCATCTTGGTGGAGTGTCCCTTTTATCATTATATGCTGCCCCTCTTTGTCTTTCTTTATCTGTTTTGCTTTGAAGTCTACTTTGTCTGATATAAGTATGGCAACACCTGCTGTCTTTTGTTCATTATTAGCTTGGAGTATTGTCTTCCATCCCTTCACTCTGAGTCTGTGTTTGTCTTTGTGGCTTAGGTGTGTTTCCTGGAGGCAGCATATTGTTGGATCTTGTTCTTTGATCCATCCTGTCACTCTGTGTCTTTTGATTGGAGAGTTCAATCCATTTACATTTAGAGTGATTATTGAAACGTGGGGGCCTACTGGTGCCATTTTATCACTTGTTTTCCGGTTCTTTTGCATTTCCTTTGTTTCTTGTCCCATGATTTTTGGATTCCTAATTCAAGTAGGTAAATTTCTGTATTGGCTTTCTTCTTATTTGTAATTTGTGTCTTTATTCTTGTTATTTGTTTAGTGGTTACCAGGTGGTTTGTATAACACATCTCATAGATGACATAGTCCTTTTTCTGATAGCCTCTTATTTCCTTAAATTAAAACGTTCCATCCCTTTTCTCTTCCCCTTCTAGGTTGTTATTGTCAGATTTTTTTTTTCCTTTTCCTTTTTGTGTTGTGAGTTTGTGGTTAAACTGACTAGGTTATTTTTATTCTTGGTGTTTCCATTCCGTTTATCTTTAATGTTTTATTTAACTTTCGCTAACCTGTTCTGATGGAGAGCTGCTACTTTCTGTTATTGTCCTTCTGCTTATCTCCTTTGTTCTGGATCTTGTAACTCCTTTCCTTTTTTTGATTTTTCAGGTATGAGGTTCTTCCTGAGCATTTCTTGAAGAGGAGGTCTTGTGGCAATGAACTCCTATAACTTTTGTTTATCTGGGAAAGGTTTTATTTCTCCATTGTATTTGAAGGATATTTTTGCTGGATAGAGTATTCTTGGCTGCAGGTTTTTATCCTTCAACGTTTTGAATATTTCATTCCAATCTCTTCTAGCTTGTAAGGTATCTCCTGAGAAATATGCTGATAGCCTTATGGAGGTTCCTTTGTAGGTTACTTCATTCTGCCTGGCTGCCCTTAGTATTTTCTCTTTGTCATTTACTTTTGCTAGCTTCTCTACTGTATGCCTTGGGGTTGGTCTTCTTACATTGATAAAGTTTGGAGATCTATTGGCTTCTGTCACATGAAGTTCCATCTCTCTTCCCAAGTTTGGAAAGTTCTCACCATTATTTCTTTGAACAGGCCTTCTGCCCCCTTCTTCTCTTCGCCCTCTGGTATACCTATAACCCTTATGTTGCATCTCTTGAGTCAGATAATTCTCAGAGAGTTTCTTCATTTCTTTTTAGTCTTAGTTCTCTCTCCTCTGTCGGCAGCATTTCTATATTCCTATCCTCCAAATTGCTAATTCTGTCCTTCATATTATCTACCCTACTGTTCAGAGAGTCCAGATTTTTCTTAATCTCCTCCATTGTGTTCTTCATCTCCAGTATTTCTATTTGGTCCTTCTTTACAGTATCAAGCTCTTTTGTGACATAGCTCCTGAACTCATTGAGTTGTCTATCTGAATTCTCTTTTAACTTGTTGAGTTTTTTAATAATGGCTGTTTTAAAATCATCATCATTTAGGTTATAGATTTCATTGTCTTTGGGATTGTTTTCTGGGTAGTTATCATTTTCCTTCTGTTCTAGAGATTTAATATATTTTTTCATACTGCTTGATGGCGTGAATTTATGCCTCCACATAGAGATAGAGTTTAGTTGCTGTTTCCACTTGTTGCAACTGGTGTAGGGGGGAGCAGCTGTTTAGACTGTACCAACCAGGAACCCTGTCAGCTGTTACTGACTGGACCTGGGCCCCTCCTCACAGTGGTCCTGTGGGGTCCCTCGTCTGTTGTGGGGGCAATCGCAAGGGGGCCTCAGGCTGCTGGTGCCTACTGTTGCAGACCACCTAGACGCGCTCCCTCCTTGGGGTCTGCAGCAGAGTTATGGGCTTTCCCAGCATCTGGGAGCAGGATCACCTATAATCGCAGCTCTGTCACTGTCAGAGCCCACAAGATCACTCTTGTCCACTACAGGTCCCAGCAGAGCTATGGGAATCTTCTGCAGTCCGTGGTTAGCTCACCTAGCTGTGCTACTTTTGCCCCAGGGCCTTCCAGCCTTGTGATTGCCGGTTGGGACCTCTCCACTAGTGCTATGCAGAGACTTTTGCTGAGGCTGCTGTGGGAACCTGGAGTTCCCCCCTGGGCCATGTAGAGGTTCCACTGGAGCTCCACCCAGTCCCCAAGCACGTCCATGGGAAGTCTGGGTGCCTCTTGCACCGTCCCGTGCACAGCTGGAGACCGTGGGCCCGGCAGTGGCTGGCAGGCTGGTGTCCTGCCAGGGAATCTGCTCCCTGGGAGCTTCCCGGTGTTCTGAATGCTGGGAGGGGCCTCCCTGCTAATGGCGAGCAGAGGCTTTCCCTGTCGGCGGGTACAGGACCCTGGAGTTTCCCCCTTGGCCACAGAGCCGGGTGCTTTTGCCCATTTTTTAATGGAGTTGTTGGTTTTTTTATTGTTGAGATGTATGTGTACTTTGTATATTTTGGATATTAACCTTATCTGATATATGGCTTGCAAATATCTTCTCCCAATTGTTAGGCTTTCTTTTTGTTTTGTTGATGGTTTCCTTTGCTGTGCAGAAGCTTTTTAGTTTGATGTAGTTGCATTTGTTCATTTTTTCTTTTGTTTCCCTTGCCCGGTCAGACATGGTACTTGAAAATATGCTGCTAAGACCAATGTCAAAGAGCGTACTGCCTATGTTTTCTTCTAGAATTTTCATGGTTTCAGGTCTTACATTCAAGTCTTTAATCCATTGTGAGTTGATTTTTGTGTATGGTGTAAGGTAATGGTCTACTTTCATTCTTTTGCATGTGGCACTCCAGTTTTCCCAACACCATTTATTGAAGAGACTCTCCTTTCTCTATTGTATGCTCTTGGCTTCCTTGTCAAATATTAGCTGTCCATAAATGTGTGGGTTTATTTCTGGGATCTTGATTCTTTCCATTGATCTGTGTGTTTTTGTGCCAGTACCATGCTGTTTTGGTTACTATGGCTTTGTAGTAGATTCTGAAATCAGGGAATGGGATACTTCCAGCTTTGTTCTTTTTTCTCAGGAATCCTTTGGCTATTTGGGGTCTTTTGTTGTTCCATATAAATTTTAGGATTATTTGTTCTATTTCAGTGAAAACTGTTGTT
Organism: Equus asinus; assembly: GCF_041296235.1. Classification (NCBI taxonomy): domain Eukaryota; kingdom Metazoa; phylum Chordata; class Mammalia; order Perissodactyla; family Equidae; genus Equus; species Equus asinus. The sequence continues at coordinate 30,666,350 of NC_091801.1, read as the reverse complement.
GGAACTTTGATAAGGATTGTGTTGAATCTATAGATTGCTTTAGGAAGTACAGACATTTTAACTATGTTAATTCTTCCAATCCAAGAGCACAGAATATCTTTCCATTTCTTTGTGTGTTCTTTGATTTCTTTCAACAATGTTTTATAGTTTTCAATGTACAGATCTTTCACCTCTTTGGTTAAGTTTATTCCTAGGTATTTTATTCTTTTTGTTGCAATTGTAAGTGGGATTGTATTTTTAATTTCCTTTTCTGCTACTTCATTGTTAGTGTATAGAAACAGAACCGATTTTTGTATGTTGATTTTGTATCCTGCGACTTGACTGTATTAATTTATTATTTCTAAATGTTTTTTAGTGGATTCTTTAGGTTTTCTTTTTAAATATAAAATCATGTCATCTGCAAAGAGTGAGTTTCACTTCTTCTTTTCCTATATGGATCCCTTTTATTTCTTTTTCTTGCCTGATTGCTCTGGCTAGGACTTCCAATGCCAAGAGTGGGGAAAGTGGGCATCCTTGTCTGGTTCCTGCTCTTAGAAGGATAACTTTCAGTTTTTCTCCATTGAGAATGATATTTGCTGTGGGTTTGTCATATATGACCCTTATTATGTTGAGGTATTTTCCTTCTATACCCATTTCATTTAGAGTTTTATTATAAATGGATGCTGTATCTTGTGAAATGGTTTCTCTGCATCTATTGAGATGACCATGTGATTTTTATTCTTCATTTTGTTAATATGGTGTGTCATGTTGATAGATTTGCAGATGTTGAACCATCCCTGCATCCCTGGAATGAAACCCACTTGATCATGATATATGATCTTTTTAATGTATTGTTGTATTCAGTTTGCTAGTATTTTGTTGAGGATTTTTGCATCAATGTTCATCAGTCATATTGGCCTTGTATTTTCTTTTTGGTGTTGCCCTTGTCTTGTTTTGGTATCAGGATAACATTGGCTTCGTAGAATGAGTTAGGAAGCCTCTCCTCCTCTTCAATTTTTTGGAAGAGTTTGAGAAGGATAGGTATTAAGCCTTCTTTGAATGTTTGGTAGAATTCACCAGGGAAGCCATCTGGTCTTGGACTTTTATTTTTGGGGAGGTTTTTGATTGCTGTTTCAATCTTCTTACTGGTGATTGGTCTATTCAGATTCTCTACTTCTTCTTGGTCCAGTTTTGCAAAGTTGCATGTTTCTAAGAATTTATCCATTTCTTCTAGATTATCCAATTTGTTGGTGTATAGCTTTTCACAGTATTCTCTTATTATCTTTTGCATTTCTGAGGAGCCTGTTGTAATTTCTCCTCTTTCATTTCTGATTTTATTTATTTGAACCTTCTCTATTTTTTCTTGGAGTCTAGCTAAAGATTTGTCAATTTTATCTTTTCAAAGAACCAGCTCTTGGTTTCATTAATTTTTAAATTTATTTTTAGTCTCTATTTCATTTATTTCTGCTCTAATTTTTATTATTTCCTTCCTTCTGCTGATTTTGGGCTTTGTTTGTTCTTTTTCCTGTACCTTTAGATGCACTGTTAGAGTGTTTATTTGGGATTTTTCTTCTTTGTTGAGATAGGCCTGAATTGCTATAAACTTCCCTCTTAGAAGTGTTTTCGCTGTATCCCATAGATTTTGGCATGTTGTATTTTCATTTTCATTTGTCTCCAGGAATTTTTTGATTTCTCCTTTGATTTCTTCATTAACCCAGTCGTTGTTCAGTAGCATTTTGTTTAATCTCCACATTTTTGTGGCTTTTCTGGTTTTCTTCCTGTAGTTGATTTCTAGTTTCACATCTTTGTGGTCAGAAAAGATGCATGGTATTATTTTGATCATCTTAAATTTATTGAGACTTGTTTTGTGGCCTAATATGTGACCAATCCTAGAGAATCTTCCATATGCATTTGAAAAGAATGTGTATTCTGTGGTTTTTGGATGGAATGTTCTATATATATCCACTAAATCCATCTGGTCAAATGTGTCATTCAAGGCCAGTGTTTCCTTATTGATCTTCTGTTTGGATGATCTATCCATTGGTGTAAGTGGAGTGTTAAAGTTCCCTATTATTGTGTTATGTCTATTTCTCCTTTTATGTCTGTTAATAATTGCTTTATATATTTAGTTGCTCCTATGTTGGGTGCATAGATATTTGCAAGTGTTATATCTTCTTGTTGGATTGTTCCCTTTATCATTATGTAGTGGTCTTCTTTGTCTCTTGTTAGAGTTTTTGTTTTAAAGTCTATTTTGTCTGATATAAGTATTGCTACCCCCGCTTTCTTTTCTTTGCCATTTGCATGGGATATCTTTTTCCATCCTTTCACTTTCAGTTTGTGAGTGTCTTTAGGTCTGAAGTGTGTCACTTGTGTGCAGCATATATATGGGTCTTGACTTTTTTATCCAATTGGCCACTCTTTGCCTTTTGATTGGACATTTAGTCCATTGACATTTAAAGTAGCTATTGAGAAATATGTATTTATTGCCATTTTGTTACTTTTTTCTGGTTGTTTTAGTAGTTCTTCTCTGTTCCTTTCTTTTACTCTTCCTCTCTTCCCTTGTGGTTTGATGGCTTTCTTTAGTAATATGTTTTATTTATTTTCTCTTACTTATTTGCTTACTTATTATAGGTTTCTGATTTGTGATTACCATGAGGATCCTATATAATATCTTATTTTTTATTTATTTGTTTATTTTATTTTAATTTTTTTTGAGGAAGATTAGCCTTGAGCTAACATTTACTGCCAATCCTCCTCTTTTTGCTGAGGAAGTCTTGCCCTGAGCTAACATCCATGCCCATGTTCCTCTACTTTATATGTGGGATGCCTGCCACAGTATGGCTTCACAAGTAGTGAGTAGGTCTGCACCTGGGATCTGAACTGGCAAATCCCAGGGCGCCAAAGCAGAAGGTGCAAACCTAACTGCTGTGCCACTGGGCTGGCCCTATTATCTTATTTTACAAAGAAGAAAATTGAAACAAGAAATGGCTCAGGAACTTGCCCCACATAGCTCGTAAGAGGTGGACCTGGGGTTTAAACCCAGACTCCAGAGTTTGTACACTCCACGTCCCCACATAACTGCTATGCTCTTTTACCTTCTTAGGTAAAATATAAATGTTAGACACAAGCTAGTTCCTATTGTGTTGTATAATATAATAGTTTGTGAAGCTGGAAATAGTATTCAGACAAGAGTATGTGAGGAAACTGGTAAATATTTTTTCCTGGAAAATTTACTTCCAGGGGGATTAAAATGGGAGATATAAATTACAGATACAGAAATTTTAAAATGCTGCAACATGTGTGAACTTCAAGTTTTGGGCACTTTGTATTCTTTTATTCTCAGCTAAAACATTTGCTACTATAATATTGCAACCAATATGTCAGTTGATCAAGAACATGAATTAGCCAAAGCCTAGAGAAATGTATAGGCTTTGATTTGTCTGGAGATCCTGCCAAAATATTTGAATTTCTACAAAACTGAGCATTTAATTAAGCAGCAAATAATCAACATTTTAAAATTTTAACTTTATTGTTTGTTCTTTGCCTTTTGTTTTATAGACTTCTGGAGCAGAGAGTTGAGTTAACTCTACTCCTCAGTTCATGAAACACTATCTTCATCCACTTGTGCAAGGTCTCTTTGATGCTATTTCATAGATTTTTTTCCTTTTATACCTTATCCCCACTCCCATTCCCCTCATCCTCTCCTATAAGTTCAGATTCTAATGCATTTAGTGTTCTTGGACTTACATGTATCCTTGAAAGAAAAACACTGTTGGTTTATATATGGGGTTTTGATCTACATATAAAATACAGTACTGTCCATCTCTGTTGCATATTTTTCACACAGTACTATTTTTAAGATCTATCCATGTTGCCAGTGAGCATCTAGTTTATAGCTTCTGATTGCAGTATTCACTTACGGTACTCCCTAGATCTGTTTGTGTTGTGTTTGCACACATCTGGTTAATTAGGTTGCCTCTAAATCCTTACTCCCCAAAATAATGCTGCAACAAGCATCCTCATACATTTTCTCCTATCAGCAGGTGTCTTCTGGTGACAAACTCAGGAGTGGGATGTCTGGGTTGTAAGATGTACTGTTTTAATTCTGCTAAGTACTGTGATGTTGCTCTTCACAATGGCAGACCCAGTTTGCATTCCCATCATCAGTACATGTGAATTCTCATTTCTTAACATTATGACCAACATTTGGCTTTTCATTGAATTTCTAATTTTTGCCAATCTGTTGGTAAAAATCACATTATTATTTTAATTTTCTTTTCTATCATTAGTAGCAAAGTTGACGCTGTTCAAATGTCCCCTTTTGTGAAACCTTTTACCCTTTGTTGCTATTTCTATTGAGTTTTTTTTTTTTTTTTGAGGAATATCAGCCCTGAGCTAACATCTGTTGCCAATCCTCCTCTTTGTGCTGAGGAAGATTGGCCTTGAACAAACATCTGTGCCCATCTTCCTCTACTTGATATGTGAGATGTCTGCCACAGTGTGGCTTGATAAGCTGTGGGTAGGTTTATGCGAGGGATCCGAACCAGTGAACCCTGGGCCGTGGAAGCAGAAAGTGTGAACTCAACTGCTGCACTACTGGGCCGGCCCCAATTTCTATTGATTTTTAAAAAGTTTTTCTTCTTGATTTTTAGGAATACATTTTATGTATGTAGTTGTCTGTAAGTTTTTCACATTTTAAAATAGCTGTTTATTAATATTTATGTTCTTTTTAATTTTAGTGTTATTCCTGAACATGTGATCTCTGCACTTTTACTGCTTCCCATTAGTATCTGGTTTTTGAAATAGGGTTATTTTTGAAGTGATTTAATTTCTAATATGCCCAGATTGGCTATAGATATAGTATCTATTTTTCTGAGAGTCATGATTTTCCAAGAGTCACTATTTTTAGGAATGATAAAGTTTTACAACATCACTTGCAATCTCTTCCATTACAAAAACTCTTTCTAGATGCACATTATATATTTAGTAAAAAAGAAATATATCTTTTGGATTCATTATTATTAAAGTATATGTATGTAGACAAATATCAAAAGGATCTGTATTAGATTTTTTTATATAGCAACTTTACTAAGGTAAGATGCCCATTCCATACAATTCATGTATTTAAGGTATACAATTAAATGGTTTTTAATATATTAAAAGAGCTGTGCAACCATTACCACAATCATTTTTAGAACATTTTGATCAATCTATGAAAGGAACTCCCTACTGATTAGAAGTCACTCCAGTGCTGGCCAGTTACTAATCTACTTCCTGTCTATAGATTTGCCTATTCTGAACATGTCATGAATGGAATCATACAATATATGGTATTTTGTGACTGATTTCTGTCACTTAGCAAAATTTTTAAGGTTCATCCATGTTTTAGCATGTATCAGGGGCTCAATCCTTTATGTTATGGAATAATATTCCATTGTACAGCTATACTGTATTATATTTAGCTGTTCACCATTTGGACATGTTTTTCTACTTTTTGACTAATATAAATAATAGTACTATGGATATTTGTGTACAAGTTTTTGTGTGCACATATGTGTGTGCTTTTTTCTTGGATAGATAGCTGGGCCATATGATAACTATATTTAACCTTTGGAGGAACTGCCAGACTGTTTTTCAAAGTAGCTGTACCATTTTACATTTCCACGAAGAGTGTATGAGGTTTCCAGTGCAAAAAAATAACTATTTTACCTGTTTAGTTTCTGTAATAACTAAAACACATTTTTTAGTGATCAGATTTTAAATAAGTGTAACTTAAAGGGATTAGTTAAATATTTTTTGTTGCAGACTCTGGCATTCCTTTAGTTAAGTGGGTTTACTAACTGATGTTAAGCACTTCTAATGACTTGGCTCAAAGTGTGAATAATATCACATCAGAGAATTTATCTTGGGGAAAAGCTGGTTCTTTGTAATCAGACACACCCCTACTTAAATCCTAAGCACTGTCACCTCTAGGGTGTATGACCTTGGTTTGGGGACAATGAGAGTAGGGGAATTTATTTAGCTTCAGTTTATTCTTTGTTAAAAGGGCACAATTATAATCCTCACCACTCAGGGTTGCTGGGAGGATTAAATGATACGATGTACGAAGAGTTCTTAGTACAGTACACACTCAATAAATATTAGCTATTGTTATTATTACCCACCCATCACTCAACAACCATAAGAACAACAACAAAAGAATTCAGATGCCATGGGGGCAGGGCTGTGTCTATATACAGTACTCACTAATAGATGCTTAAGACAAGTAAGCACTCAATATCTTTGAAAAAGTGAATCCTGATGAATTTAAATTTGAATTTATTTTCTTTTAAAGTAAAGTGTCTTGGGGCCAGCCTGGTGGTGCAGCAGCAAAGTTCGCACGTTCCATTTCAGCGGCCTGCGAGTTCACCTGTTCAGATCCTGGGTGTGGTCCTGTGTGCCGCTTGTCAAACCATACTGTGGCAGGCTTCCCACAAATAATGTAGAAGAAGATGGGCATGGATGTTAGCTCAGGGCCAGTCTTCCTCAGCAAAAAAAGAAAAAAAGAGGAGGGTTGGTGGCAGACGTTAGCTCAGGGCTAATCTTCCAAAAAAAATATAAACAAATAAAAATAAAGCGTCTTATGTTACTTATTTTCTTTGTATAAAACAGTTATGACATCAAAAAAACAATGGTAAGCTGTGCCAAGATGCCAAAAGATTGGATCCCATGCCAGTGGGGTTCTCACGATAGCTATATTTATGGAATCATGACTATCTAACAGTGAAAGGAACGTAGTGCTCATCTGGTCCAGCCCACTTACTTCATAAGTAAGAGTGCACGTAGGTCCACCACTAGCTCCACTCAGACCAAGTGGCTTCTCCACAATCACAGGCAATAAACAGAAAACGGGGGCTCATTTGCTGAGTGATATTGCACCAAAAGGGCACAGGGGTTACACTTTTTTCTCAGTGTGTCAGAGAATGACATGAAGACTCATCATTTCAGTTCACTGAGAGAAAGAGAAGAATAGAGCTAGATGGGTGTTACCAAAAGGGGAAAAAAAAAAGGCAGGGGCAGAATGTGGCACTGCTCTCAATGAAAATAGATTTTTTTAAAAAACAAGAGAGAAGGCAGACTTTCTGCTACGAAATGCAGAAGTTGGATCATATTAGTAGTTCTCAGACCTCACTGAGTGTCAGAGTCACTCTGGGAGCTTAACAAATACAGATGCCTGGGTTCATTTCCAGAGATTCTGCCTGATTCGGTCTAGGAGGGCCTGAGCATATCCTGCGGTGAGTGCACACCCAGGGCCCAGGGATAAGTGAGCCATCATAAGGCTCTGTTACTGCCTCTGCGCTATCTCCAGATGACTATTTGGAAGGGTTTTTTCATTCAATATAAGAGTCCTGTAAACATATGGAGCACAGTTTCAGAGATTACAAGAATAAAGGGCTAAAAGTGAAACGGATTCAGTACAAGAGATGGGCCTGCTGGGTATTCTTGGCTGATATGGAGAAGAGTTGAAAGTCAGAGTCATTTGGCTGGCAAATGTCCTCTTTACTACCATGGGTACTGCAGCCATGGAAACAGATCTGAGCAAACTAAGATTTCTCGACTGGAAGCACTATATGGTCCTAAAATGGTTGGTGGTGGAGGAAGAGATGCACCAGGTATTAATTTTTGAAAAGAACAATCCTAAATGCATGTTTGTTTTTTCACAATGACTGGTTGGAGTGTTTCATTTAAAAATTCCAAATATGAAATTCCATTTGATGAAATAAGCCACACTTCCAATTAAGACTCAATCTAGGAAGTGTAATCAACAAAAGAAGAAATACAAAGTAATTGATTTAGATTGTGATTCATTTCTGTGACTACATTTTACAGTAGCTTTTATTCTGATAATCCTGAAACAACATACAAAACTGTTCTTTTGCTCTAAAGCTGAACTGATGTAATTTTACGTGACAAGTGACTTTCATTTTTATGTAAGGAGAGAACAGTACGTAACAGAATTAAAGAATAGTTTTGGCTTAGATAGTGGTAGTTTTGAATTCTTATCAACTTTTTCTTAGCTCCTAGTTTTTCAATGCTTTGTTGTAGCTGTTCCTGTTTAAGAGTAGCCATACAAAAAATGAAAATAGAACATTTTTAAGAGCATGTGTGTGTGGGCACGTGAAGCTGCAGACACATGGGGAGACCATGCAGAAAGGACTTAGTAGAAACCGTCTTGCCCAGCACAGTTCAGGAATCAGATATTATCCTGAAAATCTAGGATTAAGAAGTAGATTGTCACCACCAGCAATAGAGATGTGGAGCGGCAGGAAAGATTTAAGGAGAAAAATCAGCAGTTTCATCATTTGGTATTGAATTGGCAGTGATATAAAGCATTCAAGTAGGCATGCCTGAAAAATAGCTAGAAAAATGCAACTAGACAGATGTCAAACCAGCCTCACATATAAGCTTTTCCAATGCAGGTACCAACATCTACTAGGCAAGAAGAAAAATTAAAGTTGTTTTTCTTGCTTTGTGTTTGTAAAACAGTCAGATCAAGGCAGCATTTTAGGGAGGTTAGCCAATGTTTTAAATTTCTTTACAAGATGGCTTAAAAATATTGAGAGTTTGACTCTACACATGAAAGAGTGTAGCTCTTCTCCAGCAATTTAATTTGTGGATTCAAGAAAATACTTGGCAATTCCATAAATCAAAATGTAAGGTGAAATTATTGAAAGAAAAGCAATGATTTACAATTTTTAAAAATGTATTTCTTCTTAGTAAACACAAAAGGAAAATGACCAGGATTCCAAGGGTTACATGATTATTAAGTGATTTTTCTTTTCAGGGAGGATAGAGTATAAAATTAGTTGATAGCTAATTTATTAATCTAGAACTGTCCTTGAGTGTTCACTGGGAACCAAGGAGTCTGCTGGGTGTTGAGGACACAGAGCTGCTAAAACTAACTTTGGTTCCTGCACTCAAGGAGCTCCCAGCTCACACTGGGACTGCAAAGTTTAAGCAGATACTAGCAACCTAGATTGTTTCATAGTAGAGGTCTGAACACATCCCAAATAAATTTCCATTACTCATGCAAATTTTCTTTTGCTCTTAGGTTTCTTTTTATTATATTTCCAATATCTGTTTCTTTCTTTATATTCTCATTTCTGCCATCAAATTCAAGCATCCATCATCTTTCACATGGATTATCACAAAAGGTCGCTGAAGTGTTCTCTCCCCACTGCACATCCTTCTCTTTCAGTTCCTCCTACAGTGCAGCTGGGATTATCCCACTCCATGCTCGAGGACTAAAGTGGCTTCCTATCGCCTATCACATTCAATCCATACATCTCAGCGGAGCATTCGGCAACGTGGTCATCTAAATTTACCCATTTAATTCCAGCCTTATGTCCCATTGCCATGGACTACTTAGCAGTTGTTTATGCCTAGAATACTCTCTCTTTCCTCATTGTCCATTGTGGAAATTCTCCCCATCTCAGATGCTTCCTCCCTTGAAAGTTTCCGAATCGCATGTTATTCTGATTTCCTCGAATGTGTGGACTCTTCCTATCATCTCCAGGCTCAGTTCTCCCCAGGTGTTCAGGCAGTCTTTCTTGGAGCGATCTCTCCCTCTTCGAGATGTAGGGGTGCTTTGTTTCCCTGATTGCTCTCTGCATTTTTATGGGGACATGTTTGCATTTCTTATCTTCTCTCATGGATTGTAAGGTCTTTGAGAGCAGATGTATTCATTCATATATCCATGCATGCAGAAAGAAGTATAGTCAGGAGGAAGAGACAGGTATGAAGCAGGTGGAGGGTGAGGAGTCTGGTTGATCAGAAGTCTCCTTAAGAAGGCAATGCCTAACAATGAATAAGACTCATCTGGATTTGGAGTTAGAAGATGGGATTTCTAGAGGAGCCCACTAGACCGTAATCTCTGTGTAGACATTTAGCTCACCATTCCATTTTCAGCCTTGCATAGAGTAGGTAGCTTAATAAATAGTCCTCATATGAATGAATGAATGAGATGGAAAGCAGAATGGTTTGTATAGAAAACTGCAAGCCTTTTGGTGGTGTGGAAGCCTGAAGTGAGGCTGGAAGCAGTAAAATAACATGAGCCATGGGTTGAGTTCCTCAAGAAGGCATTGCCTGTGGGGTTCAGCTGCCCTAGCATAGTGGCTGGTGCTGCACCATGGAAGGGTGGCTGGAGGACAGCGGCAAGGGCAGAGAAGGCAGTTGTATTGACTACTTGTGTGAAGGCTAGAATTGAGCAGGGCGAGTCTGATGGCAGGAAGAAGGATAATAAAGCTGTTGTAGATGACCATGCCTGAAAATGGATAGCTGGTTGGAAAGAAGGCAAGAAATTTGAGAAAATCAGCATGTTTTGATAACTGGTTAGACATACATAGTGGGGAGTGAAGTAAACAGTGATCCTTTAAATGGTGGTTTCATTAAGTTAAGAATACAGAAAGAGGGGTTGGCTGGTCGCGCAGTGTTTAAGTGTGCACATTGCTCTTCGGCGGCTGGGGTTTGCTGGTTGGGATCCCAGGTGGGGACACAGCACCGCTCATCAGCCATGCTGTGGTAGGTGTCCCACATATAAAGTAGAGGAAGATGAGCATGGATGCTAGCTCAGGGCAGATCTTCCTAAAAAAAAAAAAAAAGAATACAGAAAGAAAGACACTTTGATGGGGGTAGATGTTGAGCTTGCCTGTTGGGATACATAGAGGGAGCTCTTCAATGCATGACCATACACAGAACACTGGTGGTAGAGGTTGGGTAGTAGATGAGATTTGCGATCCGTCGGCACATGGATAAAAACTGAAGCCATGAGAGTAGGAGAGAGAGCACTCAGGGTAAGTATGAACAATGAAGAGAGCAGCAGCCACGTCAGAACAGTTAAGGAGCTGGAGGAAGAGACCTACCTAGGCTAGCAGCTGCAGTGTAGTGAATGCTCAGTAGACGATTGCTGACTTGAGTTAGGTTATAAAGGAGAAGCCAGTTTCCCTTTACCTTTTTTCATTTATGAGTCATTTGAAATAGCTAAGCGCTGGGGATGCTAAAGCCAAAATGTTCTTGTTAAAATAAGCACTTTAAAACAGGTTTTGATCAACATAATGACAGGATGTTGTAGGTAACACCTTTAAAGTAAATGTCAAGAAAGATATGTGCTTACATGTAGTCACTTAATGGATCAGAGATGAAAATACTGCTAGATGTACTCTCCCTGATTGCTTTACAGCCATGCAGAAGGTCAGTCAAAAGCCCGTCGGATGAGTGGAATCCATTACCTTTAACTCTCCTTGTACAGGGCAGGAAGATTGTCACTAAACTGACAAGCAGTCTCAATTTCCTTTTGGAGGCAAAAAGATAGACTCATTAACTTTATTTTTAAGAACTTTTTTCCTCTGTAACCTTCAAAGAAATGCCAGCAATTATAGAAAAGGTGAACCCACAGACCAAAAGATCTGAAGACTATTAAACACTGCACCTCAGTAACCTTTGGTGGCGTAGAATTTATTGCAACTTAATATACGAATTTCAATGAAAGTTATGTTACAAGCATTTTGCTAATAACTTTCAAAATCAAGATGTCAACTTCACCTGCCTCCCTGCAAAAGTAAAATTTTAAAATATGAAATCACTTTCCAAACCTCCAATTATTTGATCTGATAATTAAATACACAGAAATACATATATTGCTGATCATTTCAAAAAGCTATAAGCTGCTCTTTTGGGCATTTAGTAGCAAAATAAAGTACAGTTTTACCAGTGAGGTCATTAGAAATTTACGTAATTTTGCAAGTGTGGTTTGCATTACTTGCTTGCATAACACTTTTAGGTAAAACACATGGGAGCAAATATTTGGGCAAAACATTTTATATTCCCACAGGTTTCACTCTTAAAATTAGCCCTCACACAAATGATTTCATTTCTTTTTAACATTTTAAGAAAACATGATATAAAAAGGACAAGAGTAGAGCACTAAATGCCCTAGAAAATGCTAGCTTAAGTAATAATTTGCTATTAGAAAAATATAATTTCATGTTTTCAATAGTATGTAAAGATATTAATGTCCAGTGATCTTTTGTAAATCATCTAGTATTCTCTCCTCACTTCATTAAGAAGTTAAAAACTTGATCAAATTCACACAACTGGTCAGTGTGTAAACCAAGACTAAAAAGTGGATTTCTCAGCCATTTGTGAAAACATGAATGGAACTTGAGGGTACTACGTTAAGTGAAATAAGTCAGAGGGAGAAAGTCAAATACCGTATGATCTCACTCATTAGTAGAAGATAAAAACAACGACAAACACATAGAAATAGAGATTGGTTTGGTAGTTACCAGAAGGGAAGGGGGAGAGAGGAGGGGGAAAGGGGTGTTTAGGCACATGTGTGTGGTGGTGGACTGTAATTAGTCTTTGGGTGGTGAACATGAGGTAATCTACACAGAAATAGAAATATATAACAGTGTAAACCTGAAATTTATATAATGTTATAAACCAGTGTTACCACAATTAAAAAAACCAAAAACTGGATTTCTTATCCTCTGAATCCACTGTATAGTTACACATGGCTTAACGATGGGGATGTGTTCTGATAAATGAGTCGCTAGGTGATTTTGTTGTTGCACCAACATCATGGAGTGTACTTACACGAACCTAGATGGTATAGCCTACTGTGCACCCAGGCTATATGGTACTAATCTTATGGGACCACCATCGTATATGCAGTGCATAGTTGACTGAAATGTCATTATGTGGCACATCACTGTACTTCCCCAATTGGTTTTATTCCCAGCATGACCCCTGCAACTCATTCTAAAACAAGTGACTAGTTAGTTCTTTAAAAAGTATAAATGCCTTGCTTTTGCCCAATGACCCCTCACTGCCTAATGGATACAATCCAAATGCAACATTGCATAACGGCCCTTCATCTCTGGCCTTGCTCTGCTTGTTTCCCTCTGTGTCTCTCCCATTGGTATTCCTGCTCTGCACATCCAGGCTTTCTCATGCTTTCACCCATTCCACTCCCTGTGTGTAGAGTGCCTTCCCTCCTTCATTTCAAGCAGCAGCTTCAAGCAGATTTTTCAGCCCCTCTGGTTGGTCCCTCCCTGGTGCTGCTCTAACCATGCCCCTGTTCTGTTGTAGCACTCAGTGTGCTTTGTCTTTATGTCTTTGTGCCTATTTGTCTTTATGAGATTGTGAGTTCCTCCAGGATCTAGCAGTGGTGGCTGAATGAATGAATGAATAAACAAGCTCCAACACTGTGCCTTCTTTTCATCCTGTTCTCTTAGTCATGTACATGTGGGTGTATGAAAGGTTATGCATAACCATCTTTGTGAGAAAAAAAAGTCACAACACAGCTAGTGGTTCCTTGTCATTGTGGACCAGGAACTGATTGCACTGAAAATTTCCACACTCTCATTTAACCTGCACAACTCTCCAATGAGGTTGGCATTCTGATTATGCCCGTTTTGTGGATGAGAGAACTGAGGGTCAGAAATGTTCAGTGACTTGCCCAAGGTCACATCTAGTGAGGTCGGTGCTGAGACTGGCTCTCGAGTCTGCCCTTCACTCGAATCTGCACTCTGAACCTCACCTTTATAGCCACCCTCCTACTTTTAGCTCATTCTCTCACAACCATGTTTCCTTTATACCTTGGCTGAAGAATTTTATTAAGCAGCGACCGACTGAAAGGAGGAAGCAGCTGTTTTCAAGATCAAAAAGTGGATTATAGATCGTAAAAATCAAATTATAGGAAAAAGGCAGTGACTCAAACTTTTTTGCATTTCAATTTGTCAATTCCTTATGCACATAGTTTGCTACATTGACAACCACAAGTCATTTCCATAAGTGACATTTGAGGCAGGCATAGAGCATTCCCTCAAGATCAGTCACGATCTGTGGTGTCATTACATGGTACATTGTGGGCCTGTACCAGAGTGACAAAATACTCTGAGGTTCAAATGATCTTCTGCTCACTTGGCTTTAGCCAAAGGGTTAGAAAGAAAAATCACACAATTATAATCAGAGGGGCCTTTCCCTCCCTGCGCCCCAAGCTGGAGTCCTGCTCTTGAATTCCTGGCAGGTACTTGTCTTAAGGTTGCTTGGAGTTGACAGTGGAGAAGAAAAGAGCAGGGATGAAATCTGAGTTCCTTATCTTTCCCACATCAAGTTTATATTTGAGATATTATTTCCCTCCTCCCTCCCCCACACTCCATTTTCTAGACTTATCACAATGAACCTTGGAGATATTTCTGGATGCTTTCTTTGACGCATGTTATGGGCTTCATGAATTGTGTCCCTTCTGCTTCCCCCCAGGTCAATATGTTGAAGTTTTAACTCCTAGTACCTCATTATGTGACTGTATTTGCAGGAGTCTTTAAAGAGGTACTTAAGGTAAAGTGAGATCGTTAGGGTGATCCCTAATCTCTTATGACTGGTGTCCTTGTAAGAAGAGATTAGGACACAGACAGGCACAGAGGGAAGACCATATGAAGACACAGGGAAAAGGTGACCATCTACAAGCCAAGGAGAGGCCTCAGAAGAAACCAACTCATGACACCTTGATGTTGAACTTCTAGCCTCCAGAACTGTGAGAAAATACATTTCTGTTCTTCAGGTCACCCAGTTATGGTGCCCCAGCAAACTAATACAATGTAGAAAAGCTGACCATTTTTATAAACTTATAATGAACCTCAGAGAGATTTCTGGATGCCATTTTCAAATGGTTAAGTTACGATACAAATTTCCATTGAAGATAATCCTTCTAACTGCCTGGGCAAGAAATCCCATTCTTTATAGAATGGTAGCCATGTTCTGTCCTAGGATAGAGCACATCTGGATGAAGGTGCTCACCTCTGCATATCATCCTTTAAGAGAGAGATATTCAAGAGGCACTTGTCGGGATGACAATTATCTGGACAGTGAAAAAGATAAAATCCGTATTTTATTACTTGAAGGAATTTGGGACATTTAGTCTGGAAAGGAAATGACTCATGTAGTAGGGACTTGCCCTCTTTAAGTATTTAAGGTATTTGTTACTATAACTACAAAATATTGAACAAAAAGTGATAGAGCAGAATTTTAGTTTAATATAAGAAAAATGTATCTAAGTCAGCCATTTCCAAAGACGAAATGAATTGACAGGGAAATGAGTTTCTTACCATAGGTGGTGGCTAAACAGAACGTGGTTGACCACTTGTGGGGGACGTTGGAGAAAGGATGTATCCATCAGGAAAAAACAATTTTAACCATAGGCAATTTAACATAGGAAATTAGTAAAAATCTTGTTGGAAAGGTGATGGAGGTGCAAAACAGCAAAGATAAGGGTATTCAAAGGTTAGAAACTCCAGGGCTACCATGCCGACGGGCTAAAGGGCAAAGGGGAAAATGGTGAGACCCAGCCACTGGGACAGCTGGCCACAGAGGCTGCTGCTGTTGGCAACAGCGGCCTGGGAAGCACTCAGAGCTTGTGCTCAGGTGCTCCCGGTCGCTGCTGCTGTTGCATCACTGCCCGAGGCTCCCATCCTCCCACTGCAACTCCCACCAGTGCTCCTGCTGACAGAACTAGCAGGAAGCCAGCTGGCACATGAGTCTGGGACGCATGGCTCTGCACGTTGGACTCCAGTGCCGATGAGACAAGTAGAGAAGGACCAGTCCAGGAGCGAGATATGCTGATGCGCAGGCATGGGAATTTCAGGACTTTTTCATCACTGGAGGGCTTTGAGTTTGTGAAGTTGATTTAAAATTTTTGCCTACAGTTGGTCAAATCTAAACTCAGTAGTTTCTCTTATTATATTTTGGAGAGAGAGAGGCACAAGCCCTTAACAAAGGTTGGACAGTCATTGCCCGGCTTGTCGTGGTGCAGTGTGCATGGAGAACGTCGCTATCTCCTGGGCTCCTCCACCTATGGTAGATCCAGACCCACTCGGGAGCAGAGAGGAACCCATATACTGCTGGAGACCCCTGATCTGTCCTTTTCAATTCTCAAGTATTTACTCATTTATTCATTCAGTTGTCAGAATTGCAGACCCTGGAAGAAATTACCTTCTAAGTGTGGTTCTGGCACTTACCAACTTTTTGACCTTTGGCAAATGAAGTGCTTCTGTTTCCTTATCTGTGAAATGGGTATAATAGTGATATCTACTTCATGAAGTTTGTTTGGGGATTAAAAAGGATAATCCATGTAAAGCTCAATAAATGTTAGTGATCATTAGTAGTATTTATTGGTCGCAGTTATTGGTATCAGGAGAAGAGACATCCAGACTCGTAAATCAGCCATTACGGGGTAGTCTGGGATATGATGTGATGGAGTGAGTCATGCAAGACCACAGAGAAACATCCAGATCAGTCTGTGGAGGTCAGGGAAGTCTTTCCAGAAGCACAGATGCTGGAGGCAGTTTTTAAGGAAGGGTGGGTGTCACTGAGACGGAGAGTGTGGGCAAGCACAATCTCCCTGCCACCCTTTCAAGTCTAGGGTGGACTGCGGGAGTAAAGAGCACCTTCCCAGTGTGTCATCTTCTAAACTTTTTCTTTTAGGTGGAATTACAGTTTCAGTTCTTCTGAGCGACTTGGTTACAAATACTTTTGTTCTGTAACAGAGAGAGGGAACAAAGCATTAATTCCTCCAACCCCGTGAAGCTTCCACAGTGGAGCAAACCACATCCTCTCTTTCCTTGTGGCAGCATCAATGCCACAGAGCGCTTTTCTTTGCAGGTTTTCGGAGCACATCATATTTATTGATTTTATCATGTGATCTCATACAAACTCAAAAGCAAAAGAAAAATTGTCAGTTGTTAGGGTAGCAAATTGTTTTTCAAATATAGAGAATTTATTCCCCAAATGTGGAGTTTTGTTTGGACTTGATATAATACTTTCAATGTAAAAAACATCAAACCCCACATTAAAATAAATATTGATTCAAAAGACACAAAAAGAAGTATGGGATTATGACCCAAGGACCAAGGAGCAACAGGAGAACTGATACACTCTTCAACAGAGAAAACAATGACAACAAATCCTCAGATTCTAAATCAGAAACTTACTGGGCATATGAATATTATGGGATTGTTGAATGTTCTGAACTCAGTAGGATATAAGCATAAAGCAGTTTTATCTAGTTCTAAACTGTGCTATGTAGACTCCTCGATATTTGTGTAGATTCCATAGGTTTCTGGCCACTTTGAGTTATCAAAGGTCCATCTGATCCATAACTTCTATCTCATATCTGATTCAAAGCTTTCACCTTCCCATTGTCAGTAGGATCTGTGGCTTGAGGGATGTGAAATTGAGAAGAGGTTGCAGTTTTCTCTTCCACTCTGTTTTTCCTTTCTTGCCTAGAAGGTGGTCTTCTGAGATCCCTTCCCCCCCTCCCTCTTCTGGGTGTCACTACCAGATGTGCTGAGGCTGGGAAGAAGGAGGAGGAAGGGAGTGAGTATTTCATATTTAACTGCCATGGTTAAGGCCCATTCCCTGGTGGTTGTGCATCCCTCTCTGGGAAATCCTACTTGGCCAGAGATGCTCTCTACGTAGCCGGGATCCAGATGTTGGCTTTCTTGTGGATTGTACTTGTGAGTTTTTTAGGGCCAACACAGGAGCCTCTGCCTGCACATTTCTCTGATCTGGATCTACCTTCTCTGCCTCTTCCACCTCCCGACCTGCCCAGATTCCACTCTTTCAGTAAACTCAAAAGTTCTTACTGTTGGGTTCCTGGTTAGCAGCCAGCCCTTTTGGCCAGCTGAAAATAGCTCAAGCCTGGTTATTTTCCATAATGTCTGCTGGAACGCTTTCCATTCCAAATGGTGGCTCTGCAGCTGCCCCATAGCATCTTTCTCCTTTCTGCTATTTTTCTCTAGTTTTCCTATCTCACTGTTCATGTAGGTAAAGGACAGATCAAAAATTTTGCTAAGAAGATATTAAACCAGGGAATGAGACAAGAATTTTCCTTTATTAAGCACCCCCAAACTTTACAAGCAATTCTTTTACAAAAGTCTCATATCAAAGATTTAGTATGCTGAGATTCCATCCCTTCCCTCTCCTGGGTGTGGTGGTGTTTGTGAGACAATTATGGGAAAGCAAATTCTGCCTCCCATAAGTCCAAGGAGAGGGGATCTGGCCACAATGTCTCACTGTTTTTTAGTTTAGAATATGAGGTCATAGTCCCTCTTTGTTTTCTATATTTGGGCCTTAGTACAGCAAAAGTCATTCTTAACATCTTGTTACATTTTCACTCACCTCCTCCTCTTTACATCCTTGAATAAACTGTGGTTTGTTGCTAGGTTCATTGACTTAGATTATGAGCACAGAAAGGCCAAAACAATGGAAATCCTTTTGGCTATCCATCAAGACTGTGGTAGGGTTTAGGAGGGTATACAGGTGGTGCCACTGTGAGTGTTGCATAACACTGGGGAGAGTGGGCTTTGTCACTAGTGCCCTCAGCGGAAATCCTTGCACTGCCAGTCACTGTCTAGGTAACCTTCAGGCAACATGATCTTCAGTCACCTCTTCTGAAAACAGGGTTGCTGTGTCTATGAATAAAGGTAAAACATGTGAAAGCTGCGGTGTGACTCTGTTTACGTTCAAAATAGGATTAAAAAGGTGAAACAAAATTCAATAACAAGAGCATAGGTTTATATTGCAAGTGAAAAAAACATAATAAGGACAGAGGTCAGCACAAACAATGCAGAGATATTAGTCGATGGACCTGACTTGTCAAATGTTCATAAAAACAAACACGCTGTTGAACTGAATAATAAGGGGCAGAATTTTAAAATGACAAGAGCATAATAATGCAGTGGTTCTCTAATGCTTAGTATACCCAGTATATTAAATACCACAACTTGAGAGATATGGACTATTTGCAGTTTAAATAATGGTAAAAATGGATGACTTGCAACCTATTAAAAATCTATTAAAAGATATCTTTGAGGAAAATTTAATAAAATGAGCTATGAAACCAAGAGTACTGTGGTAAATTAAATATTCATAATTTTGGTTTATGAAAATACTGTTCTGTGTTTGGTTCTCTACACTGCGTTTCAACATTTATCACTAGCCAAAGTCTAACGAGAATCTAACAAGTGGGGAGATTGGCCTGGTTTACCAACTGAAGAGTAGTCAACTGAGTGTGGATAAACATCTGAAACTCCATGTTCTCTTGTTCTGATCACAACTTCGAATCTTCTCTCTTTCCAACTCTGAATCTGATGGCTACTTTGATTTCTGTATCCAGACACCTAAAGTGTACCCCTCCCTGTACCCCTGGTCCCCATCATTCCTGACTCCATATCTAGCATGGTCTCCACAGTCCTTTTATGAGTATACCATCACCTTCAGTTTTATGCCACTTCTAATGTTATTTTTTTGTCCCCATTTCTAGTCTGCATAATATTGTTGGAGATTAATAGAGGAGTTATAATGCCAAGGAACCCATGCATTTTAGCATCACTAGGACCTTCCCACTGGTTAGCAACCACTTCAGTCATTTGTTGTTAAGCTTTCACTTGTTTTCTGCTTGAAAGTTTCCTCAAATCCTGATTCCCAAGGTGGCCTACCCAACATATTGCCACCATTTCCAGTAGACAACCTCACTTCTAGCTTCATGGAGAAGCTGAGTTTATAATGTGTGAGCCTCAAACTTTCTCAACATCAGAGTAGGTTAGATCATTTCTCTCCCCATTCTGTCCATCTTGTCAACACTTTCAGACTCATCACTTTCAATAACTCCCACCTTTCTGATTTCAGAGAAGCATAACCATAACTGTGAAAACAAATTGAACAGTATACTCTAACTTCTATTCATTCTTTAAATGACTACGTTTCTCTCTCTTTCACTGCCAAACTTCTTAAACAGCTGTTCCTAGCTACCTCAACTCCCTCTTCAATTGTTTTCACTCTTGTTTCTGGTCCCTATCACTTCAAGTTTGGTAAATTACCTTAAGTAACAACTTTTGCCCCTCCAGGTCCTCTGTAGCATTTGATGCTATCAAATGTCTCATTCTCCTTAAAACTTTCCTTCCTTGGATTTCCATTACTTATCCCCTTTCTGACTCAATTTTTTATTCTCTTTTTCACCTTTCTTGCCCAAAATATGGGAGTTTTTGTCTCTTTGTCTTTTCTCTTGACACTGTTTCCATTTGTGATCCTTTCTAGGCCCAGATCATTAACACCATTATTGTGTGGATAGATTCTAAATATTTTCTTCTAAAATAATTTCTGTTCTGAGCTCCATTTCTGTATAGAATTGAGCTCCTGGAGGTTTCAATCTGTATGTTCTGCTAATATTTTGACCTCAATGTACAAAAGTAACAATTAAAACAATTATTATTATGAAGTCCTATCTATGAAACCATGTTCAAAGTAGCTCCTCTTCCAAAATATGAACACTGAAGTTCACCAAGGTACATATACTTTTCTGCCTTAAATTGTTTAAGCTGTTCTCTGAAATGCTTGTTGTCTTTTTGAGGTGCTACCTCACTTAAGAATCAAGTTGCGCTCTGGAGATTCTTCCAGTAGAAACAGTTGTGTTTATTTCCTGTCTTTAATGGTGGTGGCTCTATTAGAGTATTTATCATAGTGTTCATCTCACCAGATTCTTAACTGCCAGAGACAGATATCCATTGGTGTATCCAAAAAAGTTTTGTTTTCTATATTTCTTCCCAAATTTAAATTCGATAATTATAAAACTGTGAGTAATTAATAATATTTTGTGGAAATATAAACAGACCATGTTGGATATTCATTCTTTCTCTGTCAAGTCTATATCTATCTCTGCATATTTTGTGGTGGGTGTAGGTTATTTCTTGGAAGTGAGAAAGAAATGCACCTTCAAATTTACATGTATAAACAAACTGAACAATAGCTGTGAGAAGTTGCTCTATTCAGTGACACACAAGTTCTTGAATGAATGAATAAATAGGAACAGATGAGAATATCTTGAAGCCTTTTCACTATCCAAATATTTTATCTGTTTTGGCTTGATAATTATAACTTACTTAAGGAATTTAATTCCTTACTTCTCTAGAATTACTTGACCTAGCAGCTTTCAGAGCATGTTAGTGATGTGTATATCATTAGATTGATCACACATTTATAATTCAGTGAAATATTTTTATATAAACTTAAAATATAACTAAATCAGTAAGGGTAGGCTGTATTGTGCTATATGTGCTATGATGACAATCTCGAAATCTCAGTGGCTTAACTAAACTTTATTTATTGCCCCTTCCAAATCCATTTAGGTCCAGGATACTCTCTGGAGCCACTGTCCCTCATGTCCAGGTTGCTTCTGTCTTGTGGCTTCTGCACATAAACACACACTCCCCTGCATGATCCTTCACAGGGGAGAAGGAGGAGCGTGGGGAACTGTGTGTTTCATCGGGAAAAGTTATTGATCACTCTCGGTATGGTTCATTGGCCAGAACTGGTCACAGGGCCCCACATAACTGTAAGAAGTCTAGGAAATGTAGTCTTCCAGGGGACTGGGTGTTTTAGCTTCCCAGCGGGTTTTCAGTGAACATTAGTAACGTCTACCTCCATTTGCCTTTCTGGACACTAAACATCCTTTCCCTATGCAGAATCTATTCCCTCTTTTCCCAAGAGAGACAACCTGAAAGTCCCGTGGCTGTACTGCATCAGCCCAGAGTCCAGGACTGCTAGGTGATGTATAGTAGACTCTATATTCAGTCCAAGCATGGCTGTCTTATCTACCTTTCCCCCAATACACTCAATATATAATGGTGGAAAGACATAGGATAGTCATAGTAAACATTCAGGAAGGAGAAGAATGGAAAATAAAGAGCAATTATTGGTTCTTGACAAGACTAAAATTCCACCGAGAAGACATTGTGATGGCCCATAGCCTTCTTGATTCTTCCCTGACTCTGCTTTTAGGAGACTCTCTCATGACCATTGTCCCCTGTAGGTTAGGCTCTATTCTCTGAGATGCTGCTTCTCCAATTCCTTTTTGGTCAACTCTGAAGTGGACATCGGGTATATGCTTTCCTTGGGAGCCATGAAGCTTTAAAAAAATTTTGTGCTGTAATGATTTTAGTAAAACTAATAATAGTTGCCATTTATTTAGCATAATCTGTAAAGCATTAAAGAAAATGCTAACTCTCCCTGTCATCCACCAAAATTATTATAATCACCATTTAGTATATGAAAAAACTGATGGAGCTGGCATTTGAATCATATCTATCTAAATCTAAATTGTGTATCCTTTCCATTACATTTTTTTGGTTTTTATATCATTTTTAAAAATTAAACTTTTTAATTTTGAAATAATTGTAGAATCACATGCAGTTGTAAGCAATGATGCAGAGAAACCCAGGTACCCTTCATGAAGTTTCCTCCAATGGTAACATCCCGCAAAAAAATCCCTACCAGGCTATTGACATTAAAGTGATCAAGATCCAAAACAGTTCCATCCTCACAAGGATCTTTCGTGCTCCCTTTTATAGCCACGCCTACTTTTCTCCTGCCCAAACCTCCTCCTTAACTCCTGACAACCACTAATCTGTTCTCCATTTCTATAATTCTCTCATTTCAAGAACGTTATATAAATGGAATCATACAGTATGTAACCTTTTGAGACTGGCTTTTTTCATTCAGCATAATTCTTTGGAAAGCAATCCAAGTTGTTGCATATATCATTCATCTGTGCCTTTTTGTTGCTGAGTAATATTCCATGGTATGGATGTACAGCAGTTTGTATTAACGTTCATCCACTGAAAGACATATGGGTTGCTTCTAGTTTTTGACTACTACAAATGAAGTTTTTATAAACATTTGTGTACAGTTTTTGTGAAAATATTAGTTTCATTGCTCTGGGATAAATGTCCCAAAATACTATTGCTGAGTTGTATGGTTGTTCAATGTTTCATGTTAAGAAAACTGCCAAACTTTTTTCCAGACTGGCTGTACCATTTAATACTCCCACCAGAAATATATGAATGATCCAGTTTCTCCACATCCTCACCCACTTTTGATGTTGTCAGGATTTTCTTTTTTGTCATTCTAATGGATATGTAGTTATGTCTCATTGATGTGTTAATTTATATTTCCCTAATGGTTAATGATGTTGAACATATGTGTTTATTTGTCATCTGTATATTGTTTTTGGTGAATTGTCTCTTCATGTCTTTTGCTCATTTTCAAATTGGATGGTTGGCGTTTTTACTGTTGAATTTTAATAGTTCTTAATTATTCTTGTTGCTAGTACTATGTCAAATATGTGGTTTGCAAATATTTTCTCTCTGTAGCTTGTGTTTTCCTTATCTTCAAGGATCTTTCATAAATCAAAATTTTTAATTTTGATAAAATCTAGTTTATAATTTTTTCTTTCCTGTATTACACTTTTGGTGTCAAGTATAAGAACTCTTTCCCAGAACTTGATCCTGAAGATTTTCATCTATGATTTTTTTTCTAAAAATTATATAGTTTTACATTTTGCATGTGAGTCCATGATATACTTGGTGTAAAGTGTGAGAATTAGGTCAAAGTTCCTTTTTTTTTGCCTATGATGTCTAGTTGCTCGAGCACCATTTTTTGAAAAAGCTATTTTTCTCCATTGAATTGCTTTTTCACCTTTGTCTAAAATCAGCTGGGCAAATTTATGTGAGTTTATTTCTGGATTCTCTTTTCCATTGATTTTTGTATCTATCTCTCTGCCAATAATACACATTCTTGATTGCTGTAGCTATATAGTATGTCTTAAAATTTGGTAGATTAATTTCTCCCAATTTATTCTTTTTTTCAAAAAGGTTTTAGTTATACTAGTTTCTTTGTCTCTACAGATAATTTTTTAAATTATCTTGTTTATATCTACACAAATTCTTGCCATCATTTTGATAGGAATTGAGTCAAACCTGTGTATCAATTTGGGAGAATTCACATCTTTACTATGTTGAGTCTTTCATAGTACGTCTCTCGATTTATAGATCTTCTTTGCTTTCTTTCATCATTGTTATGCAGTTTTCAGCATAGAAGTCCTGTACATGTTTTGTTACATTTATACACGTCTTTCATAGAAAGACAATTGACTTTTGTACATTTACCTTGTATCATGAGACCTTGCAAAACTCACTTATTAGTTTTAGGAGTATTTTGTAGATTCTTTGGGGTATTCTATTTGACCAGTTATGTCATCTGCAAATAGGGACAGTATTATTTCTTCCTTTTTGATCTGTATTCATTTTATTTTCTTTCTTGTTTTATTGCACTTCCTAGAACTTCCCAAACTATGCTGAATAAGATGGTGGGAGCGACTTGTTCTCTGTCTTATGGTGGAAACATTCAGTTTTTTATTATTAAGTATAATGTTAGCTGTAAGTTTTTGTAGATGCCATTTTTTTTGCAAATCAAATTGAGGAAGTTTCTTTTTATTCTTATTTTCCTGAGATTTTTATCATGCATGTGCTTTGAATTTTGTCAAACTCAATTTTTGCATCAATTCATATGATCATGGTGCTTTTCTTCTTTAACTTCTTGATATGGTGGATTACATTGATTGATTTTTCAAAAATTGAACAAGCCTTGCATCTCTGGAATAAACCTCAACTGGTCATGCTGTATGATTATTTTATATAATGCTGAATTCTGTCCACTAATATTTTTAAAGGATTTTTGTGTCTATATTCAGAAGGGATATTGATCTCTTGTTTTCTTTTTGTTGTACTGCCTTCACTTTTTTGTCAGGGCAATACTAGTTTTAAAAACTTAATTGAGACGTGATCCCGCCTCTTCTATTTTCTGGAAGCCATTGTTAGAATTGGTTTTATTTTCTTATATTTGGCTTATTTTGTCTTCTTTTTTCTTTGTCAGTCTTGCTAAAGATTTGCCAATTTATCAAGCTTTCAAACAACCAGCAGTTTGTTTCATTGATCTTCTCTATTGTTTTTCTGTTTCAATTTCATTGAATTCTGCTTTTTATATTTATGATTTCCTTCCCTCTGCTTGCTTTGTGTTTATTTAGCTCTTTTTCTAGGTTCTTGAGGTGGGAGCTTAGATTCTATATTTGATCCTTTCCTCTTTTCTATTGTATCTATTTATCTGTTGTGTTTTTTAATGTATCTCTTTGTATAGCTCTTTTAGTAGTTGTTCTAGATGTTACATTATATATGCAAAACTTCTCACAGCCTAATGCTGTCATCATTTTTACCAGTTTGAGTGAAATATACAAACCTTATTACCTTTCATGTCGTTTTACCCTTATCTTTATAATTATCTTAAATATTTCCTCTACATATATTTAGAACCACATTATATAATGTTATAATTTTTGCTTGAACTGTTAAACATAATGTAGAAAACTTAAGAGGAGAAGGAAAGTATTTACCCCCAGTTTGGGTCTTTCTGTGCAATTTACTTCCTTCCTGATGTCCGAAAATTTCTTCTATCATTTCATTTCTGTTTAGAGAACTTCTTTTAGCCATTCTGTCTGCTGGCAATAAATTCTCTTAGTTTTACTTCATTTGAGAATGTCTTGATTTCTCCTTCCTTCCTGAAGGGTGTTTTTCCTGTGCATAGAATATGAGCCGGCTCTTCTTTTCTTTTGGCTTGTTAAAGTTATTTTCTTTTGGTCACTTTTTTTCTGGCCTCCCTGGTTTTTTTTTTTTTTTAAAGATTTTATTTTTTCCTTTTTCTCCCCAAAGCCCCCCGGTACATAGTTGTGTATTCTTCGTTGTGGGTTCCTCTAGTTGTGGCATGTGGGACGCTGCCTCAGCGTGGTCTGACGAGCAGTGCCATGTCCGCGCCCAGGATTCGAACCGACGAAACACTGGGCCACCTGCAGCGGAGCGCGTGAACTTAACCACTCGGCCACGGGGCCAGCCCCTGGCCTCCCTGGTTTTTAAGGACAAATTCACTGTCATGCAGATTGTTTTTACCCCATTAGGAAAGGTGTCCTTTCTTTCTTGCTGCTTTTGAGAGTTTTATCTAGGTCTTCATTTCAGAAGTTTAATTACAATGTGTCTTGATGGTTTTCTTTGGGTTTATCCTGTTTGGAGTTCACTCAGCCTGTTGACTGTAGATTTATATCTTTTGCCGAATTTGGGAAGTTTTCAGCCATTATTTATTTGAGTACTTTTTCAGCCCGACCTCTTTCTTCTCTCCTTCAGAGACTGGATGACATAGATGTTAGAGTTCTTGTAGAGTTCTTGTTCCGCAGGTCCCTGAGGCTCGCTCATTTATTTTTTCAACCTGTTTTCTCTCTTTTGTTCAGATTAGATAATTTCTATTTTTCCATTTTTTAATGTACTGATTCTTTTTTCTGTTCTCTTCTCTCTGTTGTTGAGTTTATCATGTGAACTTTTTATTTCAGTCATTGTACTTATTTCAGTTCTAAAATTCCCATTTAGTTCTTTTTCTTTCCTAAGGCTTTATAGTTTTCATTTATTTCAAGTGTTATTATTATTTCTAATATCTCTGTCATTTCAGTGTTAGTTTCCATTTATTGTCTTTTATTCTTTCAGTTGGAGATCTAAGTTCTTGATGTGACAAGTAATTTTCTATTGAAAGTTAGACATCTTGGTATTATATTATGAAACTGGATCTTATTTAAACTTTCTGCTTTAGCTGCTTTTTATGACACCTCTTTGGCAAGAGAAAGGGAGGCATCCTCTGTTACTGTCAAGTGGAGGAAGAAGTCCAGGTTCTTCATTTGGTCTCCATTGACACCTGTTTGGGTCTCCTGATGACTGCTGGGTGGGGTGGAAGTTCCAGTTGCCTATGAGCTCTCCACTGACACCCCAGGGAGCCAGGGGGTGGCCCATTACCTCTGGGTAATAGTAAGAGTCCCAATTCTTCACTAGGTCTCCTTTGATACTACTCCAGCAGGGAGGGGAAGATGCTTTGCTACTGTCGGGTGAGAACGAAAGTCAAGCCCTCCCACGTGATGTCTAGTGACACTGTGTTTGGGAGTCTCATTACCTGTGGGCAGTCATGAAAGTCCTGGATCTCTACTTGCCCTTCTCTGATAAGACTGCTGTGGGGATATTGGTGCACCTGTTACAGCCTGGTGAGGGTGGGAGGCTAGACTTTCACCCACTTTCCTTTCTGGTGTGGGTGAGGGGAGTTCACAGTGTTTTTTGTGGTGGCTGGAGTAAAGTAGTTATTGTCTAAAAGTTTTCTGTCCTTTTAGGTTACTCTTTCCCTCATCCCTTAGCTAGAGAGAGCATATTTGGGGGGAGGGGCTTTTTTTGATCTGCCCCTGTTGGTGTTTCCAGGTTGCCTGCTTCTTTGTCTTCCAAGCTGGAATGCGTGAGGCAAAAAGAAAACCCAGGGGAATCCACTGTGTCATTCATCAAGTCACAAGGTCCCTAGCTGGCCTGCTTTTTCTCTATATTTTTGAGTTTTCTTATGTTTGTTTTATGTGTAATGTCCAGGAATTTTAGTTGTACTTGGAACAATAGGGAAAAGTATATCTACTCCAGCTCCCAGAATTGGAATTCCCTCAATCCCATGCAACTTTTGAACTGATTTCCTGCCCAGAGTAGATTGGGACTCAGGGTCACTTTATGGTTCAGTCAGTCACAGGTTCTAATAGTCCAGACTTATGGTTTCTTGGTGAAGTGGGCACTGGGAGGCACTGCCCAGAACTCCATTTAGAACTGAAGGACTTATTTTCCTAGCAACTGGGAGTGATGCCAACAGATAACCCTCAGCGTCAAGCTCTTCAGAATGGCCTGAGCTGAGCCGAGCTGCCTTGTCCAAGGTTATGCCCCTTCCTGAGGTAGCCCACATCCATAACTGGCTAACTGGTTAACATAAAGTCCCTCTCCCCTGCCCCAGTCAGTAAAAACTCTGATGCATCACCCCAGCCTCAGAGCTACCCATGGCCTGGTGAGGCCGCATCAGAGCCCAATTTCTTCTCTGCGAGCCCTGGTTCCTTCCCTTCCCTTCCCCAGGTGTGATGCTAGAGCACTACCTGGTAACTCTCCTGCACACTGTTCTGCCTCTCAGAGTCTGCCTCTTCAGGAACCGGACCTGTGGCACTTCGCAGTACAACTCTCTTTGAAACCCAGTAGACTTTTTATTTATTTGATCTCGATCAGTTCTGTTTGCTAGTAACCACACCCACAGTTCGTTTAGACACATGGTTCTCAGACTTGCTGTATTTCATTGGTTTCTCTTTCTCTTTCACCTCCATACCTCAAAGGCCCAACTTAAGGGAGTACTTAAGTTGATCTCAGTGGAAGAGCTACACCCCGAGGGCTTTCCTCCTCTGAGTCATTCCACACAATTTAAAGAACTTAGTGGGTCCAACACCCTTAGTTTGCTCTTTGCATCGAGGCACCTTAATCAATTGTGAGATTTGACAATAGGTAAGAAGCCATAACTTTAATTTGATCCTTTCCCTATGACTAAATTTTAGTGGGACTTTGATGCTCAGGGTTTTTTTTCCCGCCTCAATTTTATCTTCTATTGTTTGGGATAAAGAAGCAATTGGCTCTTTCAACTCTGCAAGAATCCAAATTTCTAAAGTCTCTCTATTCCCCTTCACTTCTGCTTGCAAACTGGCCATTTCTTTCTGAGCTTTTCTCTTACAATATTTTGCCGTATATAGTCAAAATTATTTAACACATATTCTAAAATTTTGTTTTCCAACCCCCTTCCCTAGAATTAAACCTTCATTAGATACATTATCTACCTCTAAAGTTTCTCAGTTTTACCAGGTATTTCCACTGGATGATATAGTTTCCTGCCTTCTGACAGTTAAGCCATTGCCATACACATTTGAGCTATTTGTTAGAGGAGCACCAATATTTTTATCGAGCAGGATAAAGTTATGCTATGATACAAGCACCCCCAAATCTTGGTGGCTTAATATAGCAAAAGTTCATTTCTCACACACTACAATCTGCTCTGGGTTTCTGGGTGACTTTAAGGTAACAGTCCTCAATGCAGTGGCTCAACTTTCAAGATGTTTTGATACTTTGACATCTCCATCTCATGAGGAAGATTATGCCATGACAATCACAGGGGGAACAGAGAATGTAGAGAACTGTGCAGCGGCTCCTTAGTGCTATGATGCAGAATGGACACATAGAACCTTATTTTGTTCAGTGGCTCATTGGACAAAACCATCACCTTCCCACTCAAGGGCAAGGGGACTGAGAATGTTTGCCTGTGTCCAAGAGGGGACAGAGGACCGGACATGGTGAGCATGCATAGAGCAATGAGTGTGGTGACTATGATGATGTCTAATCTGCTCAAATCCATTGTGAACTCAAAAGTTAAACAAAATTTTTCATCTTCAGTAACTGGAGTCACTTGATCCAAAATTTAAAAGTAGTTATATAGAGCAAAGGAGGTCAGTTTGAAGTGTCTTTGAATCATAGACTATACCAAATCACTCAAGGCTGGTTATCATAGCACGTGGAAGTTTTACAGTGCCTTCGTGTAACAGCTGCATGCTAATTTCTAAATCTTTGGGCATTCTAAAAGGGCTGCCCTGGGGACAAATCTTAATAATCATTTTATTATTGTTGTCATTCTTTTGTTATTCCTTACTTCTATTCAGATCAGGAAGTTTTAGGAAAAAGTTTACAGTTTGGCAATCTTTCCAAACTGTATACTTTTGATTGTAGGAATCAGTGGTGTGAATCCTTCAGAAATCGTATTTTCAGCATTGGAGTGAATGATATTTTTTCTGACAGCATTTTATGGTATACGGTTCATTTAATTTACATTGGTGTAAAAATATTTCACAGGATTATTACTATTAGAAGGAATATAAAAGGCATTTGGTTCAACTTCACACACACATTTGCATTCCGGTAGCATACAGGACACAGGACAGTGTGGCTGGTGCTGTAGGAAAACTGTCCAAGGAAACAAAATTGACCACCGATTATCTAACTAGATAATCTTCAAATCCTAGAGAAGATGAAGACTTAGATCCTTCTATGAAGATGTCACTGATCACAAAGAGTACTGTGTAATTTTGAATGATGTAACCAGTGGTGGGGATGGATTGCCACTTTTATCTAGATTCTCTCACTTTATTATTTTAGTGTTTATATTCTACTAGCTCTCAAATTATTTAAGGTGGGTTATAATGGAAAACACAGCATGATGGACTGACTTCTTGCCATTGAGAGAGTATCTGACTTGTCTCTTACTGTAAGTATCTATAAAACTGGACTCCTGTTTTCAGGTTTTGGACAATGGCAGTACAAGCTTGATCTCTGAGGGAAGAGAAATACACAAGTTGAGCCCCACTCCACCACATTTCCTCAGGTCTCTACCAAATCCCCATGGCACCAGAGGCAGGTGAGGCTGAGCAGAGCCAACATCCCTTGGGGCTGGGAGGTCAGGACCCCTAACGCAGGGGAACAGGCTCAACAGGCACAGCACAGGGATCTCGGGCTTGTGCTGTCTCTAACAGGTTTTCTCCAAAAATCACCTCCAAAATTTGATTTGAGTCTTTCTTATTGGAGTTTATGTCTGTGAGGCCTTCAACTGACAAGACTTTCTTTCAAAATTTTAGGTTTTTCTCTCTCAGCCTGCTGAGTAACACCATAATTACAGATATTAGTCGTATCCCTAGCTAGTCATTTCCCTGAAATTGTCTATCAGAAACCAGGTGTTCTTTCAGTTTCCAAATAAAAGGTCACCTTTCCTGGGGAATATCCTCCCCTGCAACAGTTTTATAAGTTGCACATTTTTAGAAACTGCTGTTACAATATGCTAAAATACTAATTTGTGATAAAAGTAAGGGATAAATGTTCCTTTTTTAAAAAACAAAAAGGATGTTTTATTTTAAAACTGGCACTTAAAAAAGTCTTTTCTTTACTCTTCTATCAGTTGTTGATGCTTATTAACTCTTATCTACTTATTTTTTCTCTTCTTTATTCAATATATTGTTCTTAGTTTTACAAGTTGCCACTTGTTATTTCATACTTATTTATTCTTTCTCCTGATTTTGTATTATTTTGCAACAACTATGAAAATAGAGCTGCTTTGCCCTCTTAGCTGATTATAAGAATCACTTGCCAAGCTTATAAAAATGCAGATCCTGACATCCCTGCAGGCTCCATGACACAGACTCTTTATGGCTGAGCCTGGAAATGTATTCTAAATGAGGCCATAAGTGAATCATATCACTAGGCAAGTGTGGGAAACCGACCTAAGTCAAAGCTGGTCTGATGTAGGTATTGGGTAAGCATCTGAAAAGGTTCCTTTACCCTCCCCAATCCTGATCAGACTTGGCGTATGGACCAAGGAGCCACAGTATGATTTTATTATAATATAATCTATCTATCTATCTATGTATCTATGAGATTAATTTGAGCTTGAAACATGTTATAAACATCCACATTTAACTTCATTTGCTTTATTACCTGAGTGTTTACTTTCTGAAGAATTTGTATTTTTCTTTTAATTTACAATGTAACCTGATAACATTTGACCATAATTTCCAGCTTTGGCATCTACACTTAGAGGAGAAAGATCTCTTCTAATAGACTGAATGTTTGTGTCCCTTCAAAATCTGTATGTTGAAATCTAATCCCAATGCAGTGGTATTTGGAGGTGGGGCCTTTGGGAGGTGACTATGGCCTATGGGCAGAGCCCTCGTTATGGAATTAGTGCCATATTAAAAGAGATCCCAGAGCCATCCTTCTCCCCTTCTGCTATGTGAGATGATAGTGAAAAGACAGTCATCTGTGAACCGGGAAGTGGGATTTCATCAGACATCAAATCTACTCAGGGCTCTGCTCTTGGACTTCCCAGCCTGCAGAACTGTGAGAAATCAATTTCTGTTGCTTATAAGCCACCCAGTATATGGTATATTTGTTTAAGCAGCCTGAATGGACTAAGACAGCCTTCTTTGGTTGATTCAGTCATTCAAAAAGTAAAAATTGAACAATTATTAGCATTGTTCTAAGCCTGTGGTTACAACAGTGAACGAAGAAGAGAAAGCCCTGCCTTCAGAGAGCTTTCTGTCCAGTTATTCCATTTCTTGTTGACTAACCTATATAACTCAAAGATAGAAAACAACGGGGCCATTTTGAATCAGAAGTGCGTTCAGTCAGTTTGCCTTAGAATAATTTTATGTTTTCTTAGGTGACAAGAATAACTTAATAAATAATTTCAGTGGAGATAGATCGAGAGAAACTTGTCCTACCTTTCCTAAAAGAAGTTAATTAGATTTAAATTGTTTTCCTGATAATGAGGGTTGTTAAACACCAAATGGGTAGAAATAAGATAAAAAAAGAAGGAAATCTTGCCATTTGTGACAACATGGGTGGACCCAGAGGGTATTGTGCTAAGTGAAATCGTTTAGACAGAGAAAGATAAATACTGTATGATCTCACTTATATGTGGAATTTTACAAAAACAAAACAAGAGAGAAACAAACTCAGAGATACAGAGAACAAATTAGTGGTCCCCAGAGACAGAGGAGATGGGTGAAATAGGTGAACAGAATTAAGAGGTACAAACTTCCAGTTATAAAATAAATAAGCCACGGGAACGTAATGTACAGCATAGGGAATATAGGCAATAATATGGTAATAACTTCACATGGTGATGGATGGTTTAGACTTGTTGTGGTGATCATTTCACCATCTATATAAATGTTGAATCACTATATTGTACACCTTAAACTAATATAATATTGTATGTCAACTATACTTCAATAAAAAAAAAAATTAAGGGGCCAGCCCCGTGGCCGAGTAGTTAAGTTCACCTGCTCCGCTTCGGCAGCCTGGGGTTTCGCTGGTTCGGATCCTGGGCGCAGACATGGCACCACCCATCAGGCCATGCTGAGGGGGCATCCCACATGCCACAACTAGAAAGACCCACAGCTAAAATATACATCTATGTACTGGGGGGACTTGGGGAGAAAAAGCAGAAAAAAAGAAAAAAAAGAAGATTGGCAACAGTTGTTAGCTCAGGTGCCAATCTTTAAAAAAAAAAAAAAAGAAAGAAGATAAAACCTCCACTCAGAAATGTATTCAGACATTTTGATAAGAAGTTTCAGGCAAAAAGCCTGAAATTCTTCCTTCTGTAACAGAGTATATGAAACAAAATATTTTCATCAAAATTTTATTAAGGCAAATCTCATTTTACCATTAAATTAGTAGCTCTATTCATATGTACCAACTTATTTCCTCTATAAATTTTGGTTCACTGTATACTTCATAAATATTAAAACTGATCTTGACTAAAATATTAAAGTGAGAAATCTTAGATGATGAAATTGTAGGAACTCTTTTCTCAATTGATAGCAGACAGAACGAAAATTATATTTGCTGTAGGGTTTTTTGTTTCTATGTGTTTTTTAATTTTAGCAAACAAATGAAACTACAACCTACTGACTTTAAATATTTTCATCTTCAACATATTTTTTGAAAGTTAATATATATGCTCAATAAAAAAGTTTTAAAAAAGTGATATTTGCCTTTAAAAAATGCAGGCATTAAAATAACCATTTTCCAGGGCATGCCTGTGGCTTCATAGTTGAGTTCACATGCTCTGCTTAGGAGGCCCAGGGTTCTCCGGTTTGGATTCTGAGCGTGGACCTAGCCACTGCTTATCAAGCCATGCTGGCATCCCACATAGAAAACAGAGGAAGACTGGCACGGATGTTAGCTCAGCAACAATCTTCCTTAAGCAAAAAGAGGAAGATTGGCAACAGATGTTAGCTCAGGGCCAATCTTCCTCACCAAAAATGCTAAATAAATAACCATTTTCCTTGTGAACTGTGAAAGTAAAAACTTTTGCAAGCTTCTACAGCAGCTACAGAGATGCATAATTAAGAAGAAACGAAGAAGTCTTGCTTGAAAAACTTTACAGTTGCCTAACTAGCTTTAAAGAATACATCACCAAGTTAGAATTGTGTCCTCAGAGAGTAATCCACCTACATTAAAGAGTTACCATGTCTAGAAGGTCACTAAAATTCCCATAATTTTTATTTGAGAATTTATGCGTTATAAATTTATTATGAGAATTTTAGCATTTATAAATATATAGTATAAATATATTTAATATTGTTATAGGTGCCCTGTATTGTAATGCAAGCATTTGTACAACTTGGACATGTGAGAAAGCATAAGTTATAAAAAAAAAAAAGGAAACATTATTTGGTGCTAGTAAGATAAAAATGATAATTTAATGAGAGAAAAAAGAAGGTAGAGAATGAAGGCTTTTTCCCCCTCGTAGTTTTGGCATTTGCAATGAGGTTTGGACCTGTTAAATGTTGTTAATTTCACTTACTTGAAGATTTGATAGTAGAATGCAGGCCTGGAACAGCTGGTTTTTATTCTGTCTAATTTTTAATACATATTCTAATTGGTGTGCAATAATAAGGAGAATCATACTACCGAGTGTAGTAGCTTTCTAACAATTGCTGAGGGATTTTTATCCAATTAAGTTCGACATCGACTGAGTCCTCAGAGCAGACAGTGCACAAAGTGGTAGGTAAAGTAGCGCTTGTCTTGGAAGCTTTTCCCCACAGGGCTCCAGCCCTCTCTGCGCTTCGGCCTGGTTAGAGGACCGCATATGTGGACTGGGCTAACATGTGCACAGCGGGAGTCAGCGATGGAGAAAGGGCAAAAAATAACTTCAGATTTTACTTCATGGCAAATCTTTTAAATCTTTCATAACGCTAATGTGTGTGTTTTTTTTTTTAAGTGTGGAAAGATTCCTTTAGGTAAATATGGTGATGTATAGACTAAACTCCCTTACTAAATTTAGTTCACAGCTTAACCATGCTGAACTGAATGTAGCCTAAAATTTTCAAAAGAACATACATTTCAGTGTCCCTTATCAATAAGCAGGTAATATGCATATTTTGTCTAATTGATAATCTTTTCTATGGTGCTATCTAATCATGCTATCATATGATTCACGGAAAATTTTAATTCTTTAAGTGTGTGACAGTTTGTTTTTATAAAAGAGAATTAGGTAAATAGATATTCTTTCTTTAGTTTTCAGGAAGGGCCTGAAGAACAGTGAGTCTAGGTTTAAAAAAATTCAAAATGTAAAGATAAAACAAAAGATACAAATTTAAAAATTATGAAGGACACAAGCATTGTTCACGTCATTGTAGAAGGCCATAATTTCTTAATGATGGCTATTAATTTATGCCTGATCGATATAAATATGTAAAATATTATGACATGTAATTTAATGGGGAAAATGTCTAAATAATGAGACTCTAGGACAACTTTTTACATATCAGCTTTTGACTATTAGGATACTAAAAAATTTATTATCAATGTGACATTGGAAAGTATAAAGGAAATTGGTAGAAAGATGCAGGAGAATGGAGGATATAAAGCTCTTTCAGCCTGTCTTCAAAGCTAGTTTACAGCATTAATTTTAAGATAAGTATTCTAGTTAATATTTTTTATTTTTTTCTAATAGGCATAGAAAGACTGTCTCAGAATCTATCTTTTTGCCTAAAATGCTGCTCACTTTCATGAGTATGGTCTATTTTTGGCTGAGCATGGATATTGGCAATATTCTGCATATATTACTTAATAGTAGATGTATTGCCCAGACTTTGAAATTTACTTGAGAATTGCATAAATTATCACTATATTATGTTGCCAGTGGTAATTTGGTTAGGGATCAAATAATTATAGTTCCTTCTTGGAATTAGTTTTTATTATCCATGTCACCTGCCATCCTCAAGAAAGAAAGATCTTCCTTTAAGAACTCAAAACTGAAAACCAAATATCCAAGAATATTTTATGTAACAAGATAAATAACTCCAATCAGAGATACCCCTGTGTACTACCTTAGATAGTTGTCAACACGAGGTCCTTTCTCTGATATTTGTAAAACTTACCTCCAGTCCCCGTGCCAACTGGGAGATATTATAATGACCTAGCTACTCAACAGCACCAGTTGGCCGGATCCTCCTGGGTTTAGGCATATATGGGTCCCTCAAAGATGTGCTCTAGTTCCATTACCATCAGTATATTCACTTATATTTTCTTCTAGTTTCTTTATAATTTTGGTGTTTATGTTTACTACCTTATCTATCTTCTTTTTTCTAATGATTCACAAAATATTTATTGAAGTTATAATGAGAGATAGTACCATTTAGACATTTCAAGTTTAAATTTTCTTGGTTATGCACATAAATACAACTTAACTGAGTGTAGAATTCTTGGCTCACAAATCTTTTCTTAATATTCTTTAGATCGTGCTATATTTTCTTTATGAATCTAGCATTAATGAAAAGTTTGCAATCAACTTGACTATTTCAACTCTTTTATCTGCCTGGATACAGGATTTTTTTTCTTATGTCTTTGAAGTAACAATAAAAGACAAGAACACGAGATAGGTCTACATGCTGATCTCTTTCATTTGTTTTGCCTTGTGCCTAGTGAGAACTTTTCATTTTACACTCACATATTTTAACTTTGTTAGTTTCTTCTCTAATCTATCTTGAATTGTGTGATATATGGTGTGGGGTAAGGATCCAGGCTTTTCAGGGAATTATTCGAGGAGGGTCAAAACAACATATATTAAACACTATTCATGTTCATAATGATAAAGATGGACATGAATATATACAAAATATATGTTTACTAAAGATAAGTATCATATATGATAATTTGCTTGTGATATTATTTTACTGTCTATCTTTATTAAAGATCTCATCAGCCACCGTATTTAATAGTCAAGATCTTTGTCTTATTTCTGCTTTGAAGATTACATATTACACTTTTATTCAGGAGCTCCCCTTCCCACCAGCTCAGTATCCAGAGCAAGAATTTCCCATGTTAAACTGTCGGCACTTGTTGCTGTAATTCCTGCTTTGTTAACTAATTTAAACAGCAGGAATTGGGTTCCTACTGTGTGCTCTAGAGAGGATATGGTATCTGCTCTCAAGGGATTTACAGTTTTGTCAGAAAGTAAGTCAGACATGTAAACAAGTTACATTACATACAATGGTACCAATAAAGGGTGTCAGAGAAGAAATATCATGAGAGAGGGAGCAACACCTGTTCTTGCAAGAGCAGTAACATCTTTGGCTTTACACTTGTATGTGTTGTACTAGCCAATTCATTCATTTATTCAGACTATGGTTTTCAGGAAATGTCATGGGAAACTTACATGATAGAAACAATAAGCATTTTTCTCATTTTATGTATACTCCTTATCTTCTTCTAACTTGTATTTCAAATGTTACCTGTGCTACTTTGAACTATTTTGATATTTTTCACTCATAATTTTGAAAGAGTAGAGAATTACTATGATTATTTGTTACAAATAATATTTGTAACAAAATATTTTGATATCTATTTTCCAAATACTTCTTCCTAGAATTTGTAGGAGAATTATCTTAATTTCAGAGTAAAAGGAAATTCAAAGAGAAAAAAGAAGAAAATCCAAGAGATTATTATTCTATTAATTTTCTCAACTAAATTTTGAATGGCCACATTTTATGAGGTTCTTGAAATTCCGGTAGCATAAAAGTGACAGATGTCTTCTGTTCATCCCTTCAGAGCCACTTCCCACCTTTTCCCCCCTGCTCCAGTGTGTCTGGGTCCAGGAGACCTACCTCTATGGGCTGCACCCACCCTCTCTTGCTTTCTGGTTTCCCACTGAGTTTGGCCAGTGAGAAACTCTACAGGAGATCAGAGGACAGGAAAGAAGTGAGAGGTGCCTGGTGGGTGGCTCCTCCTCCTGGAGCAGGAGATCCAGTTGCATCTTCCCACCAAAGTGTGTTCTTGCCATGCAGCTCTGACTGCAAAGCTACTCTCTCTGTGTTCCAGGAATTGCTCCCTTGTCTCATCCTTTCTGGCCTGTAGGAGGGGATGTCTCCTCTCCTCGACTGCCGCTAGCTGCATGATACACTTTTTCTTATTTCTTACTCTTTTCCTAAACATTACCTGTACCTTTCACTGTTATTTTTATTAAGACTTCTCAAATGACTTCCCAAATTGAGTGTGCTGTTTGGTTACTGTTGGTACTGAAACATACTCTAAAGTGTATTTCAACAAAAGTCCCTTAAAGGCGATTGTGTAGAGTGTAACTTGAGTAAACTTGAAGTTTAGACAGCTACATTTCTTAGTTTTAAAGGGTTTCAAGTTAAAAGAATGGACTAATTATAATGGAGTAATTCTGCTTCCTTAGAATTATGGTCTCATTACAAATTCATGTACCAGAGTTTATGTTTTAACCTCATTTTAATTTGAAATAAACTTTAATTATTTAGAAGCTTTGTTAGGAAGATCATAAAATATGAATGTAAAAAGTTATTTCAGGGGCTGGCCCCGTGGCCGAGTGGTTGGGTTCGCGCGCTCCGCTGCAGGCGGCCCAGTGTTTCGTTGGTTCGAATCCTGGGCGCGGACATGGCACTGCTCATCGAACCACGCTGAGGCGGCGTCTCATATGCCACAACTAGAAGGGCCCACAACGAAGAATATACAACTATGTACTGGGGGGCTTTGGGGAGAAAAAGGAAAAAATAAAATCTTAAAAAAAAAAGTTATTTCAGATTATGCTAACATGAGTGACTATGACTGATCCATATCAGGATGTCTGGCGCTCAAATACTTATTAAATGAATAAATATTTGTAATACAAAAGGACGTATTCTAACTTAAATTAAGTGAATGTATTTACAAAAGAAAACATCTTCAGAAAATTAAATTTTATCAGAGAATTGAAAATTAACATGATTTTTTAGATTGGCTGCCTTATACCTACAAATTATCAGCAGTTACGTCTGGCCTGATAAGTGAAAAGAAAATGGACAGCTTAGTTGGGTAAAGAGTGGTGATAGAATAGCACCATAGTTTTCTATGATGTCATTCCTTTGGTTTATCACAAATTGACTTGAAGCAATATGGATGCAAGATGATAGTATGTTTCTGACATACTATCAAGAAATATCAAGAACTGAAATTTTAAGTAATATTTTAGGTGGTAAACAAGTGTTTGCAGTTTGGAAAAATGTTAGACAAATTGGCAAGTTTTATTAAGTTTAATTCCAGTGCTTTATTACATGATTACATTTTTTCAATCCTAAAATTTCCGTCTGCGTTAGTTAATTATAAGGATTCCTAGATATCATATTTTGTTTCCTGGTCTTCTATGGCAATAACTTAAGGGGAAATGCAGCTAGGAGGAGTAATGAGAAGCAAGGGCTCTAGCACCAAATGGTCTGGTTCTGAACTCACCTCATCTGCTGACCCCTTTGTGACGTTTCGCAAGAGACTCATGTTCTCTGTGCCTCAGTTCCCTCATCTGGAGGATGGGGGTGGTAATAACAGCACCAACCTAAGAATTAGACAAGTTGAGATAGGTAAATCACCTAAAACATCCTCTGGAACTTCACAAACATTCAACAAACGCAAGTTATCTTTTCCAGGAGTGATTTTCCTGCTGTTCTACCTCCAAGCACATCCACTTTTCTTCTGGCTATAACAGAAAGTAAAACGAAAATATCTGTCTTGGTTTCAACAGTCAGAAATGTAAGACTTCTTGACCATTTCCTTAATAGGAGCTAGTCTTGAAATAAGTCAAACTTTAGAAAAAGAAAATTTTACAGGATACTTTGGTTCAGTTTCATTAGGACACCTACAATGTGAGTGGGAGATGCTGGGAGTCCTCCACTCTCATAATGTTTTCCTGGTGATGCCATTGAAAAGTGCTTTGGTTTTTCAGAGTACTCTTGCCTACTTCAAGTACAGTGTTGTCTTATGACACATGCTGTAGTGCCCAAAGCTGTTCAGATGGCAGCCAAGGTCTTGTGTGCCTGACCCCATCTTTGATTCTTCAGAACATGTGCAATATTTTCAAAGGTTAAGGTCATCTGAGGAGAGCCTACTCAGGGAGCACGGTGGCAGAACTTGTTAAAATCACAGCAAAGAGAGGGGAAAAAAAAACCACGTTGCTTAGCGATGGTAAATTCTGAATAGTAAATTACCATACATATTCACTGGTTATTATGTCATCTTAAACCTTTTCCAGTTCTCAGTGTTATATTCTAAGTACCTAAATAAGAATCTCCATAAATTATTAATATTGTCTCTGTGTTTTTTACATAGGGCCATAAAAGAAAGCAGATGAATGATAATAGCCATTAGTCTTTTATTAAAGTTCTGTGACCTTTAAGTTGTAGAAACTTAGCCATACATAAATTGCCTGCAAGCCAAGCTGACAGAGTTAAGCTGTAAAATTGGCCAATCTTACGGGCAACCTTGCAAGTTACTAGGCTGGCCAAGAACAATGATGGAGAAACCATAAATAATGATGCACTGATGGGACCACCTCTAAGTGTATAACATAAATAGCTTGATTTGAGAGCCATCAGAGGCATCCTTGCTTGCAAATATTTCTCCGCTAGTGAGCTTAGTGACTGAAAATCTGAAGACGTTCTTTGGGTTGAAACATCTTCTTTGAAGTACTTTGAACAACAAGTGTTACCTGAAAGGGTTCATGATTAACTCAGTAGCATCCTTTGATATAGGAATTTGAGTTTATTGACTCATCCAATAAACATTTATTGAGAATCTCCCACATGCTTGGCATTGAACATACAGAGGTGAAGGCTACACTCACTTCTTTCAGTCATACTCAGTCTAGTCAGAAACACAGAAGAGTAACCAGTCATCAAAGTCTAGAGTGCCAAAGGCTGTGGAGAAGGTGTTCAAATGTCCTGGCAACACAGGAGTGATCCCTAGACTTGAAAGGAGTTAAGTATGGCTGATGGGTTAAGGTGTTTGAATTCTGTCTTAAAGGAATATAATTCCATTGAAAGGTTTTAATCAAGGAAGAGCATGATCATATTTGGATTTGAGAGCTGTTACCCAAGAACGATATAAAATAGTGATTGGGGCCAGGGTGTTGGTGAAGTAGAAATAAGGTACCCAGAAAGCTATTGCTGTTCTTTAGGCAAGGTATGTGGCTTTTGTTAGTTGCTGTCTGTTAATGCTTTCACCCTTGTGAAAGTATCTCCACATATAAGAGCCAGATATTCATAAAAAGCTGGAGGAGATAAACGAAATTATTCCAGTTGAAATATTATTGAGGAAAAAAGTAAGATAATAGAAACATTTAAAACTGTCTAAAATTAGGACCATCAAGTATAGAATTCACTCTCTCTCATCTTTATTCATAAAACATATGGCTAAATTTTTTGAAACCCTGAAGTTAGTTAAAAATTAGAGACCAGAAAAATGAATAGTTGATAATTATTTGTACATATTTGTTTTCTTCCATGTTGCAATTGTGCTGAGTAAAATGGTAACAAGAAATACTACAAAATCACACACATTTATTTATCCAACAAACATCTATTGAGGGCCTATTCCAAGCACTATTCTAGCTAGATGTACAAGACCAGTTCCTGTCCTCCTGGGGCTTACATTCTAATGGGCAGGGAAGACAATAAACAAACATACAGACAAATTATAGTATAAAGTCAGGTGGTGCCATGAAGGAAAATAGAGTAGGCTAAGGAGATAGAGAGTTGTAGCGAAGTGTTAACATAGAGAGAGTGTTCAGAGAAGGCCTCTTTCATAAGGTGATATGAGAGTCAACCCTGAATAAAGTGAGGCAGCCATACATTTTGGAAGAGTTTAGGAAGAGCATAATAGGGAGAGAAAATACCAAGTGCAAATACCAAGAGAGGGCTAATCTTGAGTGTCTGAGGAATAGCAAGAAGACCTACAATGTAGTGGAGTGAAGCAGGTGAAGTAGGTGGTAGGAGATGAAGGTGTGGAGATACAGAGGTCAGACTATAGGGGGCCTTTTTGGCCATGAACGGGAATTTACGTTTTATTCCCGCTATAAAAGGAAGACTGCAGAAGATTTTGAGCAGGGTAAGACTCTCTATGATATATCTTTTTTAAAGGATCACACTAGTTGCTATGAGATGCAGACTCTACAGTAGTAATTCTCAGTGGGGTGTGTGTGTGTGTGTGTGATTTTGACCCCCAGGAGACATTCAGCTATACCAGGACATTGTCTGGGACATTTTTGGTTGTCACAAATGTGTGGGAATGCTACGGGCATCTAGTGGGTAGAGTCCAAGGATGCTGACAAACATCCTACAATGCACAGGATAGCTGCCACAACGAAAAATTATCTGACCCAAAATGTCAGATACTCTTGCTTTTGCTGTTGAGAAACCCTGCTCTAGAAAGACAGAGGTTGAGGTGAGGGTGTCAATTACAAAGCTACTGCAATAATATAGGTGTAAAATGATGGTGGCTTAGCTGAAAAAATGGTGAAGAATGGTCTAATTTGCATTATATTTTGAGAGTAGAATCATTAGGACTGGCCTGTAGTTTGTATATGTGCTGTGA
Source organism: Equus asinus (assembly GCF_041296235.1). Lineage (NCBI taxonomy): Eukaryota > Metazoa > Chordata > Mammalia > Perissodactyla > Equidae > Equus > Equus asinus. The sequence goes on along the minus strand of NC_091801.1, from coordinate 30,624,108 downwards.
AGGAAAGAGAGTCATGGATGACTCCTTGGATTTTGGCCTGAGAAACTGGGTGAATAGTGCTTTCATTTACTTAAATGAGTCTAGATGGGCTAGAAGCAAATTTTGGGGTAGAAGAAGTCAAATCAAGTCTCAATTTTATATTTGTTGAGTTGGAAGGACCTGTCGGACATCCAGGTGGAGTTGTTGAGGAAACTGACAGAGATTCTCAAACCCAAGAGGGAGACACTGGACTAGATACGTAGCTGTAGGAGCCCTCAGGGTAGAGGCGGCGTAATAGGGTAGAGGACTGGATAATATCAAACAGGGAGTGAGTGTAGATGGAGAAGAATGACCACTAAGATCAGAGGGAATCTGACATTAAGGCTCAGGAAAGGAGGAAATACAGCCAAAGACATTCAGCCAGTGAGGTAGGAGGAGAGCTACGACACGTAATTCAAGAGAAGAAAATGCTTCAAGAAGGAAGCAGTCAACAGTGTCCAGTTGTTATGGAAACGTGTATGCTAAAAGCAGTTTGGTCACATTTCTTTTTTACATCAGTTCTGAAAATCAAATATGTAAGCGTCAGAAGATAGGTTTCTTTACATTTAAAAATAAATATCACTATTAAACCAGGAAGGTCATGAAGTGGAGCAAATTATGAATGAGGCTATTGAACCATAGAGATGTGGAAATGAGGGGGAATGGAGGAGGAAAGAGATAGCACAACTAAATACAATAGAACTCTGTGACACAAGATAATGAAAAATGCCTTTTAAAATGGAAGCTGGTCATCAATCTTTAACAGCAAAAAGCATTTATTAAAAACCAGCTTTGTATATACCATCATAGCCAAGGTGGAAAACTTACCTTATGCTGTGGTTGGCTAATTTTGGTCATTGACTTTATCTGCTCTTTTCTTCTCCTGATTTGTTGGTTAATCTAAGCTTTAAACTTCAAGGGTTGTCCGTTTCAATGTGTGTGTGGAAGGGGAGAGTGATTTGTCCTGTAGCCTAGGAAGTTCTCAGGAAGGCTTAACTTGGTCATCCTCGTGAATTGGGTGGGTACTTTGGAAGAAGCTCTATGGTTAAGTTTTTACTCTTTGTTTCAGCAACCATGAATTTGCAAGATTCTGAGTATACATTAACCCAGTATTCCCCCTTGATATCTCAGCTAAACACATTCTCTTCAGTGAGAAGTTAAAAGGGTTACCTCTTTTCTTTTCTGATTCTCTCCAACATTGATCAAAGTACCTCTATCATTTTGTAAAATCTCCAGCAAGACATTTAAAAAAACAAAGGAAGAGGTTTAACTGAATTATGGATTCTTTCAAATGGAATGTGATGCAGATATTATAAATTATAGGATGAAAAATGTATTGCAACATAGGAGAACATTTATTATATAACATTAAGAGAAAAAAGCTGAATAGAAAATTCAGTTTATATTTATTACTATATATAACAATTCTTTTTGTTTCAATGAAGGTCTCTAAAGTGAAAATTGTTTATATGAGGTAAATAAATGGAATAAAATCACCAAAATGCAAAATGTGTTAACTCATATGTAATTTTTCATGGGGTGACTATGCTTCATGCTATCAAATACTAATAGTATATGTATAATATATTATATGTTAAATATGAAATAATTATAATTATATATTATCTATAATAGAGTAAATGCAAAAAATGACAACCATGGGAATGAAGGGTTCTAGAAAATAACATATCAAACATACCATCGATATCTTTTTCCTCCTATCCCACTTTATCTACATGAGATACCCTATGTGATTGAGCACTGTAGGGCTATTCTCCTGAATTTTTGCTTTTCTTAGTAAAAATACTTCTGCAGCATACCAAACATGAGTAAGTATCCATGTTAAAAGAATGTAAGTGAAGAATGAAAAAGCAAAGATTAAATATTGAGAAGCTTTGTATCAATCAGTGTCAAATCAGGAGACAGAAACCACAGCAATAATTTGCTGTGAGAAAAATTAATATCAAGATTTATTGACTAGAAAAAGGTGGTTAACTACTAAAAGAGGCTTTAAAAAAAGGACTGTAAAGAATGCAAAAACAGCAGCTGAAGGAAGCAGGCCTAAGACAATAAACAAGGAACGAATGAACAACCTGGAAGAGGACCCTCCCCACGGCCTAATTCAGACCCCTGCAGAGAGGCAGTCACTGCCACAAGTACAGGCCACCTTCCAGGGGTGAAGAAATTTGCTGGAGGTCACAGGCTGCAGCTGATCCATGGGAAGTGAACTGCTGTTGGCAGAGAAATGCAGTGGAGGGTGCCAGAGCTGGTGTGCTAGTCTCGCTGAAGTGAGCATGGCAGTCACATCACAGGAAAAAACCTACTGGAACTGGGAAAAGAGACCCCCTTCCTCTTGCTTTGGCTTTGTAGGGGCCCTCCAGTGTCTTCTGTTGACAAAGCCTAATGTTGTGTCATCTAGCAAAGGAGAAATATTTATAGGATCCAACTAAAATATTCCAACACAGGACACAGAAAGGTGCATTGGGTTCCTAGAAGGAGTGAATTGACTGGCACTGTCTACCCCTTTGGTTACTCAGATTCCATATGGACCCTTCAACATATACACATAACAAATTCTGTATGACAGTTAAGTATGTTATGTTTTCACCTAAAATGATGCAGCTATCCTTTCTTCAAGTGGAGAAGTTCTTACCCCTTCCCCCAAGTGAGGAGAAACACCATCCTAACTTTAATTGTATCTGTCACTGACCATAGTAGTAACTACTTAAATTCAGTCATCTTCCACTGAAAATTCTGCTATCTAAAGATTAATTTCTAAAGTTAATATCCAGTGAGGATGACTCTCTGCCTCCTCCATGATGGAATAGATCCAATGCAATCAACCTGAAACCAGGTAGCTGGTTGTTCCTCTCGGATAATTGTTCCATGTTTGGGACTAAAGCATTTCTCTCTACTGTTGGCAGAGTAGGCAGCAGAGGTAGCCAGCTGGGCTATTATAAGGAGAAGTGTGTTGTTGAGCCCATGAATAGCTTCCATCCTTATCATCATGGACACTTTCCTCTTGGGTCCATGAAAAAGTGCTGTGAGGCTGGAGAAAGATGCTGACTGACATCCGCAGAGCATATGATTTGTCTGCCTGACTTTTGAGAGCTTTCTCTGCAGTGGATGCCCTTTAACGAGTATTAACATGAGACACTGTGGTAGGCAGCCTTTTAAAATAGTTCTCCATGATCCCTGCCTCTGGGTATTTATGCCCTTCTGTATCCCCTCTCCTTGAGTGTGGGCTGACCTAGCGACTTGCTTCCAGAAAATGAAATATAGCAAAAGTCATGATATGCCACTTCTAAGATTAGGTTGTAAAAGACTGAATTCTTTCTTGCTGGCATTCTTTCTCTGGCTCCTCTCACATACTTGCCCTGGTGGAGAGGGCTACCTGTTAAGGAATGAAGGGTGGCCTCTGGCTAACAGCCAGTGAGGAACTGAGGCCTTCAGATTCAGAAACTGAATCTTGCCAACAACCATGTGAGTGAGACTGGAAGTGGATCCTTTCCCAGTTGAGCCTTCATTTGAGACTGTAGCCCTGGCTGAAACCTTGATTGTAACCTTATGAGTCTATGAAGCAGGGGATCCAGCTAAGCTATTACTGGATTGTTGTTTTAAGCCATTAAATTTGGGGGGAGGATAAAATTAATTACATAGTAACAGATAACTAATACAGACACAAACTTCCTAGTCTATGCCCATTTTGAGAGATCTATCCACATACCTCTGTCCCAAGCTTCCTTGTCACTAGTCTTCCAATCCTGTTCTTTCCACATCCCTTGCCATTCAACCAATCTATTAGCTACTGCTCATGAATTAATGTAGATTAATACTTCTGGTCATTTGTCAGTCCAGAGAAAGCAGACTCATTTTTTTCAAATAACATGAAAGATGACTGAGAAATCAGAGAGTTAGGATTAAATTTTACTATAATTTTTTGAGGTCCTACCATTTGACTGTGCTACATATTATGAGATAGAAACACAGTCATTTCATCTTTAGGAGCTTACATATACTAGGATCAGAAATCTTATTCTCTGTCACTGTAAAGATGGAGATGATTTTGATATCTTTATCAAGTAATTTCTTTCCTGAGATAAATGAATTAATATCACCAAGGATTGATCTTTAATAGGCTGATTTATCTATTCCCATATTTTTGTATATTGCCTATAGGAGAAGATCTCCCAAATCTTTATTTTTTCCTTAGGGCTCTCTTCTCATCTCCAGGATCAAATTTCCAATTTTCTCTTGAAAAATTCACCAAGAACTTCATCACAAATTTAACAAGTCCAAATTAATTTCTTACCTCTATCTTCTGCATACCACTCCCTTCATCTTCCAGCTCATTCTCATCAAAATGTTCATTTTCCTTTTCCCTATCCTTAGTAAATGGCACCATCATCCTTCTAGTCTTTTCAAATAGAAATGTCAAAATTACTCTCTCTTCAAGGAGAACCATGCACTTTCATGTCCTCATTCTTTTGTTCATGCTCTCTCTCTGACCAGGACTGTCCATATCTTCATTATATCCTTCAAGGACTAGCCACCATGCCACACTCTCAACGAAGCCTTCTCTAATTTCTCTCAGTTGGCAAGAACAATCCCTTCTTACGGATTTTCACAAGACATTGTCTGTACACTACTTTGCCTTTATTACAGTATTTTATTCTGCAATGAATTTTTCTGAAGTGTTCTGAAGAATGCTCATCCCTTGGAAGCATCCACATAAAAAAGTGTTCTTAGGTAAAGTAAGTCTAGAGAATTTTGCCTACTGTTGTTTGTCTTGGAGTTTCCTGATTTACGTTAGCATGCTGAAGATTCTGAGAGGATCTGCAATAAAGAATCTATTCAGCCTGAGCTTACCTTGTTTTACCATTTTTCACTTATTATCTACTATTGTCTTGCATAACACTTTTGCCCCATACAGTATCTGCTTTCTCACTGTCGTATTTCTTGATTTTCTTTACATTGTTAGGCATTAATGTTTACTTGATGATTGTTGGATATGCTGTACATTTCTCCACACTCTGAGGCAGAAATATCTTAGACAATATTCTGGTGGTATTTACTTCCAGGCAACTCTGCTAGAACTTTAACCAAGCCATCAGGAAGTAAAGGAAATACATTTTTAAACTACCACCAGAGGGAGCTGACTGAGAAATTGAAACTGCGTGAAGAAATGAGGAAGATGAATAAATGACACCACAGGATTTTAAAAGGAACAATTATAAACTCTTGGAAATATTATCACTGGTTTGATGAAAGAAGACATAAAAATTATAAGATCCACTATTCAAATTAAATATTAGAGCATCAGTTCTGTTGAATAAAGTACTGACGAATTAGCCCAGTCAGAGAAACATTCAACCTCCTATGGATGGTTGATTCGTATACCAACTTGTGATCATGCACAATTTGCCATGACTTGGTTGGTAGTTGCATAGTCCATGTATGTACCTCTATTCTAAGAATGTAAATCTATTGTTATGATGGTGGATGCGCTGCTGATCTGCCTTCTAGTGTGTTGATGAGGAATCATCCTATTACTAAATCTTGAATTAGTGTGGTTCATTTGTTACAATTGATGAAATAATATTGATAGATTAGTATTAACTAAAGCCCATAGTTTACATTAGGGTTGAATCTTTGTTTTTCTCTTCTTCTTGAGATTAGATTAATAAACTCATTGACCACTTTGCTCTGATCATTTTTTCTTTTAGTGCATCTCTCAGAAGTATAATGTGCAGGAATTGAAAAGTGCTGTCATCTGTTTAGCGTCATCAAAAATATTTCATTTTGAAACAGTAATAATCAAGCAGCTCTAATACAAAAAAGAAATGAACACAGATAAATGTTGCAACTTATTTTATTATGTGAAATGTCCTCCAAAGAACATCTGTGTAAACAAAACAGCATTATGCATACATGTTTGCCCTTAGACTTGAGGCTGACAGCATCTTCATTGTCCATTACTCAGTCCTACTGATGCTCTTAGCACACATGATTCCAACAAGAAGAAATATTTTGTGGTATTTTGACCAATTTGAATTCATCATCTTATCTTTCTAAGCTGTAAAAGCAAACATATCAGAGTGGTTTTTTAAATTTGTTTTAGCCTCAAACTTCAATTCTGTAAGTGAAAAAATGATTTACTAACACTAGAGTAAAGTAACATTTGACTATGAGACTAATCCCTCAGAACTGTCAAAAGCAGAAACTTACTGCATAGATTGGAAAAGGTCATGCCTTACAATTGGGAAGTCCTTTCATTCTGAGGCTTCTGATTGGAAGTACTACTAGGTTTAAACATTATAATGAATAGGAGCTCAGCCCTCAATAGAATGACTGCTAAATTTCTTAAGGAAAATATTTAACCTAAGATTGGCTGGCTGCTTATTAAATTCCTCTTTCCTTTGGCTCTCATGAGAGAAATGGATTAGGCCCTAATTAAAATTGTAAAAGCTGCATAGATGTATTTCAAATTTGAATCTGAGTGTTGACTTGGCACTGAAATGGAATATAATAAAGCAATTAGAAAGACTTAGCTTTGATAATTCTTTTTTTTTTTATAAGATTTTATTTTTTTCCTTTTTCTCCCCAAAGACCCCCGGTACATAGTTGTATATTCTTCGTTGTGGGTCCTTCCAGTTGTGGCATGTGGGATGCTGCCTCAGCGTGATCTGACGAGCAGTGCCATGTCCGCGCCCAGGATTCGAACCAACGAAACACTGGGCCGCCTGCAGCGGAGCGCGTGAACTTAACCACTCGGCCACGGGGCCAGCCCCTTAGCTTTGATAATTCTTGATTGATCATTAAATTTAAAACATTTCTCTTGGAATTTATGCTTTGGCTTATAATTTTAGTGTAGTAAAATTAATTAAAACATAACATAAATGATATGGCCTCTGTTTTCATATAATTAAATATGTCACACTATGTTTTTTAACAACTCGTTAACTTAATTACATTTATGGATTTCCAGAAAGGGTTTTCTTTTTCATAGATTTATTTTTTAGCCCAGAGAAGTTGAGCACAAAGTACAGAGTATTCCCCTATATCCCTCTCCCCCTCCCCCCACAGTTTTACTTATTATTAACATCTAGAATTAATGTGGTACATTTGTTATCATTGATGGACCGATATTGATAAGTTACTATTAACTAAAGTCCATAGTTTATATTAGGGTTCACTGTTTGTTGTACAGTTCTATAGGTTTTGACAAATACATAAGGTCATGTATATATAGTTATAGTATCATACAGAATAGTTTCACTACCCTAAAAATTCCCTGTGCACCACCTATTCATCCCTCCCAATCCCCCTCTCCCCAAACCCGTGAAGTCCCTGATCTTTTTACTGTCCCTATTGTTTGTCTTCTCCAGAACTCATATAGTTGGAATCATATAGTATGGAGCTTTTACAACTAGCTTATTTCACTAAGCAATATGCAATTAAGTTTCCTCCATGTCTTTACATGACTCAATAGCTCATTTATTTTTATCACTGAATAATGTTCCATTGTCTGGATATACATAGTTTATCCATTCACCTATTGAAGGACATCTTGGTTGCTGCCAAGTTTTGGTAATTATAAGTAAAGCTGTTATAAACATTCATGTGCAACGTTTGTGTGGACATAAATTTTCAATTCATTTGGCTAAATACCTAGAAATGTGATTACTGGATCATATGGTAAGACTATGTTTAGATTTGTAAGAAACTGTCAAACTGTTCTCCAAAGTGGTTGCACCATTTTGCATTCTCATCAGCAATGTATGAGAGTTCCTATAGCTCCACCTTCTTGCCAACATTTGGTGCAATCAGTGTTTTTCATTTCGGCTCTTCTAATAGGTGTGTAGTTGTATCCCACTGGTGTTTTAATTTGCAGCTCCCTAATTACATACAATGTTGAGTATCTTTCTATATGCTCTTTTGCCGTTTGTATGTCTTCTTTGGTGAGTTTCTGTTTAGCCTCTTGGTCCATTATTTTTTATTGGTTTTTTTCTTATTGCTGAATTTTAAGAATTCTTTGTATATTTTGCATACAAGTCCTTTATTGGGTATGTGTTTTGAAACTATTTTCTCTCAGTCTGTGGCTTGTCTTTTCATTCTTTTAACACTGTCCTTTGCAGGAAAATTGAAGTTTTCAATTTAAATCAAGTCCAACTTATCAATTTGTTCTTTGTTTGAGTGAACTTTTGGTGATGTATTTAAAACCTCATCACCAAACCTAAGGTTAGATTTTCTCTTATATAAAATTTCCAGAAATTTTATAGTTTTGCATTTTATCTTTAGGCCTATGATCCGTTTTGAGCTAATTTTTTTGAAGGGTATATGGTCTGTGTCTGTGTCTAGTTTAGTCTTTGTATGGTTTTGGTGTTAGGGTAATGCTATTCTCACACAGAATGAGTGTTGAAGTGTTTTCTTTCTTTCTGTTTTCTGGAAGAGATTGTCGAGAATCAGTATCATTTCTTTCCCTTGTTTTCTGTTTTCAATTTTATTTGTTTTGGCTCTGATTTTTATTATTTCTTTCATTCTGCTTGCTTTGAATTTATTATGATCTTTTTGCCTTACTTTCCTAAAGTGGAAGTTTACATTATTGATTTTAGATTTTTTTCTAATATATGCATTCAGTTTTCCCTGTAAGCACTGCTTTCACTGCATACTACAAATTTTTGATAAGCTGTATTTTCACTTTCATTTAGTTCAAAATATTTTAAATTTCTCTTGAGACTTCCTTGCTCCATGTGTTATTTAAAAGTCTGTTGTTTAATCTCCAGATATTTTGGGATTTTCCAGCAATCTGTTATTGATTTCTAGTATAATTCCATTGTGGTCTGAGAGAAAACTTTATATTGTTTCTATTCTTTTAAATTTGTTAATATATGTTTTATGACCCAGAATGTGATCTATCTTGGTGAACGAACCACGTGAGCTTGAGAAGAATGTGTATTCTCCTGCTGTTAGATGAAGGATTCTATAAATGTCAATTAGATCTAATTGATTGAGGGTGCTGTTCAGTTCAACTAGGTCCTTACTGATTTCTACCTGATGGTTCTGTCATTTACCGACAGAGGAGTGCTGAAGTCTCCAACTATGACAGTGGATTTGTCTACTTCTCTTTGTAGTTCTATTAGTTTTTGATTCATGTATTTTGACACTCTGTTGTTAGATGCATACATATCCAGTATTATAAGATCTTCCTGGAGCACTGACTCCTTTATCATGATGTAATGCTTTTCTTATCACTGATGATTTACCTAGGTCTGAAATCTGCCATGGGTGAAGTTAATAAGGCTGTTTCAGATTTCCTTTGGTATATCTTTCTCCATCTCTCTACTTTAAAATATTTTTTTATTGTGGTACAATATGTATTATACAAATATACCATGTTAACTATTTTTTAGTTAAAAATTCAGTGGCATTAATTATATTCACAACATAGTGCAACCATCACCATTATCTATTTCCAAACCTTTGTTTTTGTAGCCAAGGCTTTTAATTTTTTCCCCCAACTTTATAGAGATACAATTGACATATAACATTTTGTAACTTAAAGTTGTACAATGTGTTTGTTTGTTATACCTATATATTGCAATATAATTACCAACATAGTGTTAGCTAATACTATGTTCAATTTGTCTGCTTAGTTTTTAATCGGATTGTTTGATTTTTATTGATTTGTTTGAGTTCTTATGTATTGTGGAACCCTCATGAATGACATTAGTGTCCTCATAAGATATGTGAGAGAGATGATCTCTCTTTCTCTGCCATGTGAGGATCCAGAGAGAAGTTGCCCATCTATAAGCCAGGAAGAGGGCTCTAACCAAAAACCCAACCATGCTGGCACCCTGCTCTTGAACTTCTACCCTCCAGAACTATGAGAAATAAATTTCTGTTGTTTAAGTCACTCAGACTATTGTAGCTTGATACAGCAGCCCAATCTGACTAAGATAGAGCCCTTAGCAAATTAATCATTCCAGTCTGATGTTCCAAAATATTTGCTATAGCTGAAGCTGGTTCTGATGCTTGCTTTGTCTCTTCATATTTTTTTGCCTTTCAGCTTGTGTTGTAATTTTTTGTTGAAATCCAGACATGTTGTATTGGGTAAAAGGAACTTTGACTAGTAGGCATTTAGTGTGAAGTTTTGTTTGTCTGGCCAGGAGTTATGCTATGTATACTGATGTTATAGCTCTAGGTGTCAGAGGCTAATACTTCCTCTAGCATCCTTGTTTGTCTTTGGGTTTCCTTCTTCTTAGATAAAGTCTGAGATGCACAATTCTTTCAGTTGTATTCCCCTGTTATTATACAGAAGCCTCACTGATGTGGTGGTGAGGGAAAGAGGGAGGGGAAGTGTTCTATGATCAGGTCTCAGTCTTTTGGTGAGCCTGTGCCCCTGGGCTGGAAACTTCACAAGTGCTTCTCAGCGGCCCCTCCCTACCTTAGGTGAGACAGGAAGCCTAGAGGGTGTTGGGATTGGGTATTTCCTTTACCCTACATGGGTTAGGCCCTGGTAAAATAATTTCCCTTGAGGGCAGGACTTTATTAAGGAAAACAGAAGCTCCGGGTGTATTTCAAAATGCATATTTTTCCCTTCCCCCTGAAGGAAACCCAAGGGAATTTTTCTCTTACCATCACAGTGAGAAGCTGGTAGGACTCCTGTAAGTAAAACATAGAAGTGTGTGGCTCCCTAAGGCTGTGCTCCAGGAGTTTTGATCTCTTAAGCTAGTCCATGCTCATTCTTTAACAATTAGTCAGTTATCTGGTAAGTGTTCTTACCAGTTGCTGACTCCAGTTGGTGGCTCTGCTCCCTGTCAGCTATAAGTCTGTTTATTTGTCTGTCTATCGAGCTTTCAGTGTGGCAGTCTGCCCTCCAACCTCAGTTCTCTGATGGATCCAAGAAGTGTTACTGATTTTCAATGGATGTGAGTGATGGCTCCCAAGCTCTTTACATGCCAGACTGAAAACCAGAAATCTCCCAGTTGTATTATTGTTTTGTACTTTTCATGAACTAGAACTTCAATGCCTTGACAAACGGTATATATTAGACTTTGAATTTACTATTTTTCCTGTATTTTCCTATAAGAATTATTACACATCACCTAATGTGAGGACTTGCATATGCATCCTAAAATTATTATCAAGAACAACATATATGGTAAAAGGGCAAAATCCACAACTGGGCTCTCAGTGCTTTGATTTTAAGTGTGTGAAGGATCATCAATATACAGACAGTCCTCATCAAATCGTCCCTAAGAAATGGCATGGTGGCTTTGATGGAGATAGAAGACAAGCTTTTCAGTTCTGGGTATGACACCAGCTAAATATGTTACTCTGGATGAGTCATTTATCTTATTCTGTGTCATATAACAATATTCATAACATCAAGAGCAAATATTTAGTGAAGACTTACTATTATCAAGGTACTATTCTAAACAATATATCTATATTATCATTAAATCCTCAAAATAACTTATGAGAAGGAAAACCTGAGGCACATAAACGTTAAGTAATTTATGCAAGGTTGCAGAGCTAATAAGTGCTGAAGACAAGACTTTAAGTTTCTCCCTATTAACCACAAGAAAAAAAACAGGCGATGGTAGAAATGAAGAGTATCTTAGGCAGAGGAATAAGTAGGTGCAAAGGCCTGAAGGTAGAAATTAGTTTTAAATGTTTGAGGTGCACAAAGAAGGCCTCTGTGATTGGAGCAAAAGAAAGAAGGTGAAAAACTGGAGAAGTCAAGCCCATATCAAATAGACTCGCTCTATAATGAAACAGAGATTGTATTTTATTCTAATTGCAATGTAAAGCCATTTGAGGATTTTCTACCAAATAGATTCGTTTGTTTGCTGTTGAGAGACTAGACTGTAGATATGCAAGAGTAGAAACAAGGGAGAAAAACTAGAAGGCTGATGTAGCAATCCATGCCAGGGATGGTAGTAGCTTGGACTAGGATTTCAGGAGATTGTAAGAAGCATCTGGATTTGGGGTATATTTTGCAGTTAGAGGCAGCAGGACCTACAGATGGGTTGGATGTTGAGTGTGAGAAAAAAGAGAAGAATCAGATCTGAGCCTTATGTTTTGGGCTGAAATGACTGGATGAATGGCTATCCCATCAACTGAGATGAGGCAATGCTGGGGTAGGGAGAGGAGATTGGTTGGAACATAGGATCTATTAAGTTGGAGGTGTCTATTACCAATTCAAATGATAATGTCAAGTTTATAATCAGAGAGCCTAATCTGAAGCTCAAAAAGAGGTCAGAGCTACAGATAAAAATTTGTAAGACTTCAGCACATAGATGGTATTTAAAACGTGCAGCTTGGATAAGACCATCCAGGAAGAGAGTGTAGCTAGAGGAAAGTAGGGGATAAAGGAAAAGCAAGAGGAATAGAGGAGAGAAGAGGATCAGGCATCAGACACTGGGAACTCCCACAGTGAGAGATAAAGCAGAGATGAGGAAGCCAGAAGAGAAATCTGAGTGGCTAGCGAGTAGGAGAAAAACCAGGAGAGCATGGTGTCTAAGAAGCCCACAGAAGAAAGCTTTTCAAGGAGGCAGTGGAGAACTCTCTAGAATCCTGTTGAGAGGTTAAGTAAGGTGACTTTGCAAGACAAAGATGTATGACAAGAATTTAGTGAAGTTGTGAGGTGGAGGAGACTAATTTGAATAGGTGGACAAAATCAACTGGGAGCTTTTGCTGCTCTAAAGGTACATGGGAGCTGAAGCGTGCTAGGCCTTGTGGACCACATTGGTGAGCTGTTTGGTTTTCCTTATTTTAAGGACGGTGTGGATCCACTGAATGGTTTTAAGCAGGAAGTACTAAGGACAGACTTACATTCTGAAAAGCCCGCTCTGCCTCCTATGTGAAGATCAGATTGAGGGGTTGGAGCAGATGTTGATAGGCCAGTTGTGGGCTACTGTAGCAGTTCCAATGGAATGATGCGACCTTGTGCTAGGCTGCTGGTCGTAGAGGTGGAAACAAGTGGATGGTCTTTAGAGAGAAATATTTAAGAGATAAAAATCAACAGGATTTAGCAAGGCATTAGATTTGGGCAGTGATGGAGAGAGAGGTATCAAAGATGACTCTAATAAAAATAATTATTATGGATAATTTCAAATATACACAAAAATAGACTGAATACTATAGCGAACTCTCATGTTGCCCACTCCTCATTATCCAGTGCCAAATGTCTTGGCCAATCCTGACCTGTTTACGTTCCCATCTACTTTCGGCCTCCTATATGATAATTAGAAACAAATCCAAGACATTTACTATTTTATCCAGTAATATTTCAATTAGGCCGCTATTATTTTTACAAAACTAAAAGTACCATTAGCTCTTTAAAAACCTAGCAACAATTTCTTAATCTTTTAAACTATTTAGAGTATTTAAACTTCACACATTGTGATAGGCTTACATATCCTGTAAGTATCTTTTGGTCTGTAAATTCCCCCTTTCTATATTTTTTGCATACATCTACTATAATGGATGACACAATGATGCACAATATATGGTAGCTATATAAAATTGAGTTTAGAAAAAATCAAGAGCATTAGTGAAAGATTGATCCATAAAACAAATACAACTAATTCTGACTCCAAAATTTGTTGTATAAGTTGTCCCAGTCAACTCAGTAATGGATAGTAGTTGAGATCCCATGGTTAAATGTATGGTGCATGTATGCCAAACCCCATACAGGAGTTCTGGCATTAGGTGAAACTGTATCACAAGATACATAAAATTTGAATATAACAAAGAAAAATTCATATTACTCTGACAAATTGAAAAGATAAGATGTAAATTTAAAAACTTTTCTTGGAAGATATGTTCACCATATAGAGGACACATGACTTTTTTGTTGCAATGTATAGAGCGGAATAAATTTCAAAGAAGTGAAAATTTGTTTTCTATAACTCAAATTTTATTGGCATGGATTAATTTAATCTCTTCAATTTTGCATCCTTCCATTAATTTCCCCAGGATTGTGGCCAGCTTCCAGGGACTAATGTAGTGATAAGGTGCTGCTAGAGGTTGATACTCCAGTCATCCATCAGGTATTCTGTTAAATGTCTTAGATCAACCTGCTCATTGCACATTGGTCCACACAGAAGAAGTAAAAGGTGACACTCTGAATAATCATTTTCGAATTCAGAAAGACAACAAAGAGTAAGTCCAAAGAAAGTAGAAGGGAAGAAATAATGATGATCTTTCTAAAATGAAAAATAAAGGATAGGACAAACAAAACAAAAAGCTGAATCTTGGAAAAGTTCATTAGAATAGTCTGGCAAAATTCATTAACAATAAAGTACAAATAACAATATTAGGAATGAAATTCAGAAGAAGAAGAACAAAAGGAATATAAGGAATGAAAGGGGGTCAAGGATAGAGAGAAAAACGTATTTTTAAAACAAGGTATAGTATTTGCATATAAAAATATACTATAATGGACTTTTTAAAAAGCTAAATAATGTATCAAATAAGTAAATATGGATAAAAGCAAAGTGAAGAAGTATACTTAAAAATAATATTTATGTAAATGTTTAAAATACTCAAAACAATATTAAATATATTTTGAGTACAAAAATGCACTAAAATATAAAAACATGGATAGAAAAGACACACATTTGCTTCGGTACTGTGGCAACTATCCTGGACAGAGGTCAGTACTTACACTGATTTCAAGGCATAGAAATTCTTGTAGCAGATGGGTAGTGCAAAGGGACTCCAGATCCATTAAAAATAAAGGATGGGAGTATTCAGGTTTTGGTACATTTTTGTTTCTTTCAACAAGCTAAGAACAGCATTCCTTTCCTTCCCTGTGAACTGCTGAATGGAGTTTTCTAGAGCCCTCTGCATGAGTCTCAGTTTCAGCTTCTTGCCTTAGATGGCCAAGTCCCATCTCCTGTCTTCCCACATGTTATTTTCTAAATAGCTTTACTAAGGTACTGTAACCGACACAGACTAAGTTTTCCTGTGTCCCTTTGCAATCCTTCTCTCCTGTCCCTCCTTACCTAATGCCCTTCCTATTCCTTTCCCCAAGCAAAACCTGATCTGATTTCTGTCACTATAGATTAGGTTTGATTTTCTAGAGTTTTATGTAAATACAACCATACAGAACATACTTTCTTTTTGGTCTGCCTTCTGTCACTAAATATAATTATTTTGATATTCATCCATGTTGTAGTGTGTATCCTTTTTATTGTTGAACAGTATTCCATTGTATGGATATACTATAGTTTGCTAATCCATTAACCTGTTGATGGGCATTTGGGTTGTTTCCAGTTTATGGCTATTATATGTAAAGCTGCTATGAACATTCATGTATAAGGCTTTGTATGAACATGTTTCCTTTTCTTTTGAATAAATACCTAGAAGTGGAATTACAAGGTAGATGTATATGTAACTTTTTAAGAAACAAACCAAAAGGTTTCCAGAGTGTTTGCACCATTTTACATTCCCACCACAATCTATGAGAGCTCTAGTTCCTTCATCACCTGGTGTCCTCAGTCTTTTTAATTTCAGTCACTCTAATAGGAGTTGCACTGGTATCTCTTAGAGACTTTAATGTGCATTTGCCTAAGGATTAATAATGTTGGACAGGTTTTCATGTACTTATTTGTCATCCAGTTATCTTCTTTGGTGAAGTGTCTTTTCATATTTTTTGCCCATTTTTTAAATTGGTTTATTTTCATATTGCTAAATTTGGAGAGTTCTTTAAATATTCTAGATAAAAATCCTTTATCAGATGTAAACTTTACAAATATTTTCTCCCAATCTGTAGTTAGTTTTTTCATTCTCTTTGCAGTATCTTTTGAAGAGAAGTTGTTTCTAATTTTAATTGAGTCCAATTTATCAATTTGTTCTTATATGGATTGTGCTTTTCCTTTTTTGAGGAAGATTAGCCCTGAGCTAACATCTGTGCCAATCTTCTTCTATTTTATATGTGGGACGCCTGCCATAGCATGGTTTGATAAATGGTGCGTCATAGGTCCACACCCGGGATCTGAACCGGCAAACCTCGGGCTGCCAAAGTGGAGCACGCAAACTTAACCGCTATGCCACTGAGTCAGCCTCTTATGGATTGTGCTTTTGATGTTGTATCTAAGAAGTCTTAGCCCAACCCAAGGTCGCAAAGATTTTCTCCAATTTTTTCTTCCAGAAATTTTGTAATTCTTCTAGAATTTTGTAATTCTAAATACATTTAAGTGTATGGCCCACCTTGAGTTAATTTTTATAAATAGTGTAAAGTATGGATTAAAGTTTTCTTTTTGTGTGTGTGTGTGTGAGGAAGATTGGCCCTGAGCTAACATCTGTGCCAATCTTCCTCTGTTTTATGTGGGATCCACCACAGCACGGCTTGATGACTGGTGCTAGGTCCGCACCCAGGATCTGACCCTGCAAACCTGGGCCGCTGAAGTGGAGCACACAAACTTAACCACTATGCCACCAGGCCAGCCCCTAAAGTTCATTTTTTGGCATGTAGTTATCCAATTTTTCCAGCATCATTTGTTGAAAAGACTATCCATTCTCCTCTGAATTGCCTTTGAATCTTTGTTCAAAATCAGTTGTTCATATATGTGTAGGTCTATTTCTAAACTCTCAGTTCTGTTCTATTGATCTACTTGTTTGTCTTTACACCAATACCACACTGTAGCTTTATAAGTCTTGAAATTGGGTAGTGTTAGTCTTCCAAATTGGTTTTTCTTTTTCAAAGTTCTTTGGGAAATTATTCTAGTTCCTTTACATTTACATATGAATTTTAAAATCAGTTTGTTAATTTATACACCAAAACAAACAAAGAAACAAAAACCTGTTGGGATTTTGAGTGGGATTGCATTGATCTATAGATGAGGTTGGGGAGGATTGACATCTTAACAATATTGAGTCTTTTGACCTATGTACGTGGTACATCTCTCTTCATATATTGAGGTCTTCCTTCATTTCTTTAAGCAATGTGTTGTAATTTTCAGTTTATAGGTCTTTCACATCTACTAGGTTTATTCTTAAGTATTCATATTGTTTGATACTATAGTAAACGGTATTTTTTAAAATCTTAATTTCTGACCATACATTGTTAGTATACAGAAATGCAATAGACTTTTTATGGATCTTGTATCCTGCAATCTGGCTAAATTCATTTATTAGTTCTAGCAGTATTTTTGTAGAGTCCATGGGATTTTCTTAGTAGACAATTATAGTATCTTCAAATAATGACAGTTTTACTTTTGTCCCCAGTCTGGACATCTTTTATTTCTTTTGCTTTCCTTATTGCACTGGCTAGAACCTCCTGTACAAGGTTGAATAGAAGTGTTGAGAGAAGACATCCTCATCTTGTTGCTGATTTTAGGGAGAAAACATTCAGTCTTTCACCATGACAAGTACTATGAGTTTAGTGTTTCTACCTTTTGATTTATACCTTGAGTAAATTATTTTCTAGGCCAAGGAAAAACAATTTGGAAGTTATAGCAGCACTAAACTAAGACAAAATGATTACACTAGATATTAATATTCTTGGTATTCAACATTCAAATACCTGATTACATACTTTTCAAAATAAGAGATGGTTGGAGTTAGACATTTTATTAACCAAAAAATTGGTTCAAGCAGTGCAAACTGCTATTTAAAAATCTCTGTTTTGGTAACATTGTGAGTGGACTTCAGGGTATATAAGGTATGTTTTCTATATAAATGTTTATTTTGCATATCTATTTATTCACTATTTTTTGTGATTATAGTAATTTCACAAGTGTTGGAAGAAATATTTTCCTTATATATTCTTAATTTTTCTCAATAGTAAGTATTTCAGGGCCACAAATTACTATTATGGTGATTTTTATAAATATAATTTTGTCCTATTATAAAAGTAATATATCTTCATTATAAAAAAAAACTTTGAGAATTCAGAAAAGTGCAAAGAAGATGAAAATTACTGCCAAATCCATATCCTACTGAAATATTCCTAACATTTTGAGATACATCCTTCCATAATTACACATACTTATACATAATTATGTATATGGAAACATACACATATATTTTTTAATTTGGTGTTGCACAGTATAGAAAATTTCCTATATTAACTTCTGCTTCTAGTTATGATAAAGTAGCCTGTATCACATAAACCCTCCTGTTATGAACTACGATAAAAATTGAGAAAAGACTAAGGTATTGTGGAGCAACAAAGAAAGTCAGGATTTAGGGGTCCAGATTGAAGTGCAGAGAAGAAAAAGGATGGGAAACACAGAAAAGAGCCTGAAGTTCTAACATAACATGTATTTGGAGCCCTGGTAGGAGAAAAGAGAGAGAATGAGACAGAACCAAAATTTGGTGAGAGAATGCTGAGAATTTTCCAAAATTGAAAAAAAATCAAGTCACTGATTTTAGACTCTCTAAAAATCCAAATCTGGTTAAATGAAAAGGAAATCACTGCTAGCTCATCATAGTTTACTTTCTGAAAGACAAAATCAAAACCATAATTAAAGAACAATTATAGAAAAAAGGAAAATTGCCTTCAAAAGAGCTACTGTAACACAAGAAACCACTTTTCTAATAGAAACAATGGAAGCAAGAAGAGGTTGGAATGTTACCGAAACTGTTGAAATAAAACATCTGAAAATCTAGAATTTCATATCCAGTGAAACATCCTTCAAAAATGAAGAGGAAAATAAAGAAATTTCAGGCCAAAAGAACAGCAACAACCGTAAGAGTTTATCATCAGCAGAACAGCACTTAAAATATTAAGGAAAATGATACCAGCTGGAAGGAAATTAACACAGAAAGGAATCAGGAGCACCAGAAATACAAATATTTGGGTTCATATGAAAGCATATTATTAAAACAATAATAACAATATTCTATAGGATTTTAAGTATATGTAGATTTAGAATACATGTTAACAGTAGCTCAAAAGGAGGAGGGCAGTAAACGGAGCTTAAGTGTTAAAAAATCCTTGCATTGTTTGGGAGGTTATAAAAGTAACAATTTAGGTTAAACATTAATAAGTCCAGGATACATATTGTAATCTCTGGGATACCTCTAAAGGATTGATGAAAGCATGTAGAACTAAGAACTTAATGAAGTGGGGGGAATTGAACAATAAATAATTAATTTTAATCCAAAAGAATGTAAGAAAGGAAAAAAGGGACATAAAGGAGAAAGGAGAAATAGAAAGCAAAAGGTAATACAGTAAGTATACCCTAATATTATCTATAACTATAACTAATATTACCTACAACCATTATATATTATGAACGAAATACTCCCAAGACAAATATTGTCAGGCTGGATTAAAAAAACCTTATAATGCTTACATGTGACATATTTTACATATAAGGACACAGAAAGGCTTAAAGTAAAAGAAGTTAAGAAAGAATATTCCACCATAATACTAAGAGAAATACAATTAGTGTAGCTGTAATAATATCAAACAAAGGAGACTACACACAGCAAGAAGTAGTAACCCAGTTCAAGGAGGATATTCACAGGAAAACGTAACAATCTGAAATTTCTATGCACCTAACAAAATAGGACCAAATTATGTAGTAAAGTTGACAGAATTAAAAGGATAATTAGGGAAATCCACAATCATTGACTGATATTTTTTAACATAGCTCTCTAACTGATAAAACTAATCAGATAAAAATACTAATGGAGAGAAGATTTAACAAAATAATACATTTGATTAGTTGACATATATAGAGTTTTGCTCTCAATAAATGCAGAACACACATTTTTTTCAAGTATACATGAAGTAATTAGAAAAATGACTATACACTGAGCAATATAACAAATGGTAATGGGTTGAAATCATACTGAGTATGTTCTCTGTCCACAGTATAATTAAGCTAGAAATCAATAATTAAAAATCTAGAGAATCTCCAAATGTTTGAAAATAAAGCAACTGTATACAAATATATGTATACACACACACGCAGATGTATGCGTATTTATATGTGTGTATTATATACATTATACTATATATATGTGTGTGTATATATATATTATATACACACACATATATATGTAATTTTTCTTTTTTGTTTCACCTGACATTATATGGTGTCTTCTCACATATTTTTTCTCATGGACATAGCCTAAGACTTTCCCGTCATTTTCTTCATACAAAGCAGGAAACTGCAGGGGAGCCAGCTTTATGTACATCCTAGTAAAGAGAAGTGAGTGAGTAAAGGAAAGCATTTGTCTTTCTGCCCCTAAAGGCTTCTTCCACTGGCTAATTCCAGTCTCTTTCTGAGTATCTCAGGCCTTCTCCTCTAAGAATGCATCATAAGGGACCAAAAATGAACTTTATTTGGGCTTTTGACTGCTCTTGTGGATGGGAAATTTATTAGAAGGTAGCAGGATAGAATCCTGTGTTTTAATTTGCTGACTCTCAAAGGGAAGATGGAGGAAGAAAATAGTTATTGGAGAGAACTAATATTTAGTTTATTTCACTCAATCCTTCAAGGGAATGTGCCTAGGGTGCTTGCCCTTTGTAGAGGAAGACCTCAAGCCTCACTGAGAGGGCGACACTGGAGACCAGGTCAGCCCCTGCTCTGCCTCACTGGGCCACTCGGCTGCGACTGCAGAGTCCTCTCTAGGGCGAGAGCAGAAACGTGATTGCGAGAACCAGGACAGTGTGTTGAACAACTTGCAACATTTTATGAAACACACATTAAATCATGGCACCCTAAAGGCTTTCAGAAGCAGTTTGTCTTTGTTAATAAAGTCATCACACACATATATTTTTAGAAAGCCTAAAGTATCTCAAACTGTCGACCATTACTTGTTACTAACAATCTTGTAACTTTGTGAAGACCAGAGTATTAGACAACGAATGATTTGCATTTTAAAATTGCATTCACTTTTTCCCTTTGTATAGCAATGTAGGATGAATGTGACTTAAAATTACATTACATTAAATTAAAATTTAAAATAAAACTACATTTGGGGTATGGTGTTTTAAAAATGAAACGGGAGTTTCAACTGCATTGTTCTTTTAAAATAAACCAGTAACATCGTAACTTTGTTTTTCTTAAATTTAATTCCTAAGAGGAGAGCTTTTTATTAATTCGAATAGAGTGAGGTTACACTACTGGAAGGAAGAAAAGAATTCCTTAATTTCTGAGTAATGCTGTTCTCTGTTCCACGGCTGTTTCACTTGCAGTGGGGGTGGAGGCGGGGGTGGGGGACTGCAGTCCTGTCGGCCGGGCGCAGTTGCAGCTGCGCCATCTCTAAGCTTCCAGGCACACGCCCGGGACATAGGATGCACAAGCTGCCGCCTCCCGGCAGAAGCGGGGAGGTGGGCACCCAGCTGTCTGGCGCCGCAGGCTCCCCCGCAGCCGGCAGAAAATGCAGACCCTGTCCCTGGGCCAGCCAGGTAAGGTAGAGATTGCTGTTGAGCCTGCTGTTACCGAGGGCGCAGGACACCCGGGGAGACGGAACTTGCCACTGCACAATTCGCCGAGGTGACTCGAGTGGGCCAGGGGTATCTTAAAGCAGGGGAGATGGGTTTGTATTTTTCTTATAAAGGGTAAGAACTCTTCTCTAGGACTTCGTTTGATGTATTCAACTAGTCAGAATAAAAT